>NC_139242.1:20309337-20909337 GCF_977018435.1 Lepisma saccharinum | reverse complement strand
ATCCTTGCCTTCCAATAAGCTCAGAGGAAATTAATAACCATCCATTATACAACAAATGCTAAAGAAGCATTATTTAATTTTAGTACTTGGTAATCCTTTCGGGGTGGTCCTGACCCCTGTAACCCCCCAAGATACGTCCTTGTCTCACACATATTCATAATATACCATGCGTTTTCCTTAATTAACTGTGTATTTGGAAAAAAAATACTGGAATAAAATAAAATGCCAATTTCAGAGTACAATCCTACGTAATTTCCCACAGAGTCCTCAAATAATTTATGAAATTTCCATCACGCAAATTATATTTTGTTAAAATATGAAATCATGTTGAAAGTTATACATTGGGCCCCTTAAAAAAAGGGCCAAGCAAGGACTGAGGGGCCGGGCCCCATGCCACCAGGTTTCGGTGCTCCTGAATGTATATTACAAATTATTATAAAATAAAGCATTCAAAGTACTCTTAGTAACCCCGTGTTAATTTGTGAGAAAGTAAATTTTATAAAATGAACTGAAACCTAACTCTCACGGTTGCAACGTCCAAGGACAAGCGTTGATATATAAAGAACGTGTAAGAGTGAAAGAAGTACCCGGATGGGATGGAGGGTTGTGTGATCGTCTGTTATAGACGTGACCACGGCTACTCCTGTGTTTTATATTTTTGTAAATTCAATATTATTTGAAGCTCAAACTCAATTCTGTTGCCAACCTGTGCCACTTCAGCGTGATTCTTGACTGGCTCGGAAGTTGAGGAAAAATAATTTTTTTCTGTAGTGTCCGAAGACGAAGGCCAACATAATATATGGTTATTTTGGGTAGTTCTAGGCCAAAAAAAGGTGGGTTTTATTTGTCCTTTTTTTTCCTTTTCGTCGATTTTTGGCTTATTGGTCCTTTTTTAGCCTATTTTTATATTTTGCAACTTCACCTTCTTTCGACTACGTTTTTACTGCCCATTCTTAATTCGAATCATCATCAATTCATCACCTCTTAAACATCCTTTCTGTAGTAAAGAACTAAAATTTAAGAGAGAAATAAATATATTTGAACCATCCCTGAAACGAGAGAAAAACCTTTTTTGGACGACTGAAGCAGGTACGATACAGTCACGGACACTGCCTGCTTGTAATGATTCCATTGAAATTCAATGTATTCATTACAAGCTGGCAGTGTTAGTGACTGTACAAGGTCCTTTAACCGTAACTTGTCTGGAAGGTCATGCCGTAAGTGGCAACTTTATCTTCTTTTGAAGCTTTCAGCACAGTGTATACGACCAGACAGCATGCGCCTGAAAAAGATCTCAAGTCAGATAAGGAGGTGCCGCGCAGAGGGAGGGGTTTGGGAAGTTAAAACGGAAGTTATTAATTAATTTGGATCACATTTATACGTCCTTTCTTTCATTTTCAGGTCCTTTTTTTTAAAAATATTTTTAGGTCTTTTTATTGGTCTTTTTTTCTGGCAAATTATAGGTCTTGAACTTACGAGCACTAGTCATTAGCAATTGAAAGTTGAGTCTGTGGTTGAGTCATCTGTCACTTCTACTAGTTAGGTTAGTAGATATATACTACGCTCTCCTTCCCCCTTTTCGTAATCGCCATAGACTAATAGGAAACGCACTAGTAAACATTACACGACGAGCAGACATGCATTTAGAAAGTATGATGGGGAAGGGGGACCGGACGAAACCAGTGTCTCAAAAATAATAATAATATAATGTTGAAATTAAAATAATTATATTAAATCAAATTAATACTAATTACAACATATAAATTAATATTGTATTATTACGTATTACATGAATAGGTAAAGAAACGGCATAAGAATGAAGATATAACAGCACATACTCATTACGTAGCTTACCTGTACTTAAGATCGTAATAATTTATATCAAAAAGAGTGCTCTGGGGATGAAATTAATGCCAAATACATAAAGAACTGAATATTTATTCAATAACAAAAACAATGTTAGATGCAGTTGGAGAAAAATGAAGTTTCTGATTAATATTTTATGCACATTGTATAATTCTTTGTAATATCATTCAATGCTCTATGATCCCAATATAATCCTTGACTTTCAATACGTTCAGAGTAAATTAATATCCTTCGATTATACAACAAATAACTAAACAAGCATATTTTCGTTAGTTATCTTTAGTACTTGATAAGTCTTTAGGATGAGGGTGGTGTGGTCCGGATCCCCTAAATATGTCCTTGCTGTCCTCCAAAGCAGTATGATCTCAGAATAATCCTTGCCTTCCAATAAGCTCAGAGGAAATTAATAACCATCCATTATACAACAAATGCTAAAGAAGCATTATTTAATTTTAGTACTTGGTAATCCTTTCGGGGTGGTCCTGACCCCTGTAACCCCCCAAGATACGTCCTTGTCTCACACATATTCATAATATACCATGCGTTTTCCTTAATTAACTGTGTATTTGGAAAAAAAATACTGGAATAAAATAAAATGCCAATTTCAGAGTACCACAGAGTCCTCAAATAATTTATGAAATTTCCATCACGCAAATTATATTTTGTTAAAAAATGAAATCATGTTGAAAGTTATACATTGGGCCCCTTAAAAAAAGGGCCAAGCAAGGACTGAGGGGCCGGGCCCCATGCCACCAGGTTTCGGTGCTCCTGAATGTATATTACAAATTATTATAAAATAAAGCATTCAAAGTACTCTTAGTAACCCCGTGTTAATTTGTGAGAAAGTAAATTTTATAAAATGAACTGAAACCTACCTCTCACGGTTGCGACGTCCAAGGACAAGCGTTGATATATAAAGAAAGTGTAAGAGTGAAAGAAGTACCCGGATGGGATGGAGGGTTGTGTGATCGTCTGTTATAGACGTGACCACGGCTACTCCTGTGTTTTATATTTTTGTAAATTCAATATTATTTGAAGCTCAAACTCAATTCTGTTGCCAACCTGTGCCACTTCAGCGTGATTCTTGACTGGCTCGGAAGTTGAGGAAAAATATTTTTTTTCTGTAGTGTCCGAAGACGAGGGCCAACATAATATATGGTTATTTTGGGTAGTTCTAGGCCAAAAAAAAGGTGGGTTTTATTTGTCCTTTTTTTTCCTCTTCTTCGATTTTTGGCTTATTGGTCCTTTTTTTAGCCTATTTTTAGGTCTTAACGGCTTTTTTTGCAACTTCACCTTCTTTCGACTACGTTTTTACTGCCCATTCTTAATTCGAATCATCATCAATTCATCACCTCTTAAACATCCTTTCTGTAGTAAAGAACTAAAATTTAAGAGAGAAATAAATATATTTGAACCATCCCTGAAACGAGAGAAAAACCTTTTTTGGACGACTGAAGCAGGTACGGTACAGTCACGGACACTGCCTGCTTGTAATGATTCCATTGAAATTCAATGTATTCATTACAAGCTGGCAGTGTTCGTGACTGTACAAGGTCCTTTAACCGTAACTTGTCTGGAAGGTCATGCCGTAAGTGGCAACTTTATCTTCTTTTGAAGCTTTCAGCACAGTGTATACGACCAGACAGCATGCGCCTGAAAAAGATCTCAAGTCAGATAAGGAGGTGCCGCGCAGAGGGAGGGGTTTGGGAAGTTAAAACGGAAGTTATTAATTAATTTGGATCACATTTATACGTCCTTTCTTTCATTTTCAGGTCCTTTTTTTAAAAAATATTTTTAGGTCTTTTTATTGGTCTTTTTTTCTGGCAATTTATAGGTCTTGAACTTACGAGCACTAGTCATTAGCAATTGAAAGTTGAGTCTGTGGTTGAGTCATCTGTCACTTCTACTAGTTTGGTTAGTAGATGTATACTACGCTCTCCTTCCCCCTTTTCGTAATCGCCATAGACTAATAGGAAACGCACTAGTAAACATTACACGACGAGCAGACATGCATTTAGAAAGTATGATGGGGAAGGGGGACCGGACGAACCCAGTGTCTCAAAAATAATAATAATATAATGTTGAAATTAAAATAATTATATTAAATCAAATTAATACTAATTACAACATATAAATTAATATTGTATTAATTCGTATTACATGAATAGGTAAAGACACGGCATAAGAATGAAGATATAACAGCACATACTCATTACGTAGCTTACCTGTACTTAAGATCGTAATAATTTATATCAAAAAGAGTGCTCTGGGGATGAAATTAATGCCAAATACATAAAGAACTGAATATTTATTCAATAACAAAAACAATGTTAGATGCAGTTGGAGAAAAATGAAGTTTCTGATTAATATTTTATGCACATTGTATAATTCTTTGTAATATCATTCAATGCTCTATGATCCCAATATAATCCTTGACTTTCAATACGTTCAGAGTAAATTAATATCCTTCGATTATACAACAAATAACTAAACAAGCATATTTTCGTTAGTTATCTTTAGTACTTGATAAGTCTTTAGGATGAGGGTGGTGGGGTCCGGATCCCCTAAATATGTCCTTGCTGTCCTCCAAAGCAGTATGATCTCAGGATAATCCTTGCCTTCCAATAAGCTCAGAGGAAATTAATAACCATCCATTATACAACAAATGCTAAAGAAGCATTATTTAATTTTAGTACTTGGTAATCTTTTCGGGGTGGTCCTGACCCCTGTAACCCTCCAAGATACGTCCTTGTCTCACACATATTCATAATATACCATGCGTTTTCCTTAATTAACTGTGTATTTGGAAAAAAAATACTGGAAAAAAATAAAATGCCAATTTCAGAGTACAATCCTACGTAATTTCCCACAGAGTCCTCAAATAATTTATGAAATTTCCATCACGCAAATTATATTTTGTTAAAAAATGAAATCATGTTGAAAGTTATACATTGGGCCCCTTAAAAAAAGGGCCAAGCAAGGACTGAGGGGCCGGGCCCCATGCCACCAGGTTTCGGTGCTCCTGAATGTATATTACAAATTATTATAAAATAAAGCATTCAAAGTACTCTTAGTAACCCCGTGTTAATTTGTGAGAAAGTAAATTTTATAAAATGAACTGAAACCTATCTCTCACGGTTGCGACGTCCAAGGACAAGCGTTGATATATAAAGAACGTGTAAGAGTGAAAGAAGTACCCGGATGTGATGGAGGGTTGTGTGATCGTCTCTTATAGACGTGACCACGGCTACTCCTGTGTTTTATATTTTTGTAAATTCAATATTATTTGAAGCTCAAACTCAATTCTGTTGCCAACCTGTGCCACTTCAGCGTGATTCTTGACTGGCTCGGAAGTTGAGGAAAAATAATTTTTTTCTGTAGTGTCCGAAGACGAGGGCCAACATAATATATGGTTATTTTGGGTAGTTCTAGGCCAAAAAAAGGTGGGTTTTATTTGTCCTTTTTTTTCCTTTTCGTCGATTTTTGGCTTATTGGTCCTTTTTTAGCCTATTTTTAGGTTTTGCAACTTCACCTTCTTTCGACTACGTTTTTACTGCCCATTCTTAATTCGAATCATCATCAATTCATCACCTCTTAAACATCCTTTCTGTAGTAAAGAACTAAAATTTAAGAGAGAAATAAATATATTTGAACCATCCCTGAAACGAGAGAAAAACCTTTTTTGGACGACTGAAGCAGGTACGGTACAGTCACGGACACTGCCTGCTTGTAATGATTCCATTGAAATTCAATGTATTCATTACAAGCTGGCAGTGTTCGTGACTGTACAAGGTCCTTTAACCGTAACTTGTCTGGAAGGTCATGCCGTAAGTGGCAACTTTATCTTCTTTTGAAGCTTTCAGCACAGTGTATACGACCAGACAGCATGCGCCTGAAAAAGATCTCAAGTCAGATAAGGAGGTGCCGCGCAGAGGGAGAGGTTTGGGAAGTTAAAACGGAAGTTATTAATTAATTTGGATCACATTTATACGTCCTTTCTTTCATTTTCAGGTCCTTTTTTTAAAAAAATATTTTTAGGTCTTTTTATTGGTCTTTTTTCTGGCAATTTATAGGTCTTGAACTTACGAGCACTAGTCATTAGCAATTGAAAGTTGAGTCTGTGGTTGAGTCATCTGTCACTTCTACTAGTTTGGTTAGTAGATGTATACTACGCTCTCCTTCCCGTTTTTCGTAATCGCCATAGACTAATAGGAAACGCACTAGTAAACATTACACAACGAGCAGACATGCATTTAGAAAGTATGATGGGGAAGGGGGACCGGACGAACCCAGTGTCTCAAAAATAATAATAATATAATGTTGAAATTAAAATAATTATATTAAATCAAATTAATACTAATTACAACATATAAATTAATATTGTATTATTACGTATTACATGAATAGGTAAAGAAAAGGCATAAGAATGAAGATATAACAGCACATACTCATTACGTAGCTTACCTGTACTTAAGATCGTAATAATTTATATCAAAAAGAGTGCTCTGGGGATGAAATTAATGCCAAATACATAAAGAACTGAATATTTATTCAATAACAAAAACAATGTTAGATGCAGTTGGAGAAAAATGAAGTTTCTGATTAATATTTTATGCACATTGTATAATGCTTTGTAATATCATTCAATGCTCTATGATCCCAATATAATCCTTGACTTTCAATACGTTCAGAGTAAATTAATAACCTTCGATTATACAACAAATAACTAAACAAGCATATTTTCGTTAGTTATCTTTAGTACTTGATAAGTCTTTTGGATGAGGGGGGTGGGGTCCGGACCCCCTAAATATGTCCTTGCTGTCCTCCAAAGCAGTATGATCTCAGGATAATCCTTGCCTTCCAATAAGCTCAAAGGAAATTAATAACCATCCATTATACAACAAATGCTAAAGAAGCATTATTTAATTTTAGTACTTGGTAATCCTTTCGGGGTGGTCCTGACCCCTGTAACCCCCCAAGATACGTCCTTGTCTCACACATATTCATAATATACCATGCGTTTTCCTTAATTAACTGTGTATTTGGAAAAAAATTACTGGAATAAAATAAAATGCCAATTTCAGAGTACAATCCTACGTAATTTCCCACAGAGTCCTCAAATAATTTATGAAATTTCCATCACGCAAATTATATTTTGTTAAAAAATGAAATCATGTTGAAAGTTATACATTGGGCCCCTTAAAAAAAGGGCCAAGCAAGGACTGAGGGGCCGGGCCCCATGCCACCAGGTTTCGGTGCTCCTGAATGTATATTACAAATTATTATAAAATAAAGCATTCAAAGTACTCTTAGTAACCCCGTGTTAATTTGTGAGAAAGTAAATTTTATAAAATGAACTGAAACCTACCTCTCGCGGTTGCGACGTCCAAGGACAAGCGTTGATATATAAAGAACGTGTAAGAGTGAAAGAAGTACCCGGATGGGATGGAGGGTTGTGTGATCGTCTGTTATAGACGTGACCACGGCTACTCCTGTGTTTTATATTTTTGTAAATTCAATATTATTTGAAGCTCAAACTCAATTCTGTTGCCAACCTGTGCCACTTCAGCGTGATTCTTGACTGGCTCGGAAGTTGAGGAAAAATAATTTTTTTCTGTAGTGTCCGAAGACGAGGGCCAACATAATATATGGTTATTTTGGGTAGTTCTAGGCCAAAAAAGGTGAGTTTTATTTGTCCTTTTTTTCCTTTTCGTCGATTTTTGGCTTATTGGTCCTTTTTTAGCCTATTTTTAGGTCTTAACGGCTTTTTTTGCAACTTCACCTTCTTTCGACTACGTTTTTACTGCCCATTCTTAATTCGAATCATCATCAATTCATCACCTCTTAAACATCCTTTCTGTAGTAAAGAACTAAAATTTAAGAGAGAAATAAATATATTTGAACCATCCCTGAAACGAGAGAAAAACCTTTTTTGGACGACTGAAGCAGGTACGGTACAGTGACGGACACTGCCTGCTTGTAATGATTCCATTGAAATTCAATGTATTCATTACAAGCTGGCAGTGTTAGTGACTGTACAAGGTCCTTTAACCGTAACTTGTCTGGAAGGTCATGCCGTAAGTGGCAACTTTATCTTCTTTTGAAGCTTTCAGCACAGTGTATACGACCAGACAGCATGCGCCTGAAAAAGATCTCAAGTCAGATAAGGAGGTGCCGCGCAGAGGGAGGGGTTTGGGAAGTTAAAACGGAAGTTATTAATTAATTTGGATCACATTTATACGTCCTTTCTTTCATTTTCAGGTCCTTTTTTTAAAAAATATTTTTAGGTCTTTTTATTGGTCTTTTTTTCTGGCAATTTATAGGTCTTGAACTTACGAGCACTAGTCATTAGCAATTGAAAGTTGAGTCTGTGGTTGAGTCATCTGTCACTTCTACTAGTTTGGTTAGTAGATGTATACTACGCTCTCCTTCCCCCTTTTCGTAATCGCCATAGACTAATAGGAAACGCACTAGTAAACATTACACGACGAGCAGACATGCATTTAGAAAGTATGATGGGGAAGGGGGACCGGACGAACCCAGTGTCTCAAAAATAATAATAATATAATGTTGAAATTAAAATAATTATATTAAATCAAATTAATACTAATTACAACATATAAATTAATATTGTATTAATTCGTATTACATGAATAGGTAAAGACACGGCATAAGAATGAAGATATAACAGCACATACTCATTACGTAGCTTACCTGTACTTAAGATCGTAATAATTTATATCAAAAACAGTGCTCTGGGGATGAAATTAATGCCAAATACATAAAGAACTGAATATTTATTCAATAACAAAAACAATGTTAGATGCAGTTGGAGAAAAATGAAGTTTCTGATTAATATTTTATGCACATTGTATAATGCTTTGTAATATCATTGAATGCTCTATGATCCCAATATAATCCTTGACTTTCAATACGTTCAGAGTAAATTAATATCCTTCGATTATACAACAAATAACTAAACAAGCATATTTTCGTTAGTTATCTTTAGTACTTGATAAGTCTTTTGGATGAGGGGGGTGGGGTCCGGATCCCCTAAATATGTCCTTGCTGTCCTCCAAAGCAGTATGATCTCAGGATAATCCTTGCCTTCCAATAAGCTCAGAGGAAATTAATAACCATCCATTATACAACAAATGCTAAAGAAGCATTATTTAATTTTAGTACTTGGTAATCCTTTCGGGGTGGTCCTGACCCCTGTAACCCCCCAAGATACGTCCTTGTCTCACACATATTCATAATATACCATGCGTTTTCCTTAATTAACTGTGTATTTGGAAAAAAAATACTGGAATAAAATAAAATGCCAATTTCAGAGTACAATCCTACGTAATTTCCCACAGAGTCCTCAAATAATTTATGAAATTTCCATCACGCAAATTATATTTTGTTAAAATATGAAATCATGTTGAAAGTTATACATTGGGCCCCTTAAAAAAAGGGCCAAGCAAGGACTGAGGGGCCGGGCCCCATGCCACCAGGTTTCGGTGCTCCTGAATGTATATTACAAATTATTATAAAATAAAGCATTCAAAGTACTCTTAGTAACCCCGTGTTAATTTGTGAGAAAGTAAATTTTATAAAATGAACTGAAACCTAACTCTCACGGTTGCCACGTCCAAGGACAAGCGTTGATATATAAAGAACGTGTAAGAGAGAAAGAAGTACCCGGATGGGATGGAGGGTTGTGTGATCGTCTGCTATAGACGTGACCACGGCTACTCCTGTGTTTTATATTTTTGTAAATTCAATATTATTTGAAGCTCAAACTCAATTCTGTTGCCAACCTGTGCCACTTCAGCGTGATTCTTGACTGGCTCGGAAGTTGAGGAAAAATAATTTTTTTCTGTAGTGTCCGAAGACGAGGGCCAACATAATATATGGTTATTTTGGGTAGTTCTAGGCCAAAAAAAGGTGGGTTTTATTTGTCTTTTTTTTTCCTTTTCGTCGATTTTTGGCTTATTGGTCCTTTTTTAGCCTATTTTTAGGTCTTAACGGCTTTTTTTGCAACTTCACCTTCTTTCGACTACGTTTTTACTGCCCATTCTTAATTCGAATCATCATCAATTCATCACCTCTTAAACATACTTTCTGTAGTAAAGAACTAAAATTTAAGAGAGAAATAAATATATTTGAACCATCCCTGAAACGAGTGAAAAACCTTTTTTGGACGACTGAAGCAGGTACGGTACAGTCACGGACACTGCCTGCTTGTAATGATTCCATTGAAATTCAATGTATTCATTACAAGCTGGCAGTGTTCGTGACTGTACAAGGTCCTTTAACCGTAACTTGTCTGGAAGGTCATGCCGTAAGTGGCAACTTTATCTTCTTTTGAAGCTTTCAGCACAGTGTATACGACCAGACAGCATGCGCCTGAAAAAGATCTCAAATCAGATAAGGAGGTGCCGCGCAGAGGGAGGGGTTTGGGAAGTTAAAACGGAAGTTATTAATTAATTTGGATCACATTTATACGTCCTTTCTTTCATTTTCAGGTCCTTTTTTTAAAAATATATTTTTAGGTCTTTTTATTGGTCTTTTTTTCTGGCAATTTATAGGTCTTGAACTTACGAGCACTAGTCATTAGCAATTGAAAGTTGAGTCAGTGGTTGAGTCATCTGTCACTTCTACTAGTTTGGTTAGTAGATGTATACTACGCTCTCCTTCCCCCTTTTCGTAATCGCCATAGACTAATAGGAAACGCACTAGTAAACATTACACAACGAGCAGACATGCATTTAGAAAGTATGATGGGGAAGGGGGACCGGACGAACCCAGTGTCTCAAAAATAATAATAATATAATGTTGAAATTAAAATAATTATATTAAATCAAATTAATACTAATTACAACATATAAATTAATATTGTATTATTACGTATTACATGAATAGGTAAAGAAACGGCATAAGAATGAAGATATAACAGCACACACTCATTACGTAGCTTACCTGTACTTAAGATCGTAATAATTTATATCAAAAACAGTGCTCTGGGGATGAAATTAATGCCAAATACATAAAGAACTGAATATTTATTCAATAACAAAAACAATGTTAGATGCAGTTGGAGAAAAATGAAGTTTCTGATTAATATTTTATGCACATTGTATAATGCTTTGTAATATCATTCAATGCTCTATGATCCCAATATAATCCTTGACTTTCAATACGTTCAGAGTAAATTAATAACCTTCGATTATACAACAAATAACTAAACAAGCATATTTTCGTTAGTTATCTTTAGTACTTGATAAGTCTTTTGGATGAGGGTGGTGGGGTCCGGATCCCCTAAATATGTCCTTGCTGTCCTCCAAAGCAGTATGATCTCAGGATAATCCTTGCCTTCCAATAAGCTCAGAGGAAATTAATAACCATCCATTATACAACAAATGCTAAAGAAGCATTATTTAATTTTAGTACTTGGTAATCCTTTCGGGGTGGTCCTGACCCCTGTAACCCCCCAAGATACGTCCTTGTCTCACACATATTCATAATATACCATGCGTTTTCCTTAATTAACTGTGTATTTGGAAAAAAAATACTGGAATAAAATAAAATGCCAATTTCAGAGTACAATCCTACGTAATTTCCCACAGAGTCCTCAAATAATTTATGAAATTTCCATCACGCAAATTATATTTTGTTAAAATATGAAATCATGTTGAAAGTTATACATTGGGCCCCTTAAAAAAAGGGCCAAGCAAGGACTGAGGGGCCGGGCCCCATGCCACCAGGTTTCGGTGCTCCTGAATGTATATTACAAATTATTATAAAATAAAGCATTCAAAGTACTCTTAGTAACCCCGTGTTAATTTGTGAGAAAGTAAATTTTATAAAATGAACTGAAACCTAACTCTCACGGTTGCGACGTCCAAGGACAAGCGTTGATATATAAAGAACGTGTAAGAGTGAAAGAAGTACCCGGATGGGATGGAGGGTTGTGTGATCGTCTGCTATAGACGTGACCACGGCTACTCCTGTGTTTTATATTTTTGTAAATTCAATATTATTTGAAGCTCAAACTCAATTCTGTTGCCAACCTGTGCCACTTCAGCGTGATTCTTGACTGGCTCGGAAGTTGAGGAAAAATAATTTTTTTCTGTAGTGTCCGAAGACGAGGGCCAACATAATATATGGTTATTTTGGGTAGTTCTAGGCCAAAAAAAGGTGGGTTTTATTTGTCTTTTTTTTTCCTTTTCGTCGATTTTTGGCTTATTGGTCCTTTTTTAGCCTATTTTTAGGTCTTAACGGCTTTTTTTGCAACTTCACCTTCTTTCGACTACGTTTTTACTGCCCATTCTTAATTCGAATCATCATCAATTCATCACCTCTTAAACATACTTTCTGTAGTAAAGAACTAAAATTTAAGAGAGAAATAAATATATTTGAACCATCCCTGAAACGAGTGAAAAACCTTTTTTGGACGACTGAAGCAGGTACGGTACAGTCACGGACACTGCCTGCTTGTAATGATTCCATTGAAATTCAATGTATTCATTACAAGCTGGCAGTGTTCGTGACTGTACAAGGTCCTTTAACCGAAACTTGTCTGGAAGGTCATGCCGTAAGTGGCAACTTTATCTTCTTTTGAAGCTTTCAGCACAGTGTATACGACCAGACAGCATGCGCCTGAAAAAGATCTCAAATCAGATAAGGAGGTGCCGCGCAGAGGGAGGGGTTTGGGAAGTTAAAACGGAAGTTATTAATTAATTTGGATCACATTTATACGTCCTTTCTTTCATTTTCAGGTCCTTTTTTTAAAAATATATTTTTAGGTCTTTTTATTGGTCTTTTTTTCTGGCAATTTATAGGTCTTGAACTTACGAGCACTAGTCATTAGCAATTGAAAGTTGAGTCAGTGGTTGAGTCATCTGTCACTTCTACTAGTTTGGTTAGTAGATGTATACTACGCTCTCCTTCCCCCTTTTCGTAATCGCCATAGACTAATAGGAAACGCACTAGTAAACATTACACAACGAGCAGACATGCATTTAGAAAGTATGATGGGGAAGGGGGACCGGACGAACCCAGTGTCTCAAAAATAATAATAATATAATGTTGAAATTAAAATAATTATATTAAATCAAATTAATACTAATTACAACATATAAATTAATATTGTATTATTACGTATTACATGAATAGGTAAAGAAACGGCATAAGAATGAAGATATAACAGCACACACTCATTACGTAGCTTACCTGTACTTAAGATCGTAATAATTTATATCAAAAACAGTGCTCTGGGGATGAAATTAATGCCAAATACATAAAGAACTGAATATTTATTCAATAACAAAAACAATGTTAGATGCAGTTGGAGAAAAATGAAGTTTCTGATTAATATTTTATGCACATTGTATAATGCTTTGTAATATCATTCAATGCTCTATGATCCCAATATAATCCTTGACTTTCAATACGTTCAGAGTAAATTAATAACCTTCGATTATACAACAAATAACTAAACAAGCATATTTTCGTTAGTTATCTTTAGTACTTGATAAGTCTTTTGGATGAGGGGGGTGGGGTCCGGACCCCCTAAATATGTCCTTGCTGTCCTCCAAAGCAGTATGATCTCAGGATAATCCTTGCCTTCCAATAAGCTCAAAGGAAATTAATAACCATCCATTATACAACAAATGCTAAAGAAGCATTATTTAATTTTAGTACTTGGTAATCCTTTCGGGGTGGTCCTGACCCCTGTAACCCCCCAAGATACGTCCTTGTCTCACACATATTCATAATATACCATGCGTTTTCCTTAATTAACTGTGTATTTGGAAAAAAATTACTGGAATAAAATAAAATGCCAATTTCAGAGTACAATCCTACGTAATTTCCCACAGAGTCCTCAAATAATTTATGAAATTTCCATCACGCAAATTATATTTTGTTAAAAAATGAAATCATGTTGAAAGTTATACATTGGGCCCCTTAAAAAAAGGGCCAAGCAAGGACTGAGGGGCCGGGCCCCATGCCACCAGGTTTCGGTGCTCCTGAATGTATATTACAAATTATTATAAAATAAAGCATTCAAAGTACTCTTAGTAACCCCGTGTTAATTTGTGAGAAAGTAAATTTTATAAAATGAACTGAAACCTAACTCTCACGGTTGCGACGTCCAAGGACAAGCGTTGATATATAAAGAACGTGTAAGAGTGAAAGAAGTACCCGGATGGGATGGAGGGTTGTGTGATCGTCTGTTATAGACGTGACCACGGCTACTCCTGTGTTTTATATTTTTGTAAATTCAATATTATTTGAAGCTCAAACTCAATTCTGTTGCCAACCTGTGCCACTTCAGCGTGATTCTTGACTGGCTCGGAAGTTGAGGAAAAATAATTTTTTTCTGTAGTGTCCGAAGACGAGGGCCAACATAATATATGGTTATTTTGGGTAGTTCTAGGCCAAAAAAGGTGAGTTTTATTTGTCCTTTTTTTCCTTTTCGTCGATTTTTGGCTTATTGGTCCTTTTTTAGCCTATTTTTAGGTCTTAACGGCTTTTTTTGCAACTTAACCTTCTTTCGACTACGTTTTTACTGCCCATTCTTAATTCGAATCATCATCAATTCATCACCTCTTAAACATCCTTTCTGTAGTAAAGAACTAAAATTTAAGAGAGAAATAAATATATTTGAACCATCCCTGAAACGAGAGAAAAACCTTTTTTGGACGACTGAAGCAGGTACGGTACAGTGACGGACACTGCCTGCTTGTAATGATTCCATTGAAATTCAATGTATTCATTACAAGCTGGCAGTGTTAGTGACTGTACAAGGTCCTTTAACCCTAACTTGTCTGGAAGGTCATGCCGTAAGTGGCAACTTTATCTTCTTTTGAAGCTTTCAGCACAGTGTATACGACCAGACAGCATGCGCCTGAAAAAGATCTCAAGTCAGATAAGGAGGTGCCGCGCAGAGGGAGGGGTTTGGGATGTTAAAACGGAAGTTATTAATTAATTTGGATCACATTTATACGTCCTTTCTTTCATTTTCAGGTCCTTTTTTTAAAAAATATTTTTAGGTCTTTTTATTGGTCTTTTTTTCTGGCAATTTATAGGTCTTGAACTTACGAGCACTAGTCATTAGCAATTGAAAGTTGAGTCTGTGGTTGAGTCATCTGTCACTTCTACTAGTTTGGTTAGTAGATGTATACTACGCTCTCCTTCCCCCTTTTCGTAATCGCCATAGACTAATAGGAAACGCACTAGTAAACATTACACGACGAGCAGACATGCATTTAGAAAGTATGATGGGGAAGGGGGACCGGACGAACCCAGTGTCTCAAAAATAATAATAATATAATGTTGAAATTAAAATAATTATATTAAATCAAATTAATACTAATTACAACATATAAATTAATATTGTATTAATTCGTATTACATGAATAGGTAAAGACACGGCATAAGAATGAAGATATAACAGCACATACTCATTACGTAGCTTACCTGTACTTAAGATCGTAATAATTTATATCAAAAACAGTGCTCTGGGGATGAAATTAATGCCAAATACATAAAGAACTGAATATTTATTCAATAACAAAAACAATGTTAGATGCAGTTGGAGAAAAATGAAGTTTCTGATTAATATTTTATGCACATTGTATAATGCTTTGTAATATCATTCAATGCTCTATGATCCCAATATAATCCTTGACTTTCAATACGTTCAGAGTAAATTAATATCCTTCGATTATACAACAAATAACTAAACAAGCATATTTTCGTTAGTTATCTTTAGTACTTGATAAGTCTTTTGGATGAGGGGGGTGGGGTCCGGATCCCCTAAATATGTCCTTGCTGTCCTCCAAAGCAGTATGATCTCAGGATAATCCTTGCCTTCCAATAAGCTCAGAGGAAATTAATAACCATCCATTATACAACAAATGCTAAAGAAGCATTATTTAATTTTAGTACTTGGTAATCCTTTCGGGGTGGTCCTGACCCCTGTAACCCCCCAAGATACGTCCTTGTCTCACACATATTCATAATATACCATGCGTTTTCCTTAATTAACTGTGTATTTGGAAAAAAAATACTGGAATAAAATAAAATGCCAATTTCAGAGTACAATCCTACGTAATTTCCCACAGAGTCCTCAAATAATTTATGAAATTTCCATCACGCAAATTATATTTTGTTAAAATATGAAATCATGTTGAAAGTTATACATTGGGCCCCTTAAAAAAAGGGCCAAGCAAGGACTGAGGGGCCGGGCCCCATGCCACCAGGTTTCGGTGCTCCTGAATGTATATTACAAATTATTATAAAATAAAGCATTCAAAGTACTCTTAGTAACCCCGTGTTAATTTGTGAGAAAGTAAATTTTATAAAATGAACTGAAACCTAACTCTCACGGTTGCGACGTCCAAGGACAAGCGTTGATATATAAAGAACGTGTAAGAGTGAAAGAAGTACCCGGATGGGATGGAGGGTTGTGTGATCGTCTGCTATAGACGTGACCACGGCTACTCCTGTGTTTTATATTTTTGTAAATTCAATATTATTTGAAGCTCAAACTCAATTCTGTTGCCAACCTGTGCCACTTCAGCGTGATTCTTGACTGGCTCGGAAGTTGAGGAAAAATAATTTTTTTCTGTAGTGTCCGAAGACGAGGGCCAACATAATATATGGTTATTTTGGGTAGTTCTAGGCCAAAAAAAGGTGGGTTTTATTTGTCTTTTTTTTTCCTTTTCGTCGATTTTTGGCTTATTGGTCCTTTTTTAGCCTATTTTTAGGTCTTAACGGCTTTTTTTGCAACTTCACCTTCTTTCGACTACGTTTTTACTGCCCATTCTTAATTCGAATCATCATCAATTCATCACCTCTTAAACATACTTTCTGTAGTAAAGAACTAAAATTTAAGAGAGAAATAAATATATTTGAACCATCCCTGAAACGAGTGAAAAACCTTTTTTGGACGACTGAAGCAGGTACGGTACAGTCACGGACACTGCCTGCTTGTAATGATTCCATTGAAATTCAATGTATTCATTACAAGCTGGCAGTGTTCGTGACTGTACAAGGTCCTTTAACCGTAACTTGTCTGGAAGGTCATGCCGTAAGTGGCAACTTTATCTTCTTTTGAAGCTTTCAGCACAGTGTATACGACCAGACAGCATGCGCCTGAAAAAGATCTCAAATCAGATAAGGAGGTGCCGCGCAGAGGGAGGGGTTTGGGAAGTTAAAACGGAAGTTATTAATTAATTTGGATCACATTTATACGTCCTTTCTTTCATTTTCAGGTCCTTTTTTTAAAAATATATTTTTAGGTCTTTTTATTGGTCTTTTTTTCTGGCAATTTATAGGTCTTGAACTTACGAGCACTAGTCATTAGCAATTGAAAGTTGAGTCAGTGGTTGAGTCATCTGTCACTTCTACTAGTTTGGTTAGTAGATGTATACTACGCTCTCCTTCCCCCTTTTCGTAATCGCCATAGACTAATAGGAAACGCACTAGTAAACATTACACAACGAGCAGACATGCATTTAGAAAGTATGATGGGGAAGGGGGACCGGACGAACCCAGTGTCTCAAAAATAATAATAATATAAT
This sequence comes from Lepisma saccharinum, assembly GCF_977018435.1. NCBI lineage: Eukaryota > Metazoa > Arthropoda > Insecta > Zygentoma > Lepismatidae > Lepisma > Lepisma saccharinum. The sequence goes on along the minus strand of NC_139242.1, from coordinate 20,891,893 downwards.
GTTGAAATTAAAATAATTATATTAAATCAAATTAATACTAATTACAACATATAAATTAATATTGTATTATTACGTATTACATGAATAGGTAAAGAAACGGCATAAGAATGAAGATATAACAGCACACACTCATTACGTAGCTTACCTGTACTTAAGATCGTAATAATTTATATCAAAAACAGTGCTCTGGGGATGAAATTAATGCCAAATACATAAAGAACTGAATATTTATTCAATAACAAAAACAATGTTAGATGCAGTTGGAGAAAAATGAAGTTTCTGATTAATATTTTATGCACATTGTATAATGCTTTGTAATATCATTCAATGCTCTATGATCCCAATATAATCCTTGACTTTCAATACGTTCAGAGTAAATTAATAACCTTCGATTATACAACAAATAACTAAACAAGCATATTTTCGTTAGTTATCTTTAGTACTTGATAAGTCTTTTGGATGAGGGTGGTGGGGTCCGGATCCCCTAAATATGTCCTTGCTGTCCTCCAAAGCAGTATGATCTCAGGATAATCCTTGCCTTCCAATAAGCTCAGAGGAAATTAATAACCATCCATTATACAACAAATGCTAAAGAAGCATTATTTAATTTTAGTACTTGGTAATCCTTTCGGGGTGGTCCTGACCCCTGTAACCCCCCAAGATACGTCCTTGTCTCACACATATTCATAATATACCATGCGTTTTCCTTAATTAACTGTGTATTTGGAAAAAAAATACTGGAATAAAATAAAATGCCAATTTCAGAGTACAATCCTACGTAATTTCCCACAGAGTCCTCAAATAATTTATGAAATTTCCATCACGCAAATTATATTTTGTTAAAATATGAAATCATGTTGAAAGTTATACATTGGGCCCCTTAAAAAAAGGGCCAAGCAAGGACTGAGGGGCCGGGCCCCATGCCACCAGGTTTCGGTGCTCCTGAATGTATATTACAAATTATTATAAAATAAAGCATTCAAAGTACTCTTAGTAACCCCGTGTTAATTTGTGAGAAAGTAAATTTTATAAAATGAACTGAAACCTAACTCTCACGGTTGCGACGTCCAAGGACAAGCGTTGATATATAAAGAACGTGTAAGAGTGAAAGAAGTACCCGGATGGGATGGAGGGTTGTGTGATCGTCTGCTATAGACGTGACCACGGCTACTCCTGTGTTTTATATTTTTGTAAATTCAATATTATTTGAAGCTCAAACTCAATTCTGTTGCCAACCTGTGCCACTTCAGCGTGATTCTTGACTGGCTCGGAAGTTGAGGAAAAATAATTTTTTTCTGTAGTGTCCGAAGACGAGGGCCAACATAATATATGGTTATTTTGGGTAGTTCTAGGCCAAAAAAAGGTGGGTTTTATTTGTCTTTTTTTTTCCTTTTCGTCGATTTTTGGCTTATTGGTCCTTTTTTAGCCTATTTTTAGGTCTTAACGGCTTTTTTTGCAACTTCACCTTCTTTCGACTACGTTTTTACTGCCCATTCTTAATTCGAATCATCATCAATTCATCACCTCTTAAACATACTTTCTGTAGTAAAGAACTAAAATTTAAGAGAGAAATAAATATATTTGAACCATCCCTGAAACGAGTGAAAAACCTTTTTTGGACGACTGAAGCAGGTACGGTACAGTCACGGACACTGCCTGCTTGTAATGATTCCATTGAAATTCAATGTATTCATTACAAGCTGGCAGTGTTCGTGACTGTACAAGGTCCTTTAACCGTAACTTGTCTGGAAGGTCATGCCGTAAGTGGCAACTTTATCTTCTTTTGAAGCTTTCAGCACAGTGTATACGACCAGACAGCATGCGCCTGAAAAAGATCTCAAATCAGATAAGGAGGTGCCGCGCAGAGGGAGGGGTTTGGGAAGTTAAAACGGAAGTTATTAATTAATTTGGATCACATTTATACGTCCTTTCTTTCATTTTCAGGTCCTTTTTTTAAAAATATATTTTTAGGTCTTTTTATTGGTCTTTTTTTCTGGCAATTTATAGGTCTTGAACTTACGAGCACTAGTCATTAGCAATTGAAAGTTGAGTCAGTGGTTGAGTCATCTGTCACTTCTACTAGTTTGGTTAGTAGATGTATACTACGCTCTCCTTCCCCCTTTTCGTAATCGCCATAGACTAATAGGAAACGCACTAGTAAACATTACACAACGAGCAGACATGCATTTAGAAAGTATGATGGGGAAGGGGGACCGGACGAACCCAGTGTCTCAAAAATAATAATAATATAATGTTGAAATTAAAATAATTATATTAAATCAAATTAATACTAATTACAACATATAAATTAATATTGTATTATTACGTATTACATGAATAGGTAAAGAAACGGCATAAGAATGAAGATATAACAGCACACACTCATTACGTAGCTTACCTGTACTTAAGATCGTAATAATTTATATCAAAAACAGTGCTCTGGGGATGAAATTAATGCCAAATACATAAAGAACTGAATATTTATTCAATAACAAAAACAATGTTAGATGCAGTTGGAGAAAAATGAAGTTTCTGATTAATATTTTATGCACATTGTATAATGCTTTGTAATATCATTCAATGCTCTATGATCCCAATATAATCCTTGACTTTCAATACGTTCAGAGTAAATTAATAACCTTCGATTATACAACAAATAACTAAACAAGCATATTTTCGTTAGTTATCTTTAGTACTTGATAAGTCTTTTGGATGAGGGTGGTGGGGTCCGGATCCCCTAAATATGTCCTTGCTGTCCTCCAAAGCAGTATGATCTCAGGATAATCCTTGCCTTCCAATAAGCTCAGAGGAAATTAATAACCATCCATTATACAACAAATGCTAAAGAAGCATTATTTAATTTTAGTACTTGGTAATCCTTTCGGGGTGGTCCTGACCCCTGTAACCCCCCAAGATACGTCCTTGTCTCACACATATTCATAATATACCATGCGTTTTCCTTAATTAACTGTGTATTTGGAAAAAAAATACTGGAATAAAATAAAATGCCAATTTCAGAGTACAATCCTACGTAATTTCCCACAGAGTCCTCAAATAATTTATGAAATTTCCATCACGCAAATTATATTTTGTTAAAAAATGAAATCATGTTGAAAGTTATACATTGGGCCCCTTAAAAAAAGGGCCAAGCAAGGACTGAGGGGCCGGGCCCCATGCCACCAGGTTTCGGTGCTCCTGAATGTATATTACAAATTATTATAAAATAAAGCATTCAAAGTACTCTTAGTAACCCCGTGTTAATTTGTGAGAAAGTAAATTTTATAAAATGAACTGAAACCTAACTCTCACGGTTGCGACGTCCAAGGACAAGCGTTGATATATAAAGAACGTGTAAGAGTGAAAGAAGTACCCGGATGGGATGGAGGGTTGTGTGATCGTCTGTTATAGACGTGACCACGGCTACTCCTGTGTTTTATATTTTTGTAAATTCAATATTATTTGAAGCTCAAACTCAATTCTGTTGCCAACCTGTGCCACTTCAGCGTGATTCTTGACTGGCTCGGAAGTTGAGGAAAAATAATTTTTTTCTGTAGTGTCCGAAGACGAAGGCCAACATAATATATGGTTATTTTGGGTAGTTCTAGGCCAAAAAAAGGTGGGTTTTATTTGTCCTTTTTTTTCCTTTTCGTCGATTTTTGGCTTATTGGTCCTTTTTTAGCCTATTTTTATATTTTGCAACTTCACCTTCTTTCGACTACGTTTTTACTGCCCATTCTTAATTCGAATCATCATCAATTCATCACCTCTTAAACATCCTTTCTGTAGTAAAGAACTAAAATTTAAGAGAGAAATAAATATATTTGAACCATCCCTGAAACGAGAGAAAAACCTTTTTTGGACGACTGAAGCAGGTACGGTACAGTCACGGACACTGCCTGCTTGTAATGATTCCATTGAAATTCAATGTATTCATTACAAGCTGGCAGTGTTCGTGACTGTACAAGGTCCTTTAACCGTAACTTGTCTGGAAGGTCATGCCGTAAGTGGCAACTTTATCTTCTTTTGAAGCTTTCAGCACAGTGTATACGACCAGACAGCATGCGCCTGAAAAAGATCTCAAGTCAGATAAGGAGGTGCCGCGCAGAGGGAGGGGTTTGGGAAGTTAAAACGGAAGTTATTAATTAATTTGGATCACATTTATACGTCCTTTCTTTCATTTTCAGGTCCTTTTTTTAAAAAATATTTTTAGGTCTTTTTATTGGTCTTTTTTTCTGGCAATTTATAGGTCTTGAACTTACGAGCACTAGTCATTAGCAATTGAAAGTTGAGTCTGTGGTTGAGTCATCTGTCACTTCTACTAGTTAGGTTAGTAGATGTATACTACGCTCCCCTTCCCCCTTTTCGTAATCGCCATAGACTAATAGGAAACGCACTAGTAAACATTACACCACGAGCAGACATGCATTTAGAAAGTATGATGGGGAAGGGGGACCGGACGAACCCAGTGTCTCAAAAATAATAATAATATAATGTTGAAATTAAAATAATTATATTAAATCAAATTAATACTAATTACAACATATAAATTAATATTGTAGTATTACGTATTACATGAATAGGTAAAGAAACGGCATAAGAATGAAGATATAACAGCACATACTCATTACGTAGCTTACCTGTACTTAAGATCGTAATAATTTATATCAAAAACAGTGCTCTGGGGATGAAATTAATGCCAAATACATAAAGAACTGAATATTTATTCAATAACAAAAACAATGTTAGATGCAGTTGGAGAAAAATGAAGTTTCTGATTAATATTTTATGCACATTGTATAATGCTTTGTAATATCATTCAATGCTCTATGATCCCAATATAATCCTTGACTTTCAATACGTTCAGAGTAAATTAATATCCTTCGATTATACAACAAATAACTAAACAAGCATATTTTCGTTAGTTATCTTTAGTACTTGATAAGTCTTTAGGATGAGGGTGGTGGGGTCCGGATCCCCTAAATATGTCCTTGCTGTCCTCCAAAGCAGTATGATCTCAGGATAATCCTTGCCTTCCAATAAGCTCAGAGGAAATTAATAACCATCCATTATACAACAAATGCTAAAGAAGCATTATTTAATTTTAGTACTTGGTAATCCTTTCGGGGTGGTCCTGACCCCTGTAACCCCCCAAGATACGTCCTTGTCTCACACATATTCATAATATACCATGCGTTTTCCTTAATTAACTGTGTATTTGGAAAAAAAATACTGGAATAAAATAAAATGCCAATTTCAGAGTACAATCCTACGTAATTTCCCACAGAGTCCTCAAATAATTTATGAAATTTCCATCACGCAAATTATATTTTGTTAAAATATGAAATCATGTTGAAAGTTATACATTGGGCCCCTTAAAAAAAGGGCCAAGCAAGGACTGAGGGGCCGGGCCCCATGCCACCAGGTTTCGGTGCTCCTGAATGTATATTACAAATTATTATAAAATAAAGCATTCAAAGTACTCTTAGTAACCCCGTGTTAATTTGTGAGAAAGTAAATTTTATAAAATGAACTGAAACCTACCTCTCACGGTTGCGACGTCCAAGGACAAGCGTTGATATATAAAGAACGTGTAAGAGTGAAAGAAGTACCCGGATGGGATGGAGAGTTGTGTGATCGTCTGTTATAGACGTGACCACGGCTACTCCTGTGTTTTATATTTTTGTAAATTCAATATTATTTGAAGCTCAAACTCAATTCTGTTGCCAACCTGTGCCACTTCAGCGTGATTCTTGACTGGCTCGGAAGTTGAGGAAAAATAATTTTTTTCTGTAGTGTCCGAAGACGAAGGCCAACATAATATATGGTTATTTTGGGTAGTTCTAGGCCAAAAAAAGGTGGGTTTTATTTGTCCTTTTTTTTCCTTTTCGTCGATTTTTGGCTTATTGGTCCTTTTTTAGCCTATTTTTATATTTTGCAACTTCACCTTCTTTCGACTACGTTTTTACTGCCCATTCTTAATTCGAATCATCATCAATTCATCACCTCTTAAACATACTTTCTGTAGTAAAGAACTAAAATTTAAGAGAGAAATAAATATATTTGAACCATCCCTGAAACGAGTGAAAAACCTTTTTTGGACGACTGAAGCAGGTACGGTACAGTCACGGACACTGCCTGCTTGTAATGATTCCATTGAAATTCAATGTATTCATTACAAGCTGGCAGTGTTAGTGACTGTACAAGGTCCTTTAACCGTAACTTGTCTGGAAGGTCATGCCGTAAGTGGCAACTTTATCTTCTTTTGAAGCTTTCAGCACAGTGTATACGACCAGACAGCATGCGCCTGAAAAAGATCTCAAATCAGATAAGGAGGTGCCGCGCAGAGGGAGGGGTTTGGGAAGTTAAAACGGAAGTTATTAATTAATTTGGATCACATTTATACGTCCTTTCTTTCATTTTCAGGTCCTTTTTTTAAAAATATATTTTTAGGTCTTTTTATTGGTCTTTTTTTCTGGCAATTTATAGGTCTTGAACTTACGAGCACTAGTCATTAGCAATTGAAAGTTGAGTCTGTGGTTGAGTCATCTGTCACTTCTACTAGTTTGGTTAGTAGATGTATACTACGCTCTCCTTCCCCCTTTTCGTAATCGCCATAGACTAATAGGAAACGCACTAGTAAACATTACACAACGAGCAGACATGCATTTAGAAAGTATGATGGGGAAGGGGGACCGGACGAACCCAGTGTCTCAAAAATAATAATAATATAATGTTGAAATTAAAATAATTATATTAAATCAAATTAATACTAATTACAACATATAAATTAATATTGTATTATTACGTATTACATGAATAGGTAAAGAAACGGCATAAGAATGAAGATATAACAGCACACACTCATTACGTAGCTTACCTGTACTTAAGATCGTAATAATTTATATCAAAAACAGTGCTCTGGGGATGAAATTAATGCCAAATACATAAAGAACTGAATATTTATTCAATAACAAAAACAATGTTAGATGCAGTTGGAGAAAAATGAAGTTTCTGATTAATATTTTATGCACATTGTATAATTCTTTGTAATATCATTCAATGCTCTATGATCCCAATATAATCCTTGACTTTCAATACGTTCAGAGTAAATTAATATCCTTCGATTATACAACAAATAACTAAACAAGCATATTTTCGTTAGTTATCTTTAGTACTTGATAAGTCTTTAGGATGAGGGTGGTGGGGTCCGGATCCCCTAAATATGTCCTTGCTGTCCTCCAAAGCAGTATGATCTCAGGATAATCCTTGCCTTCCAATAAGCTCAGAGGAAATTAATAACCATCCATTATACAACAAATGCTAAAGAAGCATTATTTAATTTTAGTACTTGGTAATCCTTTCGGGGTGGTCCTGACCCCTGTAGCCCCCCTAGATACGTCCTTGTCTCACACATATTCATAATATACCATGCGTTTTCCTTAATTAACTGTGTATTTGGAAAAAAATACTGGAATAAAATAAAATGCCAATTTCAGAGTACAATCCTACGTAATTTCCCACAGAGTCCTCAAATAATTTATGAAATTTCCATCACGCAAATTATATTTTGTTAAAATATGAAATCATGTTGAAAGTTATACATTGGGCCCCTTAAAAAAAGGGCCAAGCAAGGACTGAGGGGCCGGGCCCCATGCCACCAGGTTTCGGTGCTCCTGAATGTATATTACAAATTATTATAAAATAAAGCATTCAAAGTACTCTTAGTAACCCCGTGTTAATTTGTGAGAAAGTAAATTTTATAAAATGAACTGAAACCTAACTCTCACGGTTGCGACGTCCAAGGACAAGCGTTGATATATAAAGAACGTGTAAGAGTGAAAGAAGTACCCGGATGGGATGGAGGGTTGTGTGATCGTCTGTTATAGACGTGACCACGGCTACTCCTGTGTTTTATATTTTTGTAAATTCAATATTATTTGAAGCTCAAACTCAATTCTGTTGCCAACCTGTGCCACTTCAGCGTGATTCTTGACTGGCTCGGAAGTTGAGGAAAAATAATTTTTTTCTGTAGTGTCCGAAGACGAAGGCCAACATAATATATGGTTATTTTGGGTAGTTCTAGGCCAAAAAAAGGTGGGTTTTATTTGTCCTTTTTTTTCCTTTTCGTCGATTTTTGGCTTATTGGTCCTTTTTTAGCCTATTTTTATATTTTGCAACTTCACCTTCTTTCGACTACGTTTTTACTGCCCATTCTTAATTCGAATCATCATCAATTCATCACCTCTTAAACATCCTTTCTGTAGTAAAGAACTAAAATTTAAGAGAGAAATAAATATATTTGAACCATCCCTGAAACGAGAGAAAAACCTTTTTTGGACGACTGAAGCAGGTACGGTACAGTCACGGACACTGCCTGCTTGTAATGATTCCATTGAAATTCAATGTATTCATTACAAGCTGGCAGTGTTAGTGACTGTACAAGGTCCTTTAACCGTAACTTGTCTGGAAGGTCATGCCGTAAGTGGCAACTTTATCTTCTTTTGAAGCTTTCAGCACAGTGTATACGACCAGACAGCATGCGCCTGAAAAAGATCTCAAGTCAGATAAGGAGGTGCCGCGCAGAGGGAGGGGTTTGGGAAGTTAAAACGGAAGTTATTAATTAATTTGGATCACATTTATACGTCCTTTCTTTCATTTTCAGGTCCTTTTTTTTAAAAATATTTTTAGGTCTTTTTATTGGTCTTTTTTTCTGGCAATTTATAGGTCTTGAACTTACGAGCACTAGTCATTAGCAATTGAAAGTTGAGTCTGTGGTTGAGTCATCTGTCACTTCTACTAGTTAGGTTAGTAGATGTATACTATGCTCTCCTTCCCCCTTTTCGTAATCGCCATAGACTAATAGGAAACGCACTAGTAAACATTACACGACGAGCAGACATGCATTTAGAAAGTATGATGGGGAAGGGGGACCGGACGAAACCAGTGTCTCAAAAATAATAATAATATAATGTTGAAATTAAAATAATTATATTAAATCAAATTAATACTAATTACAACATATAAATTAATATTGTATTATTACGTATTACATGAATAGGTAAAGAAACGGCATAAGAATGAAGATATAACAGCACATACTCATTACGTAGCTTACCTGTACTTAAGATCGTAATAATTTATATCAAAAAGAGTGCTCTGGGGATGAAATTAATGCCAAATACATAAAGAACTGAATATTTATTCAATAACAAAAACAATGTTAGATGCAGTTGGAGAAAAATGAAGTTTCTGATTAATATTTTATGCACATTGTATAATTCTTTGTAATATCATTCAATGCTCTATGATCCCAATATAATCCTTGACTTTCAATACGTTCAGAGTAAATTAATATCCTTCGATTATACAACAAATAACTAAACAAGCATATTTTCGTTAGTTATCTTTAGTACTTGATAAGTCTTTAGGATGAGGGTGGTGGGGTCCGGATCCCCTAAATATGTCCTTGCTGTCCTCCAAAGCAGTATGATCTCAGGATAATCCTTGCCTTCCAATAAGCTCAGAGGAAATTAATAACCATCCATTATACAACAAATGCTAAAGAAGCATTATTTAATTTTAGTACTTGGTAATCCTTTCGGGGTGGTCCTGACCCCTGTAACCCCCCAAGATACGTCCTTGTCTCACACATATTCATAATATACCATGCGTTTTCCTTAATTAACTGTGTATTTGGAAAAAAAATACTGGAATAAAATAAAATGCCAATTTCAGAGTACAATCCTACGTAATTTCCCACAGAGTCCTCAAATAATTTATGAAATTTCCATCACGCAAATTATATTTTGTTAAAATATGAAATCATGTTGAAAGTTATACATTGGGCCCCTTAAAAAAAGGGCCAAGCAAGGACTGAGGGGCCGGGCCCCATGCCACCAGGTTTCGGTGCTCCTGAATGTATATTACAAATTATTATAAAATAAAGCATTCAAAGTACTCTTAGTAACCCCGTGTTAATTTGTGAGAAAGTAAATTTTATAAAATGAACTGAAACCTACCTCTCACGGTTGCGACGTCCAAGGACAAGCGTTGATATATAAAGAACGTGTAAGAGTGAAAGAAGTACCCGGATGGGATGGAGAGTTGTGTGATCGTCTGTTATAGACGTGACCACGGCTACTCCTGTGTTTTATATTTTTGTAAATTCAATATTATTTGAAGCTCAAACTCAATTCTGTTGCCAACCTGTGCCACTTCAGCGTGATTCTTGACTGGCTCGGAAGTTGAGGAAAAATAATTTTTTTCTGTAGTGTCCGAAGACGAAGGCCAACATAATATATGGTTATTTTGGGTAGTTCTAGGCCAAAAAAAGGTGGGTTTTATTTGTCCTTTTTTTTCCTTTTCGTCGATTTTTGGCTTATTGGTCCTTTTTTAGCCTATTTTTATATTTTGCAACTTCACCTTCTTTCGACTACGTTTTTACTGCCCATTCTTAATTCGAATCATCATCAATTCATCACCTCTTAAACATACTTTCTGTAGTAAAGAACTAAAATTTAAGAGAGAAATAAATATATTTGAACCATCCCTGAAACGAGTGAAAAACCTTTTTTGGACGACTGAAGCAGGTACGGTACAGTCACGGACACTGCCTGCTTGTAATGATTCCATTGAAATTCAATGTATTCATTACAAGCTGGCAGTGTTAGTGACTGTACAAGGTCCTTTAACCGTAACTTGTCTGGAAGGTCATGCCGTAAGTGGCAACTTTATCTTCTTTTGAAGCTTTCAGCACAGTGTATACGACCAGACAGCATGCGCCTGAAAAAGATCTCAAATCAGATAAGGAGGTGCCGCGCAGAGGGAGGGGTTTGGGAAGTTAAAACGGAAGTTATTAATTAATTTGGATCACATTTATACGTCCTTTCTTTCATTTTCAGGTCCTTTTTTTAAAAATATATTTTTAGGTCTTTTTATTGGTCTTTTTTTCTGGCAATTTATAGGTCTTGAACTTACGAGCACTAGTCATTAGCAATTGAAAGTTGAGTCTGTGGTTGAGTCATCTGTCACTTCTACTAGTTTGGTTAGTAGATGTATACTACGCTCTCCTTCCCCCTTTTCGTAATCGCCATAGACTAATAGGAAACGCACTAGTAAACATTACACAACGAGCAGACATGCATTTAGAAAGTATGATGGGGAAGGGGGACCGGACGAACCCAGTGTCTCAAAAATAATAATAATATAATGTTGAAATTAAAATAATTATATTAAATCAAATTAATACTAATTACAACATATAAATTAATATTGTATTATTACGTATTACATGAATAGGTAAAGAAACGGCATAAGAATGAAGATATAACAGCACACACTCATTACGTAGCTTACCTGTACTTAAGATCGTAATAATTTATATCAAAAACAGTGCTCTGGGGATGAAATTAATGCCAAATACATAAAGAACTGAATATTTATTCAATAACAAAAACAATGTTAGATGCAGTTGGAGAAAAATGAAGTTTCTGATTAATATTTTATGCACATTGTATAATTCTTTGTAATATCATTCAATGCTCTATGATCCCAATATAATCCTTGACTTTCAATACGTTCAGAGTAAATTAATATCCTTCGATTATACAACAAATAACTAAACAAGCATATTTTCGTTAGTTATCTTTAGTACTTGATAAGTCTTTAGGATGAGGGTGGTGGGGTCCGGATCCCCTAAATATGTCCTTGCTGTCCTCCAAAGCAGTATGATCTCAGGATAATCCTTGCCTTCCAATAAGCTCAGAGGAAATTAATAACCATCCATTATACAACAAATGCTAAAGAAGCATTATTTAATTTTAGTACTTGGTAATCCTTTCGGGGTGGTCCTGACCCCTGTAGCCCCCCTAGATACGTCCTTGTCTCACACATATTCATAATATACCATGCGTTTTCCTTAATTAACTGTGTATTTGGAAAAAAATACTGGAATAAAATAAAATGCCAATTTCAGAGTACAATCCTACGTAATTTCCCACAGAGTCCTCAAATAATTTATGAAATTTCCATCACGCAAATTATATTTTGTTAAAATATGAAATCATGTTGAAAGTTATACATTGGGCCCCTTAAAAAAAGGGCCAAGCAAGGACTGAGGGGCCGGGCCCCATGCCACCAGGTTTCGGTGCTCCTGAATGTATATTACAAATTATTATAAAATAAAGCATTCAAAGTACTCTTAGTAACCCCGTGTTAATTTGTGAGAAAGTAAATTTTATAAAATGAACTGAAACCTAACTCTCACGGTTGCGACGTCCAAGGACAAGCGTTGATATATAAAGAACGTGTAAGAGTGAAAGAAGTACCCGGATGGGATGGAGGGTTGTGTGATCGTCTGTTATAGACGTGACCACGGCTACTCCTGTGTTTTATATTTTTGTAAATTCAATATTATTTGAAGCTCAAACTCAATTCTGTTGCCAACCTGTGCCACTTCAGCGTGATTCTTGACTGGCTCGGAAGTTGAGGAAAAATAATTTTTTTCTGTAGTGTCCGAAGACGAAGGCCAACATAATATATGGTTATTTTGGGTAGTTCTAGGCCAAAAAAAGGTGGGTTTTATTTGTCCTTTTTTTTCCTTTTCGTCGATTTTTGGCTTATTGGTCCTTTTTTAGCCTATTTTTATATTTTGCAACTTCACCTTCTTTCGACTACGTTTTTACTGCCCATTCTTAATTCGAATCATCATCAATTCATCACCTCTTAAACATCCTTTCTGTAGTAAAGAACTAAAATTTAAGAGAGAAATAAATATATTTGAACCATCCCTGAAACGAGAGAAAAACCTTTTTTGGACGACTGAAGCAGGTACGGTACAGTCACGGACACTGCCTGCTTGTAATGATTCCATTGAAATTCAATGTATTCATTACAAGCTGGCAGTGTTAGTGACTGTACAAGGTCCTTTAACCGTAACTTGTCTGGAAGGTCATGCCGTAAGTGGCAACTTTATCTTCTTTTGAAGCTTTCAGCACAGTGTATACGACCAGACAGCATGCGCCTGAAAAAGATCTCAAGTCAGATAAGGAGGTGCCGCGCAGAGGGAGGGGTTTGGGAAGTTAAAACGGAAGTTATTAATTAATTTGGATCACATTTATACGTCCTTTCTTTCATTTTCAGGTCCTTTTTTTTAAAAATATTTTTAGGTCTTTTTATTGGTCTTTTTTTCTGGCAATTTATAGGTCTTGAACTTACGAGCACTAGTCATTAGCAATTGAAAGTTGAGTCTGTGGTTGAGTCATCTGTCACTTCTACTAGTTAGGTTAGTAGATGTATACTATGCTCTCCTTCCCCCTTTTCGTAATCGCCATAGACTAATAGGAAACGCACTAGTAAACATTACACGACGAGCAGACATGCATTTAGAAAGTATGATGGGGAAGGGGGACCGGACGAAACCAGTGTCTCAAAAATAATAATAATATAGTAGTATAAAAGTATATACTACCAGGACCACTTACAAGTGTAGAAAGTATGAACCCCCCTCAAGCAGATTTGGCTATACTTAAAACAAGCTCAACATGCCTACATGAGCTTTTTGCTCTAGTGTGGAATCTTGTCTAATCCAAGATTTTTGTAAAAATGCCCTCGGGAATTTCTCAGAAAGTATGAACCCCCTCAGATTGATTTGTCTATACTTACAAAAGGCACTTCTGTGAGATTGTTGTCCATAATCCTGTCAAAAATATGCCCCTCTTGATATTTTTTTTGGCCACACCTAAAACTACGCCAAACGTATTAACACCCACCCACACCCACCCATACCCACCCACACCCACCCACATACACCCACACCCACCCACACCCACCCACACCCACCCACATACACCCACACCCACCCACATACACCCACACCCACCCACACACACCCACACCCACCCACACCCACCCACACCCACCCACATACACCCACACCCACCCACACCCACCCACACCCACCCACACCCACCCACACCCACCCACATACACCCATACCCACCCACACCCACCCACACCCACCCACATACACCCACACCCACCCACACCCACCCACACCCACCCACACCCACCCACACCCACCCACACCCACCCACATACACCCATACCCACCCACACCCACCCACACCCACCCACACCCACCCACACCCACCCACACCCACCCACACCCACCCACATACACCCACACCCACCCACACCCACCCACATATACCCACACACACCCACACCCACCCACACCCACCCACACCTACCCACACCCACCCACATACACCCACACCCACCCACACCCACCCACACCCACCCACATACACCCACACCCACCCACACCCACCCACACCCACCCACATACACCCACACCCACCCACATACACCCACACCCACCCACACACACCCACACCCACCCACACCCACCCACACCCACCCACATACACCCACACCCACCCACATACACCCACATACACCCACACCCACCCACACCTACCCACACCCACCCACATACACCCACACCCACCCACACCCACCCACACCCACCCACATACACCCACACCCACCCACACCCACCCACACCCACCCACATACACCCACACCCACCCACACACACCCACACCCACCCACACCCACCCACACCCACCCACATACACCCACACCCACCCACACCCACACACATACACACGTACACACACATACACAGTACAGTGTTGAACCCAACTGCTATTTTTATCCAGCATAGAATTTTGAATTGAATCCCAAGAAATTGTATATAAATACCAAAGCCAAAAATATTAAGTGTACACACACATACACACGTACACACACATACACAGGACAGTGTTGAACCCAACTGCTATTTTTATCCAGCATAGAATTTTGAATTGAATCCCAAGAAATTGTATATAAATACCAAAGCCAAAAATATTAAGTGTACACACACATACACACGTACACACACATACACAGGACAGTGTTGAACCCAACTGCTATTTTTATCCAGCATAGAATTTTGAATTGAATCCCAAGAAATTGTATATAAATACCAAAGCCAAAAATATTAAGTGTACACACACATACACACGTACACACACATACACAGTACAGTGTTGAACCCAACTGCTATTTTTATCCAGCATAGAATTTTGAATTGAATCCCAAGAAATTGTATATAAATACCAAAGCCAAAAATATTAAGTGTACACACACATACACACGTACACACACATACACAGGACAGTGTTGAACCCAACTGCTATTTTTATCCAGCATAGAATTTTGAATTGAATCCCAAGAAATTGTATATAATAAACAACAACAAAAATGCCAAGTCAAAAATATTGTAATCAATGCAATAAGAATATATCCAGCCCCAATTGGGCCAAGCACCAAAAGATTTGTAACCCGGACAAATACAGAACTCCCACAAAAATTTGCCCCAAATGCAATAGAAAATACAGCATGCAATACTTCATATATATACATAAAGATACTTGCTCTGCACAGTCAGCAACATTGCCCTCACAACCATCTACATCTGCTCTGAAAAGAAAGCACGAAGCACCTCTTAATACCAGAGCAGCAAAGCAGCCACGCCATGCACCCATCCATAGCAGTTTTAATGCCCAACTTAGGGATTACCTGTTTGTATCAGAGCCAAGATGTGACATTAAGAATTTTTTGAACAGTATAAATTCTGATCTGCAGGCAATTCTTAATGCACAAAATGGATCTTATAAACTGTCCCTTAAATTGTTTGCACAATATAAGAAACCAAATGGCACAAAATTTACACAGCCCCACATAACAGAAACTGTACCGGTATATTCAAACGCAAATTCGGACACAATAATAAGCAGCTTGATAAATCAATTGAATATTAAACACTCTGAATTTGCAGCAAAAGAGTCAGGATGGAGCCTATGCGGTTCATCACACAAATTATATGTTAATATTTCTGAATTCAGCCCATTACAAGGTTCTACATATCTGCCATTACCTGCTAATATTAAAAACAAACAAGCCGTGGTTAATATAAAAAATACCGACCAGAAATGCTTTTTGTGGTGTATTTTAGCTGCTTTGTATCCAGTTTCAAGGCATCCTGAGAGAATAAATTATTACAAACAACACGAGCACGATTTTGACGATGCAATGGAGGGTTTGGAATATCCAATGTCTATTCAGAATATTGATAAATTTGAAAAAAGGGCCAAGCATATCAATGGCAAGCAATTATCTATTAATGTATTTACTTGTTCCACTGGCAATTGCTTGATAGATCCTCTCAGAATCAGTACACTTGATGATGAATCTGCAATTCCGATTGATCTGCTCTTAATTGAAAAAGATGGCACATATCATTACACTCTGATACACAGTCTTGAAGCTTTAGTGAGAACACAACTAGACAAAACTCATAGAATATTCAAGTTGTGCAGAAGATGTTTGACTGTATTTGATGGTAAAAAAATAATAAATGGGATTAGTGAAGTGAATGCAGAAATTGCCAAAAACAAGTTAATTGAGCATCTAAAATACTGTGGGAACCATAAACCTGTTCATATGGTGATGCCCAATCCAAGTGAAAAAGCAGAATTCAAAAAGTATGAAGCCTTGTTGGAACACCCAGCATATATTGTCTGTGATTTCGAATCGAACCTCAAACCTCTTGCATTCTGCAATCCAGATCCTGATGAATCTTCAATTACACCATACCAGCTACATAAACCTTCCAGTTTTTGTTATATAGTTATACGGGATGGTGTTGTTATTAAAGAATATTCATACAAGGGACCAAATGCCATCAAAGAATTTGCACATAGAATGGAAAATGAGTGTCGTGACATAGCATCTAACATCTTATTAATATCAAAGCCTATGTTGCCTTTAACAGAGGAACAGATTGAAGATTTCAACAATGCAGAAAAATGCCCGGTATGTGATTCTGAATTTTCAGATACAAATATCAAGGTACGTCACCATTCTCATACAGATGGTCGATATAAACAGGCCCTGTGTAATAGCTGTAATATTAAGATCAAGAGACCAAGATTTGTCCCCATATTTTGCCATGGAGCATCCAATTATGATTTCCATCATCTGATCAGGTACGAGGGGTTTGACAAGCAGAATTTAAACATTTTAGCTGAAAATGATGAAAAATATATATCTATTAGCAAGATAATTAAAGTTGATGGTGTTCCTATTCACATAAGATTTCTTGATTCTTACAGATTTTTATCTGCTAGCCTAGATACACTGGCCACTCTATTATCTGATGATCAATTCAAAATCACACGTGCATTGTTTCCAAATCAGGACCTGAAATTAATTAGGCGGAAGGGTGTATATCCATATGACTATGTTACAGATTTTTCTAAATTTGATGAGTGTTCCCTGCCACCACAAGAAGAGTTTTACAGCAGAATCAGAGGATCTGGAATCACTGATGAAGATTATCACCATGCCCAGTTGATGTGGAACAATTTAAATTGCCAGACATTTGGTGATTATCACATGGCATATTTAAAACTTGATGTCACCCTCTTAGCTGATATATTGCAAGCATTCAGAAAATCTTCCATGCAAAATTATGGACTGGACCCAGTGTATTTTTTCAGTGCCCCAGGCCTAGCATGGGCCGCAACGTTTTTGAACACCAAAATGCAATTGGATCTGATCCACGATCAAGATATGTATCAGTTTATGGAGAAATGTATAAGAGGAGGGATGGTGCAATGTTCCCAGAGATATGCCAGAGCAAATAACAAGCATATGCCTGATTATGATGCAACACGGCCATCAAATTATATACTTTATGTGGATGCAAACAACCTCTATGGTCACGCCATGATGGATAAACTGCCATATGCAGAGCTTGAATGGGTTGAAAATTTCAAGATTGAAGATCTTCAGGACTTTGATGACAGTGAATATGGCCTCTTCTTAGAGCTTCTTGATCTGACAATTCCAGATCATTTGCACAATAAATTTTCTGATCTGCCCCCAATTCCCGAGGTTCAGTGTTCACCTGGTTCTAAACAGAAGAAGCTCATGATGACTCTGGAGCCGAAACAGGGATATGTCATATATTACAAAAACCTCCAGTTCCTGATGAAGCATGGTGTTCAAGTAACCAAAGTTGGAAAAGTTTTGAGGTTCAGGCACTCAGAATGGTTGAAACCTTATATTGATACAAACACAGAGCTTCGAACATCTGCAAAGAGCCAATTTGATAAGAGCTTGTTTAAATTGATGGTGAATTCAGTGTATGGCAAAACAATTGAAAATGTCAGGAAACATACCGATGTTAAAATAATTACTGACCCCAGCCGGAGCAAAAAATTGGTTGCAAAGCCCAACTTCAATTACAGAAGAATTTATGATGAGCACATGGCACTTTTCAACATGATGAAAACAAAGATCAAATTTGATAAACCTATTTATGTAGGGGCTGTGATATTGGAATTGTCCAAATTACATATGTTAATATTATATTATGATGTGCTGAAACCTTTTTATGGTGATCGTGTAAAATTATTGTACATGGACACGGATAGTTTTATTCTTGAAATTCAAACAGAAGATGTTTATCAAGATATGTCACAGCCTGAATTGTTTCAATACTTTGATACCAGTGAACATACAAGAATTCAACCCCACAACAAAAAAGTGCCTGGCAAGTTAAAAGATGAGACACTTGGTGATGTTATTGTGGAATTTGCTGGGTTAAGTGCCAAGATGTACAGTTTTGAAACATGTAGTGGTGCTGTTGCCAAAAAGGCCAAGGGTATTGGCAGAGTTACTGTTGAAAAAGATCTCCAATTTGAAGATTATAAAAATTGCATCAAATCACAGAGTTCAATGAGAACATCAGAAAATAGAATTCAGAGTGAGAATCACTTGCTGACTAGCAATATTGTAAGAAAAGTGACCCTGGACCCACATGATGACAAGAGATGCATTTTATCATGTAACATACATACTTTACCTTGGGGGCATTGTGATTTGAAAAATGGCAAACAATGCCCAATTACAGAGCATGATTTGAAATAAATAAACATGCCTATGAACTTATTTGGGTTCAAAAAACAAGCTATTATGGACCTGCCCACACCACAAGCCTCTCCTGATTTACAATCTGTAATGTCTAAACTGAGTGGCTTGTTAATTATTCATCTGAACAGCATACTTACAGATAATGATGAAGAAACAGGCAAAATATTGTACATATTTAACAATAATTTAAATCATTACCAATTACCTGTAGGTGGGCAATTGCAATTTATTACAACCCCTGAGGGTGATGTCAAGATTTCAGTAGGGAGAAATATTTACAGAATTAAGCACTCAAACATGATTTCTGGCACTGTATATACTGTTTCTGCTGGTGACTGCTTATATATTGAGGTCCCGGGATCATATGACAAGCTTATACCCTTTTTTATAGAATTAAGAATCAGATACTCTATAATAAATAACCATTAAAACAAAAATGCCTAATGATATATTTGGCCATACAAGACATGAAGATCACAGTGATGAGATTCTGATGCTTGATGTCAGAGTCAAGAAATTAAGAAGTGATTTACAAGCTTTGCAAACCACACTCAATGCCAGTCTTCAATTAGAAATTACAAATTTGCAATCACAATGCATGGACCCTCTTCTCAAAATTGATTCTGAACTCAAAGTGCTGCTTCAGAAATATACTGATCTGGCAACATTAGATAATTTTCAAAGTTTAGAAGAAGCTGTAGCAGCTCTTCAAGCCAAATTTAAGACCCAGGCCACCAACTCCGAGCAATTGAAACAACAATTGGAAGAGCAGATAAATAATGTCCAGGCACAGCTCCAAACAATTGTCAAAAGCATAAAATCACAAGAAGATTTTGATCTAGTGATTTCCACTCTAAAAGAACAGATTCAGTCACTGCAGATACCTAATCTGGACCCTCTGCACAATGCCATAGCCGAGGTTAAAGAAAAAATTGAGGCACTTGAAAATTTTATGAACAATTTGCCATCTTCTGATGCTTTGAATGCAATAACTCGGAGTGTTGCAAACATCAAGCTGCAACTTGAAACATATGAAGATTTTGGAAAAATTCAAAGTACCATAACCCATCTTGAAGGTACAATAGCAGCAGTGCAAAGTGATTTGGCAAATGTACAAGAAACTCGCCTGCCTGGGATTGTAGATACTCTTCTCAGTGTCCAGCAACAGATCACAAAGCTTGAAAACCTCAACACTGAATCTGAGCTATCTCATTTTCATCACTTGATCGATGATATCCAAACAAAACTTGAAATTTTACAACAATCCACACCCACTCAGGCAGATATAGCCCTGCTCCAAAATGCTATGCAAAATGTGGCTGATGCATCTGAATTAAATAATGTGAAATTGGCACTTGAATCTTTGCAAAATACAGTATCAAATCTCCCCACATCACAGGAACTTAAAAATATTAAGAGGGCAGTGAATAGGATATTGAAATCAGAAGATATCAAGAATATCCAAACAGAGATCAAACATCTCACTCAGACAGTGGCCACTCTACCAACCAATCAACATATTAATGAACTGCATGCCCTGTTTGAGGATATCAGAAGACAGGTCCATGATCTTACTGCTCAAAATTCAAAATTGGCAGTTGTTGAAAATTTGCAACAAATTGTAGCTAATATCAAGCAACAGCTAGGAACCATGGAATCCAATCAAGCAAATGCCCTGTCTGTTTTTGCCACCCAGCTTCAAGAGATTGTGCAACAATACAAGAAACTTATTGTGGACATAAAAATCAAGCCAGGCCACGATGATGTTGTTAGGACCATCAATGAGCACCTTGAATCTGTAACAAGCAGATTGCTCACAGCAGAAAAAGAAATAACAGGCATAATCGAGAATCCTAAACATACAGTAATTCTTGAATTGTACAGCGTCCCCAACAAAGAATATGATTCACCATTTACACCAGGTGGCAAAATATATATGCTGTCCCCTGCACAATTTTATTACCAGTTTTTTGTTGGGGGCACATTGAGACCAATCAAGATCAAATATTGGCATCAGCCACAGGCACACCACTACCCCACCTTATCAATAACAAATGCTGACAACAAACCGAAAATCACCAGTGTAGAGTTAGAGGATTTTACAGACCCCAATACATTAGAAACAGCCTATACTGAAGATGATGGCTCTCTGGAATTTAAAATACAAATAGGAGACAAATTATATTTAGAAAATCCTGCAGTATCAGCTGCTGAACACCCCATAGTTGCAATATTCTTGTTTTCATATTATGTCTAGACAAATTATTGTTGATGAATTACACAGACAAGCCAGACATAATTATAAGAGACTCCCAGTAGTTACAAAAGGCATAGATGATTTATGGCAGAGCGACTTGATTGAGATGGCAACTGGACAGTTGAAAAACTTAGACAAAATCAACAAGGGCTACAAGTATCTACTTACTGTAATAGACACATTTTCAAAATTTGCCTGGGCTGTGCCACTCAAATCTAAGACTGGGGCATGTGTTACAGAAGCCTTCAGGACAATCATCAATCATTCAGGAAGATCACCGCGCTATTTGCAAACAGATAATGGCAAAGAATTTTATAATTCAGTGTTTCAACAATTTATTAAAAGCCAGGCAATAAAACATTATTCGAGTTACAGTGATCTCAAAGCCTCAATTGTAGAGAGATTCAACAGAACCTTAAAAAATCTTATGTATAAACAATTTACCCTCCAAGGAAATTATAAATGGCTTACAATCCTTCCAGAACTTCTACATAAATATAACAACTCGGTCCATTCCACAATCAACATGAAACCCTCTGAAGTAACTTCATCTGATGAGCAAAAATTGATCAGGACTGTTTATTATCCTAGATACCAGCCAACAACAAGAAAGGCCAAATACAGGGTGGGGGATCAAGTAAGAATCAGCAAATATAAGCACTTATTCAAGAGAGGCTTTACAAGAAACTGGAGCACCGAATTATTTACAGTAGTTCAAGTTAAACCCGGGACCCTTAACACATATATAATAAAAGATCACCGAGGAGAAATTCTCAAAGGCAGGTTCTATGAACAAGAACTCAGCAAAACTAAACAGCCTGACACATATCTCATAGAAAAAATAATCCGCAGAAAAGGCAACAAGTTATTTGTCAAATGGCTGGGTCATCCGGAAAACAGCTGGATCGATGCAAACAAAATAATAATATGAGCACCTGGGATGTTATAAAAAGGCTGCCAGAACCTGAACAACAGAATAAGAGAAATGGCAACTTGCTGCCTGATAATATTAGGTGTCTTATTGTTGGGCCATCTGCTTGTGGTAAAACTACACTAATGGTTGATAATTTTTTATTGGCACCCAACTGGTTAGACTGGAAAAACAGGCACTTGTATGTCTTTTCTAAGAGCTTGGAACAATTAAAATATCAGCAGCTGATGAAGCTATATGATGGATTGGATATAGCCACTTTTGAACCAGATGTTAAGCCACTTGATGAATGTCTCGATAATTCTGTTGTTGTGTTTGATGACATTATACTGGATAATCAAAACAAGGTTAGAAATTTTTTTACACAGGGGCGGCACAAAAACATTGATTGTTTCTACCTGGCACAGACTTTTTCTAAAATTCCGAAGCAGCTGATCCGAGACAACAGCAATTTTATATGTGTGTTTCATCAGGATCATACCAACCTCAAACACATACATGATGAATATGTAGGTGGGGACTTGAGCTACAATGATTTTTCCAAGTTTTGCAGCAGGTGCTGGAACCAGGACAGTTATGGGTTTGTCACAATTGATATGACAAGAACACCCAGTAGTGGCAAATACAGAAATAAAATCAACGATTTTCTAGACGTTGAAACATATATAAATAACCATGAAACGACCAGTCATTGATGATCTTAAGTTAAGAGATTATCTTGTAAAAAGATTTAAGGGATGGAAATCAGAGAACCGTGGAATTTATGAAAAACACAAACAAACAGAACAGCCTGTCATTGATGCTATTAATAATTTAGGTAAGAATATCAAAACTGTTACAGAGCAGAATCAAGATTTGATCACAGAGCTTGTACCTGTAGCTGCAAGGAACATATTAGATTATCCATTCACCCCACTTTCCAGTATTCATACACCTAGTCCTGTTGCTCCTAGAAGAATTGAAGCTAGTCAGGATCCTATTGAATTGGGTCTTCTTGCTCAAAAATATTTAACCACACCTAAAGACAACAAAGATGAGGTCTTTGGCTTATATGCCGACACAGAGCTTGATGGCAGCATCATACATAGAATTGGCAATTTCAGAGTAACATTTATGGGGGATGATATAATTGTATATTCAGAATCTCGTCTCGGAGAAAAAGGTGGTTTTGTTAAGTACACCGGCACACCTGGATTGTGGGAACTGATCACTAGGAAAAGGCCTGGCAGCTATACAGATCAAGATTATGAGGATTACAAGGAAATATTAATAAAATCAGATGCTCTATACCAGAACAATGATCCCACACAAAAAAGAGTCAAGTCTAGCAGTGGAGCAAAATACAATAATTTAATCAAGCCCATATGGTCACAGATCAAGACAGGGAGTGGAATCAAACAATACAACACCCTGCCCAAAGAATTTGTCTGGGTTGATGATGTCAGGAAACTTGTGGATAGGTTGCTGGTGATAGCTGGGGAGGAAAATGCTGGCAACCACAATTTTTACAATGAAAAGGTTGGAATTATGGACATGATAAGCACCAAATTATCTAATTTTATAGTGAATGACCCTAAGGGGATTGGATATCTCATAAAAATTATTAATACTCTACCACCTAAATTTTGGAATGTTTCTGAGGGTCGGGGGCTTGTTAATGACATTATAAACAAGTTGCCATTTGAACTACACATTCCAGGCTATCAGTATTGTGGTCCAGGCACAAAATTGGATCATAGATTAAACAGAGGGGATCCTGGTGTAAATCCCCTAGATGCTGCTTGCAGAGACCATGACATAGCATACAACACACATTCTGATCTTGACAAGAGACATGTTGCAGACAAGAAATTAGAAGAGGCTGCATTTGGTAGATTTGTAAGCAAAGACGCTTCTTTGAGTGAAAAAATAGCAGCATTGGGAACCACCATAGCTATGAGCACCAAACAAAAACTGGGGTGGGGGTTGTAAATATGTATATAATAAACCTACAATGAAGGCCAAGGGTGTTATGTATCAAATACCTTATGCAGGTCTCAAATCTCTTAAAACTATTGACAGTCTCTTGACCAAAAAGCAGCGCAAGAAAAAAAGCTCTTGTCTTGCAAAGGGACATGGTATGAAATTGTTGCTTAGCACCCCCCAATTAAAAAAATTACAGCAATCAAGAAAAAAATTGCATACAGGGGGTTTCATATTTACTATCCCGGCCATCTTAGCTGCTCTCGGGGCTGTTGGGAGCTTGGCCGGGGGATCAGCTGCCATAGCAAAAACAGTAATAGATGCCAAGAAAAATAGGGCAGAATTAGATGAGCAGAAGCGCCATAACCTGGCCATGGAGAAAAAAGGCAAAGGTGTTAAGAGAGCCATGAATAAGTTTAAAAAAAACAAGAGCCGCTTACAAACCAAGATATTGAAGCTTTAATCAAGCCACTGGGCATCAAACATTTTAGAGGTGTGTACATGTCTGATTCTTTACCAGAACAACCACTCAACAAAGAGTGTGGCATTGTTAATTTGGATGAGTACAAAAATCAGGGCACTCACTGGATCTGTTATCTTAAATATTTAAACAATGAGGCATTTGTGTTTGATTCATTTGGAGGTGTTCCACCTGAAAATTTAGTAAAATATCTAAAATCGGCTAATCTTTATTACAATAATGCCCGTATTCAAAATTTCAAAGATGTTAATTGCGGACATTTGTGTTTATCAATTCTTAGATATATGTCTCAAATAAATAAACCATCAATTGAAAATTTTCAAAAAGCCTTGTGGTATCTGAAACATCATGGGGGTATTCCATCTCACCAGCCAAAATTCAATATTGAAACTTAGATTACATGATGACATAGTATATCCCAAAACAATAGCTCTCAGAGCATTTTACGGCATGTACCTGATACCTAATATTACACACCACAACAACAAAATTGCAGTAGGGGATCAAAAAATTGTCATCACTCCAGGGCAATATAATCTATCCACTTTAAATGCTCAATTACCCAGAGGTGTGGTGTTAAGTCAAAATTCTGTCACTCACAGAGTAGAGATTGTATCTGCTACAGAAACAGTGGATCTGGGTACTATAGGAGAGCTGCTAGGCTTTGAGAACAACACAAAACTTGAACCAGCCATCAAACACACTGCTATGAATATACCTAAATTCTTAGCCATAGAGACTCTGAATATTCACTGTAATGTGGCAGAGGGTATGATCACCAAATCAAATGGCATAGGCACTCACAAACAAACTGGCATCATTGCAACATTCAAACCTAATTCCGAATTCATGGAGCCCATCATCTACAATCCATCCCCAACATTATATTTTCCTGTGTGCCATAATAGAATAGATTATATTGAATTGATGGTCACTAATGAAAAAGAAGAATTAGTTGATTTTGCTGGAGCCACAACAACTGCTATCATAGAGATTAATATTTAAATAAAAATACATACAATGGAAAATATTGAGAGTTATGAGCTACAATCATTCCCTCCAAACAGGAGGACATTTGCAAATTTAAATCAACCCAACACAGAGATTGAGGTTGATCTTGATGTAGGGGACGGATTTATACACCCCCACAGAGCAGATCTATACATCAAATTTGATGTTGTAAAGCTCGATGGAACAGATTATCCGGCAAATTCAAATATAAGATTGGTGGACAATTTTGTGCCGCATCTGTTCTCTGAAATTGAGATCAGAAAGCATGGCGTTGTTATAAACAGAATAGATTATCCCGGCATTACCTCCACAGCTTTGGCCACATTAAAATTATCCAAAACAGAGGCTTCTTACTACAAAATAGGTGGATTTGAGGCTGGTGATAAAATATTATCTAAAAATCACACAGTGCTGTTCCCCATGCGCCTGTTGCCAGGATTCTTCTCGGATTACAAAGAAATTATGTGGAAGGGGGGGTTAAGAATTACATTTAGAAGAGCTGCAAATGATAACAATGCTCTGATGAGGTACAGCACATTAAACACTACAGGAGAAGCTCTGCCTAATACCTTGCCAGATGCAGGCAAATGCATTATTCAGACTATGGAGCTAAGAATCCCCGTTGTTGAATATGAGGCCAGTTACGCTCTTAAATACAAAGCTGATATAATAAAAAATCCCCAGGTTCCTCTGCAATTTTACACATATCAATGCGTACAGAAGCCTGCATCTGGTACTTATTATGAATTTGATGCTACAAATTCATTCTCCAGCATACAATACGACATGCCTGATTTTGTAGTGGTACTGTTTCAGACTGGAAGACACAACAATCAGGAAAAAAATTCAAGTAGATTTGATAACTGCAACATCAAGAACATATATCTTAAAAATGGCAGAAATGAGGTCTTTCCTAGAGAAAATTACAATTTAGACATGTCCAAGAATGATTTTCTTAAATTATATGAAGCTTTTTCGGCTTTCAAAAGAGTCACTACTGGGAATACAGACATGTACTACGCACCAGATGAATTCAAAGCACGGAGACCCATGTTTGTAATTAACACTTCAAAAAGGAAACAAGTTGTGGTGAATGACAGGACAAACATTAAAATTATCTGTGAATTCCATGAGGCTTTACCCGAAGACACCATATGTAGTGTTATTCTCATAGGAGAAAAATCATATGTTTATGATGTAAGAAATGAGAGAGTCACAGAGCAATTCTAGAAGAATTACATTGTTTTAATATTAGATAAACAAATTGAGGCTGGTGCCCAATTGAACTTAAACCAGAAATAAATATGTGTGTGTGTGTGTGTGTGTGTGTGGGTGGCCTAGTTTTAAGTGTGGCCACAAGAGGGGCATATTTTTAACAAATTTATGGACAACAATCTCACAGAAGTGCCTTTTGTAAGTATAGACAAATCAATCTGAGGGGGTTCATACTTTCTGAGAAATTCCCGAGGGCATTTTTACAAAAATCTTGGATTAGACAAGATTCCACACTAGAGCAAAAAGCTCATGTAGGCATGTTGAGCTTGTTTTAAGTATAGCCAAATCTGCTTGAGGGGGGTTCATACTTTCTACACTTGTAAGTGGTCCTGGTAGTATATACTTTTATACTACTTAATATAATGTTGAAATTAAAATAATTATATTAAATCAAATTAATACTAATTACAACATATAAATTAATATTGTATTATTACGTATTACATGAATAGGTAAAGAAACGGCATAAGAATGAAGATATAACAGCACATACTCATTACGTAGCTTACCTGTACTTAAGATCGTAATAATTTATATCAAAAAGAGTGCTCTGGGGATGAAATTAATGCCAAATACATAAAGAACTGAATATTTATTCAATAACAAAAACAATGTTAGATGCAGTTGGAGAAAAATGAAGTTTCTGATTAATATTTTATGCACATTGTATAATTCTTTGTAATATCATTCAATGCTCTATGATCCCAATATAATCCTTGACTTTCAATACGTTCAGAGTAAATTAATATCCTTCGATTATACAACAAATAACTAAACAAGCATATTTTCGTTAGTTATCTTTAGTACTTGATAAGTCTTTAGGATGAGGGTGGTGGGGTCCGGATCCCCTAAATATGTCCTTGCTGTCCTCCAAAGCAGTATGATCTCAGGATAATCCTTGCCTTCCAATAAGCTCAGAGGAAATTAATAACCATCCATTATACAACAAATGCTAAAGAAGCATTATTTAATTTTAGTACTTGGTAATCCTTTCGGGGTGGTCCTGACCCCTGTAACCCCCCAAGATACGTCCTTGTCTCACACATATTCATAATATACCATGCGTTTTCCTTAATTAACTGTGTATTTGGAAAAAAAATACTGGAATAAAATAAAATGCCAATTTCAGAGTACAATCCTACGTAATTTCCCACAGAGTCCTCAAATAATTTATGAAATTTCCATCACGCAAATTATATTTTGTTAAAATATGAAATCATGTTGAAAGTTATACATTGGGCCCCTTAAAAAAAGGGCCAAGCAAGGACTGAGGGGCCGGGCCCCATGCCACCAGGTTTCGGTGCTCCTGAATGTATATTACAAATTATTATAAAATAAAGCATTCAAAGTACTCTTAGTAACCCCGTGTTAATTTGTGAGAAAGTAAATTTTATAAAATGAACTGAAACCTACCTCTCACGGTTGCGACGTCCAAGGACAAGCGTTGATATATAAAGAACGTGTAAGAGTGAAAGAAGTACCCGGATGGGATGGAGAGTTGTGTGATCGTCTGTTATAGACGTGACCACGGCTACTCCTGTGTTTTATATTTTTGTAAATTCAATATTATTTGAAGCTCAAACTCAATTCTGTTGCCAACCTGTGCCACTTCAGCGTGATTCTTGACTGGCTCGGAAGTTGAGGAAAAATAATTTTTTTCTGTAGTGTCCGAAGACGAAGGCCAACATAATATATGGTTATTTTGGGTAGTTCTAGGCCAAAAAAAGGTGGGTTTTATTTGTCCTTTTTTTTCCTTTTCGTCGATTTTTGGCTTATTGGTCCTTTTTTAGCCTATTTTTATATTTTGCAACTTCACCTTCTTTCGACTACGTTTTTACTGCCCATTCTTAATTCGAATCATCATCAATTCATCACCTCTTAAACATACTTTCTGTAGTAAAGAACTAAAATTTAAGAGAGAAATAAATATATTTGAACCATCCCTGAAACGAGTGAAAAACCTTTTTTGGACGACTGAAGCAGGTACGGTACAGTCACGGACACTGCCTGCTTGTAATGATTCCATTGAAATTCAATGTATTCATTACAAGCTGGCAGTGTTAGTGACTGTACAAGGTCCTTTAACCGTAACTTGTCTGGAAGGTCATGCCGTAAGTGGCAACTTTATCTTCTTTTGAAGCTTTCAGCACAGTGTATACGACCAGACAGCATGCGCCTGAAAAAGATCTCAAATCAGATAAGGAGGTGCCGCGCAGAGGGAGGGGTTTGGGAAGTTAAAACGGAAGTTATTAATTAATTTGGATCACATTTATACGTCCTTTCTTTCATTTTCAGGTCCTTTTTTTAAAAATATATTTTTAGGTCTTTTTATTGGTCTTTTTTTCTGGCAATTTATAGGTCTTGAACTTACGAGCACTAGTCATTAGCAATTGAAAGTTGAGTCTGTGGTTGAGTCATCTGTCACTTCTACTAGTTTGGTTAGTAGATGTATACTACGCTCTCCTTCCCCCTTTTCGTAATCGCCATAGACTAATAGGAAACGCACTAGTAAACATTACACAACGAGCAGACATGCATTTAGAAAGTATGATGGGGAAGGGGGACCGGACGAACCCAGTGTCCCAAAAATAATAATAATATAATGTTGAAATTAAAATAATTATATTAAATCAAATTAATACTAATTACAACATATAAATTAATATTGTATTATTACGTATTACATGAATAGGTAAAGAAACGGCATAAGAATGAAGATATAACAGCACACACTCATTACGTAGCTTACCTGTACTTAAGATCGTAATAATTTATATCAAAAACAGTGCTCTGGGGATGAAATTAATGCCAAATACATAAAGAACTGAATATTTATTCAATAACAAAAACAATGTTAGATGCAGTTGGAGAAAAATGAAGTTTCTGATTAATATTTTATGCACATTGTATAATTCTTTGTAATATCATTCAATGCTCTATGATCCCAATATAATCCTTGACTTTCAATACGTTCAGAGTAAATTAATATCCTTCGATTATACAACAAATAACTAAACAAGCATATTTTCGTTAGTTATCTTTAGTACTTGATAAGTCTTTAGGATGAGGGTGGTGGGGTCCGGATCCCCTAAATATGTCCTTGCTGTCCTCCAAAGCAGTATGATCTCAGGATAATCCTTGCCTTCCAATAAGCTCAGAGGAAATTAATAACCATCCATTATACAACAAATGCTAAAGAAGCATTATTTAATTTTAGTACTTGGTAATCCTTTCGGGGTGGTCCTGACCCCTGTAGCCCCCCTAGATACGTCCTTGTCTCACACATATTCATAATATACCATGCGTTTTCCTTAATTAACTGTGTATTTGGAAAAAAATACTGGAATAAAATAAAATGCCAATTTCAGAGTACAATCCTACGTAATTTCCCACAGAGTCCTCAAATAATTTATGAAATTTCCATCACGCAAATTATATTTTGTTAAAATATGAAATCATGTTGAAAGTTATACATTGGGCCCCTTAAAAAAAGGGCCAAGCAAGGACTGAGGGGCCGGGCCCCATGCCACCAGGTTTCGGTGCTCCTGAATGTATATTACAAATTATTATAAAATAAAGCATTCAAAGTACTCTTAGTAACCCCGTGTTAATTTGTGAGAAAGTAAATTTTATAAAATGAACTGAAACCTAACTCTCACGGTTGCGACGTCCAAGGACAAGCGTTGATATATAAAGAACGTGTAAGAGTGAAAGAAGTACCCGGATGGGATGGAGGGTTGTGTGATCGTCTGTTATAGACGTGACCACGGCTACTCCTGTGTTTTATATTTTTGTAAATTCAATATTATTTGAAGCTCAAACTCAATTCTGTTGCCAACCTGTGCCACTTCAGCGTGATTCTTGACTGGCTCGGAAGTTGAGGAAAAATAATTTTTTTCTGTAGTGTCCGAAGACGAAGGCCAACATAATATATGGTTATTTTGGGTAGTTCTAGGCCAAAAAAAGGTGGGTTTTATTTGTCCTTTTTTTTCCTTTTCGTCGATTTTTGGCTTATTGGTCCTTTTTTAGCCTATTTTTATATTTTGCAACTTCACCTTCTTTCGACTACGTTTTTACTGCCCATTCTTAATTCGAATCATCATCAATTCATCACCTCTTAAACATCCTTTCTGTAGTAAAGAACTAAAATTTAAGAGAGAAATAAATATATTTGAACCATCCCTGAAACGAGAGAAAAACCTTTTTTGGACGACTGAAGCAGGTACGGTACAGTCACGGACACTGCCTGCTTGTAATGATTCCATTGAAATTCAATGTATTCATTACAAGCTGGCAGTGTTAGTGACTGTACAAGGTCCTTTAACCGTAACTTGTCTGGAAGGTCATGCCGTAAGTGGCAACTTTATCTTCTTTTGAAGCTTTCAGCACAGTGTATACGACCAGACAGCATGCGCCTGAAAAAGATCTCAAGTCAGATAAGGAGGTGCCGCGCAGAGGGAGGGGTTTGGGAAGTTAAAACGGAAGTTATTAATTAATTTGGATCACATTTATACGTCCTTTCTTTCATTTTCAGGTCCTTTTTTTTAAAAATATTTTTAGGTCTTTTTATTGGTCTTTTTTTCTGGCAATTTATAGGTCTTGAACTTACGAGCACTAGTCATTAGCAATTGAAAGTTGAGTCTGTGGTTGAGTCATCTGTCACTTCTACTAGTTAGGTTAGTAGATGTATACTATGCTCTCCTTCCCCCTTTTCGTAATCGCCATAGACTAATAGGAAACGCACTAGTAAACATTACACGACGAGCAGACATGCATTTAGAAAGTATGATGGGGAAGGGGGACCGGACGAAACCAGTGTCTCAAAAATAATAATAATATAATGTTGAAATTAAAATAATTATATTAAATCAAATTAATACTAATTACAACATATAAATTAATATTGTATTATTACGTATTACATGAATAGGTAAAGAAACGGCATAAGAATGAAGATATAACAGCACATACTCATTACGTAGCTTACCTGTACTTAAGATCGTAATAATTTATATCAAAAAGAGTGCTCTGGGGATGAAATTAATGCCAAATACATAAAGAACTGAATATTTATTCAATAACAAAAACAATGTTAGATGCAGTTGGAGAAAAATGAAGTTTCTGATTAATATTTTATGCACATTGTATAATTCTTTGTAATATCATTCAATGCTCTATGATCCCAATATAATCCTTGACTTTCAATACGTTCAGAGTAAATTAATATCCTTCGATTATACAACAAATAACTAAACAAGCATATTTTCGTTAGTTATCTTTAGTACTTGATAAGTCTTTAGGATGAGGGTGGTGGGGTCCGGATCCCCTAAATATGTCCTTGCTGTCCTCCAAAGCAGTATGATCTCAGGATAATCCTTGCCTTCCAATAAGCTCAGAGGAAATTAATAACCATCCATTATACAACAAATGCTAAAGAAGCATTATTTAATTTTAGTACTTGGTAATCCTTTCGGGGTGGTCCTGACCCCTGTAACCCCCCAAGATACGTCCTTGTCTCACACATATTCATAATATACCATGCGTTTTCCTTAATTAACTGTGTATTTGGAAAAAAAATACTGGAATAAAATAAAATGCCAATTTCAGAGTACAATCCTACGTAATTTCCCACAGAGTCCTCAAATAATTTATGAAATTTCCATCACGCAAATTATATTTTGTTAAAATATGAAATCATGTTGAAAGTTATACATTGGGCCCCTTAAAAAAAGGGCCAAGCAAGGACTGAGGTGCCGGGCCCCATGCCACCAGGTTTCGGTGCTCCTGAATGTATATTACAAATTATTATAAAATAAAGCATTCAAAGTACTCTTAGTAACCCCGTGTTAATTTGTGAGAAAGTAAATTTTATAAAATGAACTGAAACCTAACTCTCACGGTTGCGACGTCCAAGGACAAGCGTTGATATATAAAGAACGTGTAAGAGTGAAAGAAGTACCCGGATGGGATGGAGGGTTGTGTGATCGTCTGTTATAGACGTGACCACGGCTACTCCTGTGTTTTATATTTTTGTAAATTCAATATTATTTGAAGCTCAAACTCAATTCTGTTGCCAACCTGTGCCACTTCAGCGTGATTCTTGACTGGCTCGGAAGTTGAGGAAAAATAATTTTTTTCTGTAGTGTCCGAAGACGAAGGCCAACATAATATATGGTTATTTTGGGTAGTTCTAGGCCAAAAAAAGGTGGGTTTTATTTGTCCTTTTTTTTCCTTTTCGTCGATTTTTGGCTTATTGGTCCTTTTTTAGCCTATTTTTATATTTTGCAACTTCACCTTCTTTCGACTACGTTTTTACTGCCCATTCTTAATTCGAATCATCATCAATTCATCACCTCTTAAACATCCTTTCTGTAGTAAAGAACTAAAATTTAAGAGAGAAATAAATATATTTGAACCATCCCTGAAACGAGAGAAAAACCTTTTTTGGACGACTGAAGCAGGTACGGTACAGTCACGGACACTGCCTGCTTGTAATGATTCCATTGAAATTCAATGTATTCATTACAAGCTGGCAGTGTTAGTGACTGTACAAGGTCCTTTAACCGTAACTTGTCTGGAAGGTCATGCCGTAAGTGGCAACTTTATCTTCTTTTGAAGCTTTCAGCACAGTGTATACGACCAGACAGCATGCGCCTGAAAAAGATCTCAAGTCAGATAAGGAGGTGCCGCGCAGAGGGAGGGGTTTGGGAAGTTAAAACGGAAGTTATTAATTAATTTGGATCACATTTATACGTCCTTTCTTTCATTTTCAGGTCCTTTTTTTTAAAAATATTTTTAGGTCTTTTTATTGGTCTTTTTTTCTGGCAATTTATAGGTCTTGAACTTACGAGCACTAGTCATTAGCAATTGAAAGTTGAGTCTGTGGTTGAGTCATCTGTCACTTCTACTAGTTAGGTTAGTAGATGTATACTATGCTCTCCTTCCCCCTTTTCGTAATCGCCATAGACTAATAGGAAACGCACTAGTAAACATTACACGACGAGCAGACATGCATTTAGAAAGTATGATGGGGAAGGGGGACCGGACGAAACCAGTGTCTCAAAAATAATAATAATATAATGTTGAAATTAAAATAATTATATTAAATCAAATTAATACTAATTACAACATATAAATTAATATTGTATTATTACGTATTACATGAATAGGTAAAGAAACGGCATAAGAATGAAGATATAACAGCACATACTCATTACGTAGCTTACCTGTACTTAAGATCGTAATAATTTATATCAAAAAGAGTGCTCTGGGGATGAAATTAATGCCAAATACATAAAGAACTGAATATTTATTCAATAACAAAAACAATGTTAGATGCAGTTGGAGAAAAATGAAGTTTCTGATTAATATTTTATGCACATTGTATAATTCTTTGTAATATCATTCAATGCTCTATGATCCCAATATAATCCTTGACTTTCAATACGTTCAGAGTAAATTAATATCCTTCGATTATACAACAAATAACTAAACAAGCATATTTTCGTTAGTTATCTTTAGTACTTGATAAGTCTTTAGGATGAGGGTGGTGGGGTCCGGATCCCCTAAATATGTCCTTGCTGTCCTCCAAAGCAGTATGATCTCAGGATAATCCTTGCCTTCCAATAAGCTCAGAGGAAATTAATAACCATCCATTATACAACAAATGCTAAAGAAGCATTATTTAATTTTAGTACTTGGTAATCCCTTCGGGGTGGTCCTGACCCCTGTAACCCCCCAAGATACGTCCTTGTCTCACACATATTCATAATATACCATGCGTTTTCCTTAATTAACTGTGTATTTGGAAAAAAAATACTGGAATAAAATAAAATGCCAATTTCAGAGTACAATCCTACGTAATTTCCCACAGAGTCCTCAAATAATTTATGAAATTTCCATCACGCAAATTATATTTTGTTAAAATATGAAATCATGTTGAAAGTTATACATTGGGCCCCTTAAAAAAAGGGCCAAGCAAGGACTGAGGGGCCGGGCCCCATGCCACCAGGTTTCGGTGCTCCTGAATGTATATTACAAATTATTATAAAATAAAGCATTCAAAGTACTCTTAGTAACCCCGTGTTAATTTGTGAGAAAGTAAATTTTATAAAATGAACTGAAACCTAACTCTCACGGTTGCGACGTCCAAGGACAAGCGTTGATATATAAAGAACGTGTAAGAGTGAAAGAAGTACCCGGATGGGATGGAGGGTTGTGTGATCGTCTGTTATAGACGTGACCACGGCTACTCCTGTGTTTTATATTTTTGTAAATTCAATATTATTTGAAGCTCAAACTCAATTCTGTTGCCAACCTGTGCCACTTCAGCGTGATTCTTGACTGGCTCGGAAGTTGAGGAAAAATAATTTTTTTCTGTAGTGTCCGAAGACGAAGGCCAACATAATATATGGTTATTTTGGGTAGTTCTAGGCCAAAAAAAGGTGGGTTTTATTTGTCCTTTTTTTTCCTTTTCGTCGATTTTTGGCTTATTGGTCCTTTTTTAGCCTATTTTTATATTTTGCAACTTCACCTTCTTTCGACTACGTTTTTACTGCCCATTCTTAATTCGAATCATCATCAATTCATCACCTCTTAAACATCCTTTCTGTAGTAAAGAACTAAAATTTAAGAGAGAAATAAATATATTTGAACCATCCCTGAAACGAGTGAAAAACCTTTTTTGGACGACTGAAGCAGGTACGGTACAGTCACGGACACTGCCTGCTTGTAATGATTCCATTGAAATTCAATGTATTCATTACAAGCTGGCAGTGTTCGTGACTGTACAAGGTCCTTTAACCGTAACTTGTCTGGAAGGTCATGCCGTAAGTGGCAACTTTATCTTCTTTTGAAGCTTTCAGCACAGTGTATACGACCAGACAGCATGCGCCTGAAAAAGATCTCAAGTCAGATAAGGAGGTGCCGCGCAGAGGGAGGGGTTTGGGAAGTTAAAACGGAAGTTATTAATTAATTTGGATCACATTTATACGTCCTTTCTTTCATTTTCAGGTCCTTTTTTTAAAAATATATTTTTAGGTCTTTTTATTGGTCTTTTTTTCTGGCAATTTATAGGTCTTGAACTTACGAGCACTAGTCATTAGCAATTGAAAGTTGAGTCTGTGGTTGAGTCATCTGTCACTTCTACTAGTTTGGTTAGTAGATGTATACTACGCTCTCCTTCCCCCTTTTCGTAATCGCCATAGACTAATAGGAAACGCACTAGTAAACATTACACCACGAGCAGACATGCATTTAGAAAGTATGATGGGGAAGGGGGACCGGACGAACCCAGTGTCTCAAAAATAATAATAATATAATGTTGAAATTAAAATAATTATATTAAATCAAATTAATACTAATTACAACATATAAATTAATATTGTATTATTACGTATTACATGAATAGGTAAAGAAACGGCATAAGAATGAAGATATAACAGCACACACTCATTACGTAGCTTACCTGTACTTAAGATCGTAATAATTTATATCAAAAAGAGTGCTCTGGGGATGAAATTAATGCCAAATACATAAAGAACTGAATATTTATTCAATAACAAAAACAATGTTAGATGCAGTTGGAGAAAAATGAAGTTTCTGATTAATATTTTATGCACATTGTATAATTCTTTGTAATATCATTCAATGCTCTATGATCCCAATATAATCCTTGACTTTCAATACGTTCAGAGTAAATTAATATCCTTCGATTATACAACAAATAACTAAACAAGCATATTTTCGTTAGTTATCTTTAGTACTTGATAAGTCTTTAGGATGAGGGTGGTGGGGTCCGGATCCCCTAAATATGTCCTTGCTGTCCTCCAAAGCAGTATGATCTCAGGATAATCCTTGCCTTCCAATAAGCTCAGAGGAAATTAATAACCATCCATTATACAACAAATGCTAAAGAAGCATTATTTAATTTTAGTACTTGGTAATCCTTTCGGGGTGGTCCTGACCCCTGTAACCACCCTAGATACGTCCTTGTCTCACACATATTCATAATATACCATGCGTTTTCCTTAATTAACTGTGTATTTGGAAAAAAAATACTGGAATAAAATAAAATGCCAATTTCAGAGTACAATCCTACGTAATTTCCCACAGAGTCCTCAAATAATTTATGAAATTTCCATCACGCAAATTATATTTTGTTAAAATATGAAATCATGTTGAAAGTTATACATTGGGCCCCTTAAAAAAAGGGCCAAGCAAGGACTGAGGGGCCGGGCCCCATGCCACCAGGTTTCGGTGCTCCTGAATGTATATTACAAATTATTATAAAATAAAGCATTCAAAGTACTCTTAGTAACCCCGTGTTAATTTGTGAGAAAGTAAATTTTATAAAATGAACTGAAACCTAACTCTCACGGTTGCGACGTCCAAGGACAAGCGTTGATATATAAAGAACGTGTAAGAGTGAAAGAAGTACCCGGATGGGATGGAGGGTTGTGTGATCGTCTGTTATAGACGTGACCACGGCTACTCCTGTGTTTTATATTTTTGTAAATTCAATATTATTTGAAGCTCAAACTCAATTCTGTTGCCAACCTGTGCCACTTCAGCGTGATTCTTGACTGGCTCGGAAGTTGAGGAAAAATAATTTTTTTCTGTAGTGTCCGAAGACGAAGGCCAACATAATATATGGTTATTTTGGGTAGTTCTAGGCCAAAAAAAGGTGGGTTTTATTTGTCCTTTTTTTTCCTTTTCGTCGATTTTTGGCTTATTGGTCCTTTTTTAGCCTATTTTTATATTTTGCAACTTCACCTTCTTTCGACTACGTTTTTACTGCCCATTCTTAATTCGAATCATCATCAATTCATCACCTCTTAAACATCCTTTCTGTAGTAAAGAACTAAAATTTAAGAGAGAAATAAATATATTTGAACCATCCCTGAAACGAGTGAAAAACCTTTTTTGGACGACTGAAGCAGGTACGGTACAGTCACGGACACTGCCTGCTTGTAATGATTCCATTGAAATTCAATGTATTCATTACAAGCTGGCAGTGTTCGTGACTGTACAAGGTCCTTTAACCGTAACTTGTCTGGAAGGTCATGCCGTAAGTGGCAACTTTATCTTCTTTTGAAGCTTTCAGCACAGTGTATACGACCAGACAGCATGCGCCTGAAAAAGATCTCAAGTCAGATAAGGAGGTGCCGCGCAGAGGGAGGGGTTTGGGAAGTTAAAACGGAAGTTATTAATTAATTTGGATCACATTTATACGTCCTTTCTTTCATTTTCAGGTCCTTTTTTTAAAAATATATTTTTAGGTCTTTTTATTGGTCTTTTTTTCTGGCAATTTATAGGTCTTGAACTTACGAGCACTAGTCATTAGCAATTGAAAGTTGAGTCTGTGGTTGAGTCATCTGTCACTTCTACTAGTTTGGTTAGTAGATGTATACTACGCTCTCCTTCCCCCTTTTCGTAATCGCCATAGACTAATAGGAAACGCACTAGTAAACATTACACCACGAGCAGACATGCATTTAGAAAGTATGATGGGGAAGGGGGACCGGACGAACCCAGTGTCTCAAAAATAATAATAATATAATGTTGAAATTAAAATAATTATATTAAATCAAATTAATACTAATTACAACATATAAATTAATATTGTATTATTACGTATTACATGAATAGGTAAAGAAACGGCATAAGAATGAAGATATAACAGCACACACTCATTACGTAGCTTACCTGTACTTAAGATCGTAATAATTTATATCAAAAAGAGTGCTCTGGGGATGAAATTAATGCCAAATACATAAAGAACTGAATATTTATTCAATAACAAAAACAATGTTAGATGCAGTTGGAGAAAAATGAAGTTTCTGATTAATATTTTATGCACATTGTATAATTCTTTGTAATATCATTCAATGCTCTATGATCCCAATATAATCCTTGACTTTCAATACGTTCAGAGTAAATTAATATCCTTCGATTATACAACAAATAACTAAACAAGCATATTTTCGTTAGTTATCTTTAGTACTTGATAAGTCTTTAGGATGAGGGTGGTGGGGTCCGGATCCCCTAAATATGTCCTTGCTGTCCTCCAAAGCAGTATGATCTCAGGATAATCCTTGCCTTCCAATAAGCTCAGAGGAAATTAATAACCATCCATTATACAACAAATGCTAAAGAAGCATTATTTAATTTTAGTACTTGGTAATCCTTTCGGGGTGGTCCTGACCCCTGTAACCACCCTAGATACGTCCTTGTCTCACACATATTCATAATATACCATGCGTTTTCCTTAATTAACTGTGTATTTGGAAAAAAAATACTGGAATAAAATAAAATGCCAATTTCAGAGTACAATCCTACGTAATTTCCCACAGAGTCCTCAAATAATTTATGAAATTTCCATCACGCAAATTATATTTTGTTAAAATATGAAATCATGTTGAAAGTTATACATTGGGCCCCTTAAAAAAAGGGCCAAGCAAGGACTGAGGGGCCGGGCCCCATGCCACCAGGTTTCGGTGCTCCTGAATGTATATTACAAATTATTATAAAATAAAGCATTCAAAGTACTCTTAGTAACCCCGTGTTAATTTGTGAGAAAGTAAATTTTATAAAATGAACTGAAACCTAACTCTCACGGTTGCGACGTCCAAGGACAAGCGTTGATATATAAAGAACGTGTAAGAGTGAAAGAAGTACCCGGATGGGATGGAGGGTTGTGTGATCGTCTGTTATAGACGTGACCACGGCTACTCCTGTGTTTTATATTTTTGTAAATTCAATATTATTTGAAGCTCAAACTCAATTCTGTTGCCAACCTGTGCCACTTCAGCGTGATTCTTGACTGGCTCGGAAGTTGAGGAAAAATAATTTTTTTCTGTAGTGTCCGAAGACGAAGGCCAACATAATATATGGTTATTTTGGGTAGTTCTAGGCCAAAAAAAGGTGGGTTTTATTTGTCCTTTTTTTTCCTTTTCGTCGATTTTTGGCTTATTGGTCCTTTTTTAGCCTATTTTTATATTTTGCAACTTCACCTTCTTTCGACTACGTTTTTACTGCCCATTCTTAATTCGAATCATCATCAATTCATCACCTCTTAAACATCCTTTCTGTAGTAAAGAACTAAAATTTAAGAGAGAAATAAATATATTTGAACCATCCCTGAAACGAGTGAAAAACCTTTTTTGGACGACTGAAGCAGGTACGGTACAGTCACGGACACTGCCTGCTTGTAATGATTCCATTGAAATTCAATGTATTCATTACAAGCTGGCAGTGTTCGTGACTGTACAAGGTCCTTTAACCGTAACTTGTCTGGAAGGTCATGCCGTAAGTGGCAACTTTATCTTCTTTTGAAGCTTTCAGCACAGTGTATACGACCAGACAGCATGCGCCTGAAAAATATCTCAAATCAGATAAGGAGGTGCCGCGCAGAGGGAGGGGTTTGGGAAGTTAAAACGGAAGTTATTAATTAATTTGGATCACATTTATACGTCCTTTCTTTCATTTTCAGGTCCTTTTTTTAAAAATATATTTTTAGGTCTTTTTATTGGTCTTTTTTTCTGGCAATTTATAGGTCTTGAACTTACGAGCACTAGTCATTAGCAATTGAAAGTTGAGTCTGTGGTTGAGTCATCTGTCACTTCTACTAGTTTGGTTAGTAGATGTATACTACGCTCTCCTTCCCCCTTTTCGTAATCGCCATAGACTAATAGGAAACGCACTAGTAAACATTACACAACGAGCAGACATGCATTTAGAAAGTATGATGGGGAAGGGGGACCGGACGAACCCAGTGTCTCAAAAATAATAATAATATAATGTTGAAATTAAAATAATTATATTAAATCAAATTAATACTAATTACAACATATAAATTAATATTGTATTATTACGTATTACATGAATAGGTAAAGAAACGGCATAAGAATGAAGATATAACAGCACACACTCATTACGTAGCTTACCTGTACTTAAGATCGTAATAATTTATATCAAAAAGAGTGCTCTGGGGATGAAATTAATGCCAAATACATAAAGAACTGAATATTTATTCAATAACAAAAACAATGTTAGATGCAGTTGGAGAAAAATGAAGTTTCTGATTAATATTTTATGCACATTGTATAATTCTTTGTAATATCATTCAATGCTCTATGATCCCAATATAATCCTTGACTTTCAATACGTTCAGAGTAAATTAATATCCTTCGATTATACAACAAATAACTAAACAAGCATATTTTCGTTAGTTATCTTTAGTACTTGATAAGTCTTTAGGATGAGGGTGGTGGGGTCCGGATCCCCTAAATATGTCCTTGCTGTCCTCCAAAGCAGTATGATCTCAGGATAATCCTTGCCTTCCAATAAGCTCAGAGGAAATTAATAACCATCCATTATACAACAAATGCTAAAGAAGCATTATTTAATTTTAGTACTTGGTAATCCTTTCGGGGTGGTCCTGACCCCTGTAGCCCCCCTAGATACGTCCTTGTCTCACACATATTCATAATATACCATGCGTTTTCCTTAATTAACTGTGTATTTGGAAAAAAAATACTGGAATAAAATAAAATGCCAATTTCAGAGTACAATCCTACGTAATTTCCCACAGAGTCCTCAAATAATTTATGAAATTTCCATCACGCAAATTATATTTTGTTAAAATATGAAATCATGTTGAAAGTTATACATTGGGCCCCTTAAAAAAAGGGCCATGCAAGGACTGAGGGGCCGGGCCCCATGCCACCAGGTTTCGGTGCTCCTGAATGTATATTACAAATTATTATAAAATAAAGCATTCAAAGTACTCTTAGTAACCCCGTGTTAATTTGTGAGAAAGTAAATTTTATAAAATGAACTGAAACCTACCTCTCACGTTTGCGACGTCCAAGGACAAGCGTTGATATATAAAGAACGTGTAAGAGTGAAAGAAGTACCCGGATGGGATGGAGGGTTGTGTGATCGTCTGTTATAGACGTGACCACGGCTACTCCTGTGTTTTATATTTTTGTAAATTCAATATTATTTGAAGCTCAAACTCAATTCTGTTGCCAACCTGTGCCACTTCAGCGTGATTCTTGACTGGCTCGGAAGTTGAGGAAAAATAATTTTTTTCTGTAGTGTCCGAAGACGAAGGCCAACATAATATATGGTTATTTTGGGTAGTTCTAGGCCAAAAAAAGGTGGGTTTTATTTGTCCTTTTTTTTCCTTTTCGTCGATTTTTGGCTTATTGGTCCTTTTTTAGCCTATTTTTATATTTTGCAACTTCACCTTCTTTCGACTACGTTTTTACTGCCCATTCTTAATTCGAATCATCATCAATTCATCACCTCTTAAACATCCTTTCTGTAGTAAAGAACTAAAATTTAAGAGAGAAATAAATATATTTGAACCATCCCTGAAACGAGAGAAAAACCTTTTTTGGACGACTGAAGCAGGTACGGTACAGTCACGGACACTGCCTGCTTGTAATGATTCCATTGAAATTCAATGTATTCATTACAAGCTGGCAGTGTTAGTGACTGTACAAGGTCCTTTAACCGTAACTTGTCTGGAAGGTCATGCCGTAAGTGGCAACTTTATCTTCTTTTGAAGCTTTCAGCACAGTGTATACGACCAGACAGCATGCGCCTGAAAAAGATCTCAAGTCAGATAAGGAGGTGCCGCGCAGAGGGAGGGGTTTGGGAAGTTAAAACGGAAGTTATTAATTAATTTGGATCACATTTATACGTCCTTTCTTTCATTTTCAGGTCCTTTTTTTTAAAAATATTTTTAGGTCTTTTTATTGGTCTTTTTTTCTGGCAATTTATAGGTCTTGAACTTACGAGCACTAGTCATTAGCAATTGAAAGTTGAGTCTGTGGTTGAGTCATCTGTCACTTCTACTAGTTAGGTTAGTAGATGTATACTATGCTCTCCTTCCCCCTTTTCGTAATCGCCATAGACTAATAGGAAACGCACTAGTAAACATTACACGACGAGCAGACATGCATTTAGAAAGTATGATGGGGAAGGGGGACCGGACGAAACCAGTGTCTCAAAAATAATAATAATATAATGTTGAAATTAAAATAATTATATTAAATCAAATTAATACTAATTACAACATATAAATTAATATTGTATTATTACGTATTACATGAATAGGTAAAGAAACGGCATAAGAATGAAGATATAACAGCACATACTCATTACGTAGCTTACCTGTACTTAAGATCGTAATAATTTATATCAAAAAGAGTGCTCTGGGGATGAAATTAATGCCAAATACATAAAGAACTGAATATTTATTCAATAACAAAAACAATGTTAGATGCAGTTGGAGAAAAATGAAGTTTCTGATTAATATTTTATGCACATTGTATAATTCTTTGTAATATCATTCAATGCTCTATGATCCCAATATAATCCTTGACTTTCAATACGTTCAGAGTAAATTAATATCCTTCGATTATACAACAAATAACTAAACAAGCATATTTTCGTTAGTTATCTTTAGTACTTGATAAGTCTTTAGGATGAGGGTGGTGGGGTCCGGATCCCCTAAATATGTCCTTGCTGTCCTCCAAAGCAGTATGATCTCAGGATAATCCTTGCCTTCCAATAAGCTCAGAGGAAATTAATAACCATCCATTATACAACAAATGCTAAAGAAGCATTATTTAATTTTAGTACTTGGTAATCCTTTCGGGGTGGTCCTGACCCCTGTAGCCCCCCTAGATACGTCCTTGTCTCACACATATTCATAATATACCATGCGTTTTCCTTAATTAACTGTGTATTTGGAAAAAAATACTGGAATAAAATAAAATGCCAATTTCAGAGTACAATCCTACGTAATTTCCCACAGAGTCCTCAAATAATTTATGAAATTTCCATCACGCAAATTATATTTTGTTAAAATATGAAATCATGTTGAAAGTTATACATTGGGCCCCTTAAAAAAAGGGCCAAGCAAGGACTGAGGGGCCGGGCCCCATGCCACCAGGTTTCGGTGCTCCTGAATGTATATTACAAATTATTATAAAATAAAGCATTCAAAGTACTCTTAGTAACCCCGTGTTAATTTGTGAGAAAGTAAATTTTATAAAATGAACTGAAACCTAACTCTCACGGTTGCGACGTCCAAGGACAAGCGTTGATATATAAAGAACGTGTAAGAGTGAAAGAAGTACCCGGATGGGATGGAGGGTTGTGTGATCGTCTGTTATAGACGTGACCACGGCTACTCCTGTGTTTTATATTTTTGTAAATTCAATATTATTTGAAGCTCAAACTCAATTCTGTTGCCAACCTGTGCCACTTCAGCGTGATTCTTGACTGGCTCGGAAGTTGAGGAAAAATAATTTTTTTCTGTAGTGTCCGAAGACGAAGGCCAACATAATATATGGTTATTTTGGGTAGTTCTAGGCCAAAAAAAGGTGGGTTTTATTTGTCCTTTTTTTTCCTTTTCGTCGATTTTTGGCTTATTGGTCCTTTTTTAGCCTATTTTTATATTTTGCAACTTCACCTTCTTTCGACTACGTTTTTACTGCCCATT
Organism: Lepisma saccharinum; assembly: GCF_977018435.1. Classification (NCBI taxonomy): domain Eukaryota; kingdom Metazoa; phylum Arthropoda; class Insecta; order Zygentoma; family Lepismatidae; genus Lepisma; species Lepisma saccharinum. Next base: position 20,847,408 of record NC_139242.1, on the reverse strand, counting down.
CTTAATTCGAATCATCATCAATTCATCACCTCTTAAACATCCTTTCTGTAGTAAAGAACTAAAATTTAAGAGAGAAATAAATATATTTGAACCATCCCTGAAACGAGAGAAAAACCTTTTTTGGACGACTGAAGCAGGTACGGTACAGTCACGGACACTGCCTGCTTGTAATGATTCCATTGAAATTCAATGTATTCATTACAAGCTGGCAGTGTTAGTGACTGTACAAGGTCCTTTAACCGTAACTTGTCTGGAAGGTCATGCCGTAAGTGGCAACTTTATCTTCTTTTGAAGCTTTCAGCACAGTGTATACGACCAGACAGCATGCGCCTGAAAAAGATCTCAAGTCAGATAAGGAGGTGCCGCGCAGAGGGAGGGGTTTGGGAAGTTAAAACGGAAGTTATTAATTAATTTGGATCACATTTATACGTCCTTTCTTTCATTTTCAGGTCCTTTTTTTTAAAAATATTTTTAGGTCTTTTTATTGGTCTTTTTTTCTGGCAATTTATAGGTCTTGAACTTACGAGCACTAGTCATTAGCAATTGAAAGTTGAGTCTGTGGTTGAGTCATCTGTCACTTCTACTAGTTAGGTTAGTAGATGTATACTATGCTCTCCTTCCCCCTTTTCGTAATCGCCATAGACTAATAGGAAACGCACTAGTAAACATTACACGACGAGCAGACATGCATTTAGAAAGTATGATGGGGAAGGGGGACCGGACGAAACCAGTGTCTCAAAAATAATAATAATATAATGTTGAAATTAAAATAATTATATTAAATCAAATTAATACTAATTACAACATATAAATTAATATTGTATTATTACGTATTACATGAATAGGTAAAGAAACGGCATAAGAATGAAGATATAACAGCACATACTCATTACGTAGCTTACCTGTACTTAAGATCGTAATAATTTATATCAAAAAGAGTGCTCTGGGGATGAAATTAATGCCAAATACATAAAGAACTGAATATTTATTCAATAACAAAAACAATGTTAGATGCAGTTGGAGAAAAATGAAGTTTCTGATTAATATTTTATGCACATTGTATAATTCTTTGTAATATCATTCAATGCTCTATGATCCCAATATAATCCTTGACTTTCAATACGTTCAGAGTAAATTAATATCCTTCGATTATACAACAAATAACTAAACAAGCATATTTTCGTTAGTTATCTTTAGTACTTGATAAGTCTTTAGGATGAGGGTGGTGGGGTCCGGATCCCCTAAATATGTCCTTGCTGTCCTCCAAAGCAGTATGATCTCAGGATAATCCTTGCCTTCCAATAAGCTCAGAGGAAATTAATAACCATCCATTATACAACAAATGCTAAAGAAGCATTATTTAATTTTAGTACTTGGTAATCCTTTCGGGGTGGTCCTGACCCCTGTAACCCCCCAAGATACGTCCTTGTCTCACACATATTCATAATATACCATGCGTTTTCCTTAATTAACTGTGTATTTGGAAAAAAAATACTGGAATAAAATAAAATGCCAATTTCAGAGTACAATCCTACGTAATTTCCCACAGAGTCCTCAAATAATTTATGAAATTTCCATCACGCAAATTATATTTTGTTAAAATATGAAATCATGTTGAAAGTTATACATTGGGCCCCTTAAAAAAAGGGCCAAGCAAGGACTGAGGTGCCGGGCCCCATGCCACCAGGTTTCGGTGCTCCTGAATGTATATTACAAATTATTATAAAATAAAGCATTCAAAGTACTCTTAGTAACCCCGTGTTAATTTGTGAGAAAGTAAATTTTATAAAATGAACTGAAACCTAACTCTCACGGTTGCGACGTCCAAGGACAAGCGTTGATATATAAAGAACGTGTAAGAGTGAAAGAAGTACCCGGATGGGATGGAGGGTTGTGTGATCGTCTGTTATAGACGTGACCACGGCTACTCCTGTGTTTTATATTTTTGTAAATTCAATATTATTTGAAGCTCAAACTCAATTCTGTTGCCAACCTGTGCCACTTCAGCGTGATTCTTGACTGGCTCGGAAGTTGAGGAAAAATAATTTTTTTCTGTAGTGTCCGAAGACGAAGGCCAACATAATATATGGTTATTTTGGGTAGTTCTAGGCCAAAAAAAGGTGGGTTTTATTTGTCCTTTTTTTTCCTTTTCGTCGATTTTTGGCTTATTGGTCCTTTTTTAGCCTATTTTTATATTTTGCAACTTCACCTTCTTTCGACTACGTTTTTACTGCCCATTCTTAATTCGAATCATCATCAATTCATCACCTCTTAAACATCCTTTCTGTAGTAAAGAACTAAAATTTAAGAGAGAAATAAATATATTTGAACCATCCCTGAAACGAGAGAAAAACCTTTTTTGGACGACTGAAGCAGGTACGGTACAGTCACGGACACTGCCTGCTTGTAATGATTCCATTGAAATTCAATGTATTCATTACAAGCTGGCAGTGTTAGTGACTGTACAAGGTCCTTTAACCGTAACTTGTCTGGAAGGTCATGCCGTAAGTGGCAACTTTATCTTCTTTTGAAGCTTTCAGCACAGTGTATACGACCAGACAGCATGCGCCTGAAAAAGATCTCAAGTCAGATAAGGAGGTGCCGCGCAGAGGGAGGGGTTTGGGAAGTTAAAACGGAAGTTATTAATTAATTTGGATCACATTTATACGTCCTTTCTTTCATTTTCAGGTCCTTTTTTTTAAAAATATTTTTAGGTCTTTTTATTGGTCTTTTTTTCTGGCAATTTATAGGTCTTGAACTTACGAGCACTAGTCATTAGCAATTGAAAGTTGAGTCTGTGGTTGAGTCATCTGTCACTTCTACTAGTTAGGTTAGTAGATGTATACTATGCTCTCCTTCCCCCTTTTCGTAATCGCCATAGACTAATAGGAAACGCACTAGTAAACATTACACGACGAGCAGACATGCATTTAGAAAGTATGATGGGGAAGGGGGACCGGACGAAACCAGTGTCTCAAAAATAATAATAATATAATGTTGAAATTAAAATAATTATATTAAATCAAATTAATACTAATTACAACATATAAATTAATATTGTATTATTACGTATTACATGAATAGGTAAAGAAACGGCATAAGAATGAAGATATAACAGCACATACTCATTACGTAGCTTACCTGTACTTAAGATCGTAATAATTTATATCAAAAAGAGTGCTCTGGGGATGAAATTAATGCCAAATACATAAAGAACTGAATATTTATTCAATAACAAAAACAATGTTAGATGCAGTTGGAGAAAAATGAAGTTTCTGATTAATATTTTATGCACATTGTATAATTCTTTGTAATATCATTCAATGTTCTATGATCCCAATATAATCCTTGACTTTCAATACGTTCAGAGTAAATTAATATCCTTCGATTATACAACAAATAACTAAACAAGCATATTTTCGTTAGTTATCTTTAGTACTTGATAAGTCTTTAGGATGAGGGTGGTGGGGTCCGGATCCCCTAAATATGTCCTTGCTGTCCTCCAAAGCAGTATGATCTCAGGATAATCCTTGCCTTCCAATAAGCTCAGAGGAAATTAATAACCATCCATTATACAACAAATGCTAAAGAAGCATTATTTAATTTTAGTACTTGGTAATCCCTTCGGGGTGGTCCTGACCCCTGTAACCCCCCAAGATACGTCCTTGTCTCACACATATTCATAATATACCATGCGTTTTCCTTAATTAACTGTGTATTTGGAAAAAAAATACTGGAATAAAATAAAATGCCAATTTCAGAGTACAATCCTACGTAATTTCCCACAGAGTCCTCAAATAATTTATGAAATTTCCATCACGCAAATTATATTTTGTTAAAATATGAAATCATGTTGAAAGTTATACATTGGGCCCCTTAAAAAAAGGGCCAAGCAAGGACTGAGGGGCCGGGCCCCATGCCACCAGGTTTCGGTGCTCCTGAATGTATATTACAAATTATTATAAAATAAAGCATTCAAAGTACTCTTAGTAACCCCGTGTTAATTTGTGAGAAAGTAAATTTTATAAAATGAACTGAAACCTAACTCTCACGGTTGCGACGTCCAAGGACAAGCGTTGATATATAAAGAACGTGTAAGAGTGAAAGAAGTACCCGGATGGGATGGAGGGTTGTGTGATCGTCTGTTATAGACGTGACCACGGCTACTCCTGTGTTTTATATTTTTGTAAATTCAATATTATTTGAAGCTCAAACTCAATTCTGTTGCCAACCTGTGCCACTTCAGCGTGATTCTTGACTGGCTCGGAAGTTGAGGAAAAATAATTTTTTTCTGTAGTGTCCGAAGACGAAGGCCAACATAATATATGGTTATTTTGGGTAGTTCTAGGCCAAAAAAAGGTGGGTTTTATTTGTCCTTTTTTTTCCTTTTCGTCGATTTTTGGCTTATTGGTCCTTTTTTAGCCTATTTTTATATTTTGCAACTTCACCTTCTTTCGACTACGTTTTTACTGCCCATTCTTAATTCGAATCATCATCAATTCATCACCTCTTAAACATCCTTTCTGTAGTAAAGAACTAAAATTTAAGAGAGAAATAAATATATTTGAACCATCCCTGAAACGAGTGAAAAACCTTTTTTGGACGACTGAAGCAGGTACGGTACAGTCACGGACACTGCCTGCTTGTAATGATTCCATTGAAATTCAATGTATTCATTACAAGCTGGCAGTGTTCGTGACTGTACAAGGTCCTTTAACCGTAACTTGTCTGGAAGGTCATGCCGTAAGTGGCAACTTTATCTTCTTTTGAAGCTTTCAGCACAGTGTATACGACCAGACAGCATGCGCCTGAAAAAGATCTCAAGTCAGATAAGGAGGTGCCGCGCAGAGGGAGGGGTTTGGGAAGTTAAAACGGAAGTTATTAATTAATTTGGATCACATTTATACGTCCTTTCTTTCATTTTCAGGTCCTTTTTTTAAAAATATATTTTTAGGTCTTTTTATTGGTCTTTTTTTCTGGCAATTTATAGGTCTTGAACTTACGAGCACTAGTCATTAGCAATTGAAAGTTGAGTCTGTGGTTGAGTCATCTGTCACTTCTACTAGTTTGGTTAGTAGATGTATACTACGCTCTCCTTCCCCCTTTTCGTAATCGCCATAGACTAATAGGAAACGCACTAGTAAACATTACACCACGAGCAGACATGCATTTAGAAAGTATGATGGGGAAGGGGGACCGGACGAACCCAGTGTCTCAAAAATAATAATAATATAATGTTGAAATTAAAATAATTATATTAAATCAAATTAATACTAATTACAACATATAAATTAATATTGTATTATTACGTATTACATGAATAGGTAAAGAAACGGCATAAGAATGAAGATATAACAGCACACACTCATTACGTAGCTTACCTGTACTTAAGATCGTAATAATTTATATCAAAAAGAGTGCTCTGGGGATGAAATTAATGCCAAATACATAAAGAACTGAATATTTATTCAATAACAAAAACAATGTTAGATGCAGTTGGAGAAAAATGAAGTTTCTGATTAATATTTTATGCACATTGTATAATTCTTTGTAATATCATTCAATGCTCTATGATCCCAATATAATCCTTGACTTTCAATACGTTCAGAGTAAATTAATATCCTTCGATTATACAACAAATAACTAAACAAGCATATTTTCGTTAGTTATCTTTAGTACTTGATAAGTCTTTAGGATGAGGGTGGTGGGGTCCGGATCCCCTAAATATGTCCTTGCTGTCCTCCAAAGCAGTATGATCTCAGGATAATCCTTGCCTTCCAATAAGCTCAGAGGAAATTAATAACCATCCATTATACAACAAATGCTAAAGAAGCATTATTTAATTTTAGTACTTGGTAATCCTTTCGGGGTGGTCCTGACCCCTGTAACCACCCTAGATACGTCCTTGTCTCACACATATTCATAATATACCATGCGTTTTCCTTAATTAACTGTGTATTTGGAAAAAAAAATACTGGAATAAAATAAAATGCCAATTTCAGAGTACAATCCTACGTAATTTCCCACAGAGTCCTCAAATAATTTATGAAATTTCCATCACGCAAATTATATTTTGTTAAAATATGAAATCATGTTGAAAGTTATACATTGGGCCCCTTAAAAAAAGGGCCAAGCAAGGACTGAGGGGCCGGGCCCCATGCCACCAGGTTTCGGTGCTCCTGAATGTATATTACAAATTATTATAAAATAAAGCATTCAAAGTACTCTTAGTAACCCCGTGTTAATTTGTGAGAAAGTAAATTTTATAAAATGAACTGAAACCTAACTCTCACGGTTGCGACGTCCAAGGACAAGCGTTGATATATAAAGAACGTGTAAGAGTGAAAGAAGTACCCGGATGGGATGGAGGGTTGTGTGATCGTCTGTTATAGACGTGACCACGGCTACTCCTGTGTTTTATATTTTTGTAAATTCAATATTATTTGAAGCTCAAACTCAATTCTGTTGCCAACCTGTGCCACTTCAGCGTGATTCTTGACTGGCTCGGAAGTTGAGGAAAAATAATTTTTTTCTGTAGTGTCCGAAGACGAAGGCCAACATAATATATGGTTATTTTGGGTAGTTCTAGGCCAAAAAAAGGTGGGTTTTATTTGTCCTTTTTTTTCCTTTTCGTCGATTTTTGGCTTATTGGTCCTTTTTTAGCCTATTTTTATATTTTGCAACTTCACCTTCTTTCGACTACGTTTTTACTGCCCATTCTTAATTCGAATCATCATCAATTCATCACCTCTTAAACATCCTTTCTGTAGTAAAGAACTAAAATTTAAGAGAGAAATAAATATATTTGAACCATCCCTGAAACGAGAGAAAAACCTTTTTTGGACGACTGAAGCAGGTACGGTACAGTCACGGACACTGCCTGCTTGTAATGATTCCATTGAAATTCAATGTATTCATTACAAGCTGGCAGTGTTAGTGACTGTACAAGGTCCTTTAACCGTAACTTGTCTGGAAGGTCATGCCGTAAGTGGCAACTTTATCTTCTTTTGAAGCTTTCAGCACAGTGTATACGACCAGACAGCATGCGCCTGAAAAAGATCTCAAGTCAGATAAGGAGGTGCCGCGCAGAGGGAGGGGTTTGGGAAGTTAAAACGGAAGTTATTAATTAATTTGGATCACATTTATACGTCCTTTCTTTCATTTTCAGGTCCTTTTTTTTAAAAATATTTTTAGGTCTTTTTATTGGTCTTTTTTTCTGGCAATTTATAGGTCTTGAACTTACGAGCACTAGTCATTAGCAATTGAAAGTTGAGTCTGTGGTTGAGTCATCTGTCACTTCTACTAGTTAGGTTAGTAGATGTATACTATGCTCTCCTTCCCCCTTTTCGTAATCGCCATAGACTAATAGGAAACGCACTAGTAAACATTACACGACGAGCAGACATGCATTTAGAAAGTATGATGGGGAAGGGGGACCGGACGAAACCAGTGTCTCAAAAATAATAATAATATAATGTTGAAATTAAAATAATTATATTAAATCAAATTAATACTAATTACAACATATAAATTAATATTGTATTATTACGTATTACATGAATAGGTAAAGAAACGGCATAAGAATGAAGATATAACAGCACACACTCATTACGTAGCTTACCTGTACTTAAGATCGTAATAATTTATATCAAAAAGAGTGCTCTGGGGATGAAATTAATGCCAAATACATAAAGAACTGAATATTTATTCAATAACAAAAACAATGTTAGATGCAGTTGGAGAAAAATGAAGTTTCTGATTAATATTTTATGCACATTGTATAATTCTTTGTAATATCATTCAATGCTCTATGATCCCAATATAATCCTTGACTTTCAATACGTTCAGAGTAAATTAATATCCTTCGATTATACAACAAATAACTAAACAAGCATATTTTCGTTAGTTATCTTTAGTACTTGATAAGTCTTTAGGATGAGGGTGGTGGGGTCCGGATCCCCTAAATATGTCCTTGCTGTCCTCCAAAGCAGTATGATCTCAGGATAATCCTTGCCTTCCAATAAGCTCAGAGGAAATTAATAACCATCCATTATACAACAAATGCTAAAGAAGCATTATTTAATTTTAGTACTTGGTAATCCTTTCGGGGTGGTCCTGACCCCTGTAACCCCCCAAGATACGTCCTTGTCTCACACATATTCATAATATACCATGCGTTTTCCTTAATTAACTGTGTATTTGGAAAAAAAATACTGGAATAAAATAAAATGCCAATTTCAGAGTACAATCCTACGTAATTTCCCACAGAGTCCTCAAATAATTTATGAAATTTCCATCACGCAAATTATATTTTGTTAAAATATGAAATCATGTTGAAAGTTATACATTGGGCCCCTTAAAAAAAGGGCCAAGCAAGGACTGAGGGGCCGGGCCCCATGCCACCAGGTTTCGGTGCTCCTGAATGTATATTACAAATTATTATAAAATAAAGCATTCAAAGTACTCTTAGTAACCCCGTGTTAATTTGTGAGAAAGTAAATTTTATAAAATGAACTGAAACCTACCTCTCACGGTTGCGACGTCCAAGGACAAGCGTTGATATATAAAGAACGTGTAAGAGTGAAAGAAGTACCCGGATGGGATGGAGGGTTGTGTGATCGTCTGTTATAGACGTGACCACGGCTACTCCTATGTTTTATATTTTTGTAAATTCAATATTATTTGAAGCTCAAACTCAATTCTGTTGCCAACCTGTGCCACTTCAGCGTGATTCTTGACTGGCTCGGAAGTTGAGGAAAAATAATTTTTTTCTGTAGTGTCCGAAGACGAAGGCCAACATAATATATGGTTATTTTGGGTAGTTCTAGGCCAAAAAAAGGTGGGTTTTATTTGTCCTTTTTTTTTCCTTTTCGTCGATTTTTGGCTTATTGGTCCTTTTTTAGCCTATTTTTATATTTTGCAACTTCACCTTCTTTCGACTACGTTTTTACTGCCCATTCTTAATTCGAATCATCATCAATTCATCACCTCTTAAACATCCTTTCTGTAGTAAAGAACTAAAATTTAAGAGAGAAATAAATATATTTGAACCATCCCTGAAACGAGTGAAAAACCTTTTTTGGACGACTGAAGCAGGTACGGTACAGTCACGGACACTGCCTGCTTGTAATGATTCCATTGAAATTCAATGTATTCATTACAAGCTGGCAGTGTTCGTGACTGTACAAGGTCCTTTAACCGTAACTTGTCTGGAAGGTCATGCCGTAAGTGGCAACTTTATCTTCTTTTGAAGCTTTCAGCACAGTGTATACGACCAGACAGCATGCGCCTGAAAAAGATCTCAAATCAGATAAGGAGGTGCCGCGCAGAGGGAGGGGTTTGGGAAGTTAAAACGGAAGTTATTAATTAATTTGGATCACATTTATACGTCCTTTCTTTCATTTTCAGGTCCTTTTTTTAAAAATATATTTTTAGGTCTTTTTATTGGTCTTTTTTTTCTGGCAATTTATAGGTCTTATACTTACGAGCACTAGTCATTAGCAATTGAAAGTTGAGTCTGTGGTTGAGTCATCTGTCACTTCTACTAGTTTGGTTAGTAGATATATACTACGCTCTCCTTCCCCCTTTTCGTAATCGCCATAGACTAATAGGAAACGCACTAGTAAACATTACACGACGAGCAGACATGCATTTAGAAAGTATGATGGGGAAGGGGGACCGGACGAAACCAGTGTCTCAAAAATAATAATAATATAATGTTGAAATTAAAATAATTATATTAAATCAAATTAATACTAATTACAACATATAAATTAATATTGTATTATTACGTATTACATGAATAGGTAAAGAAACGGCATAAGAATGAAGATATAACAGCACATACTCATTACGTAGCTTACCTGTACTTAAGATCGTAATAATTTATATCAAAAAGAGTGCTCTGGGGATGAAATTAATGCCAAATACATAAAGAACTGAATATTTATTCAATAACAAAAACAATGTTAGATGCAGTTGGAGAAAAATGAAGTTTCTGATTAATATTTTATGCACATTGTATAATTCTTTGTAATATCATTCAATGCTCTATGATCCCAATATAATCCTTGACTTTCAATACGTTCAGAGTAAATTAATATCCTTCGATTATACAACAAATAACTAAACAAGCATATTTTCGTTAGTTATCTTTAGTACTTGATAAGTCTTTAGGATGAGGGTGGTGGGGTCCGGATCCCCTAAATATGTCCTTGCTGTCCTCCAAAGCAGTATGATCTCAGAATAATCCTTGCCTTCCAATAAGCTCAGAGGAAATTAATAACCATCCATTATACAACAAATGCTAAAGAAGCATTATTTAATTTTAGTACTTGGTAATCCTTTCGGGGTGGTCCTGACCCCTGTAACCCCCCAAGATACGTCCTTGTCTCACACATATTCATAATATACCATGCGTTTTCCTTAATTAACTGTGTATTTGGAAAAAAAATACTGGAATAAAATAAAATGCCAATTTCAGAGTACCACAGAGTCCTCAAATAATTTATGAAATTTCCATCACGCAAATTATATTTTGTTAAAAAATGAAATCATGTTGAAAGTTATACATTGGGCCCCTTAAAAAAAGGGCCAAGCAAGGACTGAGGGGCCGGGCCCCATGCCACCAGGTTTCGGTGCTCCTGAATGTATATTACAAATTATTATAAAATAAAGCATTCAAAGTACTCTTAGTAACCCCGTGTTAATTTGTGAGAAAGTAAATTTTATAAAATGAACTGAAACCTACCTCTCACGGTTGCGACGTCCAAGGACAAGCGTTGATATATAAAGAAAGTGTAAGAGTGAAAGAAGTACCCGGATGGGATGGAGGGTTGTGTGATCGTCTGTTATAGACGTGACCACGGCTACTCCTGTGTTTTATATTTTTGTAAATTCAATATTATTTGAAGCTCAAACTCAATTCTGTTGCCAACCTGTGCCACTTCAGCGTGATTCTTGACTGGCTCGGAAGTTGAGGAAAAATAATTTTTTTCTGTAGTGTCCGAAGACGAGGGCCAACATAATATATGGTTATTTTGGGTAGTTCTAGGCCAAAAAAAAGGTGGGTTTTATTTGTCCTTTTTTTTCCTCTTCTTCGATTTTTGGCTTATTGGTCCTTTTTTTAGCCTATTTTTAGGTCTTAACGGCTTTTTTTGCAACTTCACGTTCTTTCGACTACGTTTTTACTGCCCATTCTTAATTCGAATCATCATCAATTCATCACCTCTTAAACATCCTTTCTGTAGTAAAGAACTAAAATTTAAGAGAGAAATAAATATATTTGAACCATCCCTGAAACGAGAGAAAGACCTTTTTTGGACGACTGAAGCAGGTACGGTACAGTCACGGACACTGCCTGCTTGTAATGATTCCATTGAAATTCAATGTATTCATTACAAGCTGGCAGTGTTCGTGACTGTACAAGGTCCTTTAACCGTAACTTGTCTGGAAGGTCATGCCGTAAGTGGCAACTTTATCTTCTTTTGAAGCTTTCAGCACAGTGTATACGACCAGACAGCATGCGCCTGAAAAAGATCTCAAGTCAGATAAGGAGGTGCCGCGCAGAGGGAGGGGTTTGGGAAGTTAAAACGGAAGTTATTAATTAATTTGGATCACATTTATACGTCCTTTCTTTCATTTTCAGGTCCTTTTTTTAAAAAATATTTTTAGGTCTTTTTATTGGTCTTTTTTTCTGGCAATTTATAGGTCTTGAACTTACGAGCACTAGTCATTAGCAATTGAAAGTTGAGTCTGTGGTTGAGTCATCTGTCACTTCTACTAGTTTGGTTAGTAGATGTATACTACGCTCTCCTTCCCCCTTTTCGTAATCGCCATAGACTAATAGGAAACGCACTAGTAAACATTACACGACGAGCAGACATGCATTTAGAAAGTATGATGGGGAAGGGGGACCGGACGAACCCAGTGTCTCAAAAATAATAATAATATAATGTTGAAATTAAAATAATTATATTAAATCAAATTAATACTAATTACAACATATAAATTAATATTGTATTAATTCGTATTACATGAATAGGTAAAGACACGGCATAAGAATGAAGATATAACAGCACATACTCATTACGTAGCTTACCTGTACTTAAGATCGTAATAATTTATATCAAAAAGAGTGCTCTGGGGATGAAATTAATGCCAAATACATAAAGAACTGAATATTTATTCAATAACAAAAACAATGTTAGATGCAGTTGGAGAAAAATGAAGTTTCTGATTAATATTTTATGCACATTGTATAATTCTTTGTAATATCATTCAATGCTCTATGATCCCAATATAATCCTTGACTTTCAATACGTTCAGAGTAAATTAATATCCTTCGATTATACAACAAATAACTAAACAAGCATATTTTCGTTAGTTATCTTTAGTACTTGATAAGTCTTTAGGATGAGGGTGGTGGGGTCCGGATCCCCTAAATATGTCCTTGCTGTCCTCCAAAGCAGTATGATCTCAGGATAATCCTTGCCTTCCAATAAGCTCAGAGGAAATTAATAACCATCCATTATACAACAAATGCTAAAGAAGCATTATTTAATTTTAGTACTTGGTAATCTTTTCGGGGTGGTCCTGACCCCTGTAACCCTCCAAGATACGTCCTTGTCTCACACATATTCATAATATACCATGCGTTTTCCTTAATTAACTGTGTATTTGGAAAAAAAATACTGGAAAAAAATAAAATGCCAATTTCAGAGTACAATCCTACGTAATTTCCCACAGAGTCCTCAAATAATTTATGAAATTTCCATCACGCAAATTATATTTTGTTAAAAAATGAAATCATGTTGAAAGTTATACATTGGGCCCCTTAAAAAAAGGGCCAAGCAAGGACTGAGGGGCCGGGCCCCATGCCACCAGGTTTCGGTGCTCCTGAATGTATATTACAAATTATTATAAAATAAAGCATTCAAAGTACTCTTAGTAACCCCGTGTTAATTTGTGAGAAAGTAAATTTTATAAAATGAACTGAAACCTATCTCTCACGGTTGCGACGTCCAAGGACAAGCGTTGATATATAAAGAACGTGTAAGAGTGAAAGAAGTACCCGGATGTGATGGAGGGTTGTGTGATCGTCTCTTATAGACGTGACCACGGCTACTCCTGTGTTTTATATTTTTGTAAATTCAATATTATTTGAAGCTCAAACTCAATTCTGTTGCCAACCTGTGCCACTTCAGCGTGATTCTTGACTGGCTCGGAAGTTGAGGAAAAATAATTTTTTTCTGTAGTGTCCGAAGACGAGGGCCAACATAATATATGGTTATTTTGGGTAGTTCTAGGCCAAAAAAAGGTGGGTTTTATTTGTCCTTTTTTTTCCTTTTCGTCGATTTTTGGCTTATTGGTCCTTTTTTAGCCTATTTTTAGGTTTTGCAACTTCACCTTCTTTCGACTACGTTTTTACTGCCCATTCTTAATTCGAATCATCATCAATTCATCACCTCTTAAACATCCTTTCTGTAGTAAAGAACTAAAATTTAAGAGAGAAATAAATATATTTGAACCATCCCTGAAACGAGAGAAAAACCTTTTTTGGACGACTGAAGCAGGTACGGTACAGTCACGGACACTGCCTGCTTGTAATGATTCCATTGAAATTCAATGTATTCATTACAAGCTGGCAGTGTTCGTGACTGTACAAGGTCCTTTAACCGTAACTTGTCTGGAAGGTCATGCCGTAAGTGGCAACTTTATCTTCTTTTGAAGCTTTCAGCACAGTGTATACGACCAGACAGCATGCGCCTGAAAAAGATCTCAAGTCAGATAAGGAGGTGCCGCGCAGAGGGAGGGGTTTGGGAAGTTAAAACGGAAGTTATTAATTAATTTGGATCACATTTATACGTCCTTTCTTTCATTTTCAGGTCCTTTTTTTAAAAAAATATTTTTAGGTCTTTTTATTGGTCTTTTTTTCTGGCAATTTATAGGTCTTGAACTTACGAGCACTAGTCATTAGCAATTGAAAGTTGAGTCTGTGGTTGAGTCATCTGTCACTTCTACTAGTTTGGTTAGTAGATGTATACTACGCTCTCCTTCCCCTTTTTCGTAATCGCCATAGACTAATAGGAAACGCACTAGTAAACATTACACAACGAGCAGACATGCATTTAGAAAGTATGATGGGGAAGGGGGACCGGACGAACCCAGTGTCTCAAAAATAATAATAATATAATGTTGAAATTAAAATAATTATATTAAATCAAATTAATACTAATTACAACATATAAATTAATATTGTATTATTACGTATTACATGAATAGGTAAAGAAACGGCATAAGAATGAAGATATAACAGCACATACTCATTACGTAGCTTACCTGTACTTAAGATCGTAATAATTTATATCAAAAACAGTGCTCTGGGGATGAAATTAATGCCAAATACATAAAGAACTGAATATTTATTCAATAACAAAAACAATGTTAGATGCAGTTGGAGAAAAATGAAGTTTCTGATTAATATTTTATGCACATTGTATAATTCTTTGTAATATCATTCAATGCTCTATGATCCCAATATAATCCTTGACTTTCAATACGTTCAGAGTAAATTAATAACCTTCGATTATACAACAAATAACTAAACAAGCATATTTTCGTTAGTTATCTTTAGTACTTGATAAGTCTTTTGGATGAGGGGGGTGGGGTCCGGACCCCCTAAATATGTCCTTGCTGTCCTTCAAAGCAGTATGATCTCTGGATATTCCTTGCCTTCCAATAAGCTCAGAGGAAATTAATAACCATCCATTATACAACAAATGCTAAAGAAGCATTATTTAATTTTAGTACTTGGTAATCCTTTCGGGGTGGTCCTTACCTCTGTAACCCCCCAAGATATGTCCTTGTCTCACACATATTCATAATATACCATGTGTTTTCCTTAATTAACTGTGTATTTGGAAAAAAAAATACTGGAATAAAGTAAAGTGCCAATTTCAGAGTACAATCCTGCGTAATTTCCCACAGAGTCCTCAAGTAATTTATGAAATTTCCATCACGCAAATTATATTTTGTTAAAAAATGAAATCATGTTGAAAGTTATACATTGGGCCCCTTAAAAAAGGGCCAAGCATGGACTGAGGGGCCGGGCCCCATGCCACCAGGTTTCGGTGCTCCTGAATATATATTACAAATTATTATAAAATAAAGCATTCAAAGTACTCTTAGTAACCCCGTGTTAATTTGTGAGAAAGTAAATTTTATAAAATGAACTGAAACCTACCTCTCACGGTTGCGACGTCCAAGGACAAGCCTTGATATATAAAGAACGTGTAAGAGTGAAAGAAGTACCCGGATGGGATGGAGGGTTGTGTGATCGTCTGTTATAGACGTGACCACGGCTGCTCCTGTGTTTTAAATTTTTATTATCCACATAGACAATATTATTTGAAGCTCAAACTCAATTCTCTTGCCAACCTCTGCCATTTCAGGGTGTGATTCTTGACTGACCTGATTTCTGTGAATATACATTTAGTCATTAGCATTTGAAAGTTGAGTAATCTGTCACTTTTATTAGTTTGGTTAGTAGATATACAGTGCTGGACAAAAGTAATCATACAGTGGAACTGAAAGGAAGAAAGGACGAATTGCAGCAGCTAGGAAAACAATAAGGAAGTCAAAACTGTTAATGCTTGACCATGTATGCACCAAACGATACATTGACAACAAAAATAAATATCAGATGCTGCTTGTAGAAAAATAAAAATACAATACATTCTCAATACCCGCGTCTTTGGTTGGACAAAAGTATTCATACACCAACATAAAAGTTCACTTTGAAGAAAAGAAAGAAACAAATACCATGTCGTCAGAGTTTAGTATGCATTCCTCTGTTATGGAGAACAGCTGTCAGTCTCTTTTGCATAGAATACACAAGAGGCGTGGTTATTTCAGATGTAATATTTTGCCACTCATGCAAAATAACCTCTTTCACTCTATTGTTGCTTGTTATGTCTGGTTTCCAAATGGCTCCAAAGATGTTCAATGGGGTTAAGGTCGGGGGATTGAGGTGGAGTTTTGAGTGTGTGGGGAGTATCATATAACAACCAAAGGTGGACAATCTCAGCTGTATGTTTAGGGTCGTTGTCCTGCTGGAAGTAAAAACCATTCCCAAGACCCAAATGATCGATACTCTGCTGCAAATTGTTCTTCAGAATATCCAAATAGACAAATCTAATCCATAGTTCTTTCAATAAAGACGAGTTCTCCAACACCTGAGGCTGACATACATCCCCAGACCATAACGCCACCACCTCCATGTTAAACTGTCGCCAAGAGATTTCGAGGCTCAAGCTCAGTATTGGGCTTTCTCCACACCAAAATTCTACCATCACTATGGATAATATTAAATTTACTCTCGAAAGTAAACAACACTTTATCCCAGAAGTCCAAACTTTTACTCACATACTCCTTTGCAAATGTTAATCTGGCCTTCTTGTTCTTCTTACTGATGTATGGCTTCCTTCTAGGTACCCTAGCTCTGTACCCTGCTCGGTTGAGAAGCCTTCTAATACTTCTTGAGGACACTTGTTTTCCCAGGTGTTCTTGAACATGTGCCGACACTGCTGACGATGTTAATTTTGGGTTTTTCTTGATCATTCTCAACAGTCCTCGTTTCTCTCTCGAAGTAAGTTTCTGAGGACGCCCAACCCTTTCCCTATTTATCAGCACTTTTGTGTCTTTATATCGTTTGATAACAATTTGCACAGTTGCACGACTTCTCCCAACTATGTCTGCGATTTCAGAATATGATTTCTTATTGTGGTATAATGATATCATAATTCTCCTCTCTTCGATAGTGGTTTCCTTCCCTTTGCGGCCCATTTGACTTCCTGCAGCACGCCAACACCAAACCAACCACTTCCTTACACAAGTGCAAGTGCAGTAAACAAATATGTGGCACTGAATGATGGAAACGGTTGTTTCACGAACTTTTTTGGGGGGTTTATAACCTGGCGTATGAAAACTTATGACCATCCAGAAAACAGTTTATCTAAGGATTACCCACATTTCTCATGACAATTTGAATTGTATACACACAATTGCTTTGCGTTTCTATTCTTGCCATTCCAATGGAGCATATGTGCTACAAACCTGACTTGCCTTTACTGTCTTCTTTGTATAATAACATGTTTCATTCAGACAATGCCTTTGTATGAATCATTATGTCCATGACTGTATATTACAATCCCCTTCCCTCTTTTCGTAATCGCCATAGGCTAATAGGAAACGCACTAGTATACATTATACAACGAGTAGGCATGTAGTTAGAAATATGTAGGGGAAGCAGAACGAACCCAGTGTCTCAATAATGTTAATAATGTTTAAATTGAAATAATTATATTAAATCAAATTAATACTAATTACAATATATAAATAAATATTATATTATTATTACATGAATAGGTAAAAAGAAGATATATATATATAACAGCTCATATTCATTATGTAGATTACCTGTGGTTAAGTTGGGAATAATTGATATAAAAACAAGTGCTCTGTCAATGAAAATTAATGTCAAATTGATGAAGAATTGAATATTTATCGAATAACAAAAATTATGTTAGATGCAATTGGAGAAATGTGAGGTTTCTGATTAATATTTTATGCATATTATTATGAGTAGTACTGTTTGGGTGGGGGGTCCAGACCCTCTCAATACGTCCTTGCTGTCCTTCAAAGCCGTATGATCGCACCGTATATACATACCTATTTTTCAATGGACTGACTCACTCAAGAACACGAGGACTACAATGTTCCCATGCTTCTTCCCTTATTCTCGCAGCCGTCAACGTCTCTACCATCTCTGCTCTATTTTTCAGTTGTAAGAGGGACGCAAGGCCATTTGTTCCTTACAGCCTTCCGCCGGAGAACCAACCAACTGCAATCGACTTGATACAGTATGCAACAATCTTATTCGTACACACGAATTTTTTTTTAAAAAAAACTTTAATATCTGAAAGGAAATACACTCTTTTGAAATTGTTTCTTTACAATTCAATAACTAATATCATTAGGAACATAAAATCTTACCCAAATTCTTGTGCCGCTTTTGGTTAATTTGTGAAGATGAGGATGAGTGATGATATGATGAAATTGATTTGATTTGATTTAGTTTATTTTACTTCGCGTTTTGTGCCTCTTGGCTAATTTGCGAAGATAGGGATGAGTGATGAAATGATGAAATTGATGAATGGACATTCACAAACAACCAAGCCCGACCGGGATTCGAACCCGGGACCCTTGGCGTCGCAGCGCGATGTGCTAACCACTCGGCCACAGGGTCGGGCATGATGAAATTGATGAATGGACACTCACAAACATCCTTGCTCAAGTCAGGATTCGAACCCAGGACCCCTAGAGTCGTAGCTCGATGTGCTAACCACTCTGCCACGAGGGCCGGCTCTAAGGTAATGAAAATTGCATAAAGCACTTGAAATATCTATCACTCATCCTAACCTATAAGCTTAAGGAATTATTTCGCAGACCAAAAAGGAAGAACCATTAGTGGTCTAACATTACATACCTACTATTTGAATACCTGCATACTGGTTATGAAGACTGACTTCATTACATACCTACATTTTCTGAAGTGACATGGAAAAATCTCAGGGATTACTGTCATTGCTGTAATTGTACTGTGGCAAGCTGGTCAAGTTCTCCCCAGCATAACAAAGATGCTGAGCAAACGTAGAACCTTCCCGAACCAGTAACATTCCAGAGCTGTCAAACTCGTACAACTCGGAAAATGTCATGTACTATCACACCATAGTATAGGGCCACAAATGCAGAGGCAGACCCATTGTCCAAGGTGGAACTTCCACGACGCCTCCTACCAAACGGTAGGGTAAAACCTTATCGGGAGAGATCCTACAATTTTTTTTTGCCATCCGAATAACAATAATCCATGTGATATAGGGTGGAAACGTAACATGTAAAGTACTTTGAATTATTTGAAAAAAAGGATATAAAAAATTGCCTTGGTCAGGAACCATTGTGTGTTTAATATGGAAGCAAGGCATAATCGTGTTATAGCAAGAATCCAAGTAACTTCAGGAAAATCCTGTGTGTTATATTTTGTTAGCACATAATATAACACATAGGATATAACTAGTACATAAAATAGCAGATAAAGAGAATAACTAGCATTCATTGTGCAATCTAATCTATCAAGCTGTATACAGCAGCGGTGATGGGATTCTATGAGTTCACTAGGCGCCATCTAACTCTAATCTGGTTGGCAGGCTTTGGCACTCTAAGACCTGTTGGCCACAGGGTTTATCTATTTTACAGACAAACACCTTTGAATATATATAGCATTAATAAGGGTGCCTGGTTCGAATGCCGGCATGGGAATGGGTGTTCTTTGTGACTGTCCCGTCATCTTCATCTTCGCGAGTGGCCAAAAGTGTCAGAAAAGCGAAGTAAAATAAGCCAAATCAATGTGGCATTAATAACATAAAGCCACCGAAGTTCCGGGTTCTTATCTCGATCTGGACATTGGTGTCCTTGTAAGGGTCCTTTAATTTAATCACATCATCACTAAATTCGCATCGCCGCTATTGGCCAGAAATTACAGAAATAACTGAAACTAATAAAATTAAAAGCTTACGTACTATCCTGCAGCTGCCAGCATCTCTCCACTTTTGAATGGGTATCCGGTATTAAAGAACTTTTACTTTAAGTAAAAGTTCAAGCAATAGAATTCTTATACGTGTTGGGCCTTCAAGTTTCATAGCTACTGTAACGAGCTTCAACAATGAACAATAACTCATCTGTTGCATGTTAAACATTGTTGTGCCGTTTTGTGTTAGGTCACGTTAATTTACAAATTAATACAGAATGTAAAAGAATAAGTTTCGAACCTAAAGAAAGTAAATATTGAAACTGAAAGTGAAGTTAGTAAATCCCTGTACTTTGCAAACTTTATATATATATATATATATATATATATATATATATATATATATATATATATATATATCCATCTTGACATCGTTGCTCTTTGCCTGTATCAGTTAATTTTGAATTTCAGAACGTGGATAATTATTGTGAATCTCATTTTTTTGTGTACGTCTGAAATATTTTTATGTTGTTTCTCCTGAGTATTATGTTTTTCGATGTTCTCGAACCGCTCATTTTTAAGAAGTCAAAAATCGTGTTTATCCTATGCTTATCAACCTTTGTAAGAGAACGTTTCAATGTTGTTGTTTGGCTTGGTGAATATTCTCAAATCAGACGGCTACCGCCCGGTTTATTAAAAATACTAAATAGTTGACATATTCATTCAAATTTAAACGTTTCACTAGCAAATTATAACCTGTTAAATACATAATATTGTACTTTTACCGCCACCAAAAATTAATGCTTCACATCTATTTTTCTAATTTTTATTTATTACATTTTTAAAAGAAAATAATAAGCCCATGAGACGCGAGACCCCTTCGCCCACCCTTTGCTACGCCTCTGTTGTTATCATAATTCCTCCCATTGTCACGGTAAATTGGGGGTCAGATATGAGGAGTAAAAAGAATAAGGAAAGAAATGAAAACGTATTCTCTGCAGTGGTATCAAGTCTGATTTCCTTTTAATGCACCTTGTAGACTCGTTCTGATCCAAATTTAAACTGTAGGTCCAGTTGCCAATTAGGCTATCCTGAACATGCAGTGGAATTCTCGACCCTGTTAAACATGGTAATAAAAATACAGAACGAATGAGTCTTGAATATTATTAGGCACAATAGTACATTCAAGGATATGGCAGTTGGAAGGACGATCGCCCCTTTCGCCCCATAGATCCGCACTTGTGCTGCGGCAACTTGTTTTTCGGGAAGTGATGATCACTTTATTCAAGGCGATTATCTTCTACTATTATTGCACGTGGCAATAGCACAAACAGGGTGATTTGTACTCATTGTAACGGCATTCAAGAAAAGGTGTGTAGCTATACGTAAAAAATCGACCCATTTATTTATACGCTAAGGAAGTAAGTTCGATTCTGTCCTCTTCATGACGTCATAGCGTGCAGAGGATCATGCAAAAAAAAAATTGGAACCTCGGGAATGGCCTACCTAATAAAGGTACCTTGCGTGAATAGCATTAAAATGGCCACATAATTGTGATAGGTGCTGGATTCGTGCTTGAAAAGGTTTTAACTAAATTTTTAATTAGCTTTTAAGCAACGGATTCAGCATGTTTTAAATGCAAACTTAAGACCATGAAGATATTTGTTCACGTTTCGTTGCACGACTTGTTCGAAACTTTTATTAAAAAATCTCTATCATCAAGACATTTCATGTTACTGCAGGGACCACTTGTAATGCAAGAGTAAAGACTCGATCTGACGGAAGTGTGGAAAATTATGCTCTGCTGGGTATCGTATGTTGAGATAAGGATAAGATCATTAGTTACTGCAGCAAGAATGCTATTTATTAGCATCAGCCATTTTTGTCTCATTGTTGCATACATTAACCTTTAGTCGTATTCCTACAAACAGGAACGTAGCTAGTTTGATGTGTTTTGGGGACATAGTCTATACAGGGTGTCCATGAAGTCTCACCCCAACCTGGGTATTGTGAGAACTTCTGTAAATAGGAAGAAATGGCGAAACACGTATTCCATGATGTTCAGGGGGAAATGTTTTGAGGCCAACCATTCCCTACCCGAGCCCCCACAAGGGGGTAGGCTGAGGTTGACTCATTTTTCTAAAATAGCAAAGGGGGTCGAAGAATATGTCGTTTGAAAGGTTTTATCATAACAACAATAATACTGCAAATCCGGTGTCTCTACGTAGCTCCAATTGACAATGGCGTGAAATCAAATGTGGAACATGACCAGCATTGGACAGGACTCCAACTCCTACAGTAGTAATTCTAGACAACAGTAGGAGCTGGAAAAATGTTTCTACACTGTAGCATGATTCGGAAATATCCTAGCAGTGTCTACACATGGTGAAATGGTGTCTACAAGCGTCCGTACACAAAACCGCATATCATCGCGCCCCCTGAGATTGCTACCAGGAGGACACAGACCGACATGCACAATCGCAATTCAAGGCAAATAGTGAAGGAGGCACGTAGTTACTAGGGATGGCCAAACGGATCCGGATCCGAAAAATCCGGATCCATTTGGATCTGGATCCGGATCCAAAAATTCCGGATCCGGATCCGGGTCTGAAAGTTTCGGATCTGGATCCGGATCCGAAAGTTCCGGATCTGGATCCGGATCCGAGAGTTCCGGATCTCGATCCGGATCCGGGCCCGAGAGTTTCGAATCTGGATCCGGATCCGAGAGTTTCGTATCTCAATCCCATTATAATATTACCACACCTTAAAAGGTAGTATGATCTTCGATTACAAAGAAATTTTTCGTTAGTCCTACAAGAATTTTTTTCAAGTGATGTTCCTAAAATACTTTGCTACACATCGGCTAACACACCTGTGCACAAAAATAATCTTACTTGTTTAACATAAAATGTAAGAGGTGATTTTGTAAATGTCATTGAAACTAATATGTATTCGAATGTATTGGAAATGAAAACACACATAAATGTGAGACATTCCATTCCAGGATGAAACCTTTAACACATATAACAAGATAGAAATGTTATACAAAAACTATACAATTTTTCTAGTTACAGTTTTACAAATTAAAATAAAACATTATAATATAAGCAGTGTTATATAATTACAAAGTGTAAGACTAACAAGGGAGGTTATCTAAGTATCCCCCTCCGATTTCCACAAAACTTGGCAGGCGTATAGTCGGGCCCAAAGGAAGAAATACGTGTTTTTTTGTTTCAGCTAAAAAACAGTTTTAGGGGGCAAAACCCCCTCAAATGTCAAGATGAGGACAAATTGAAGTGAGGATCTGACCCCTGTGTCCCTCTGATTTCCATGAAACTTGGCAGGTGTGTGTATAAACGGGCCCAAATGAAGAAATGTGTGTTTATTTTGTTTCTGCTAAAGAACTGTTTTAGGGGACAACCCCCCTCAAATATCAATATGAGGACAAATTTAAGTGGGCATTTGACTTATGTGTCCCCCTCCGATTTCCATGAAACTTGGCAGGTGTATAGTGGGGCCCAAAGGAAGAAATACGTGTTTTTTTTTGTTTCAGCTAAAAAAACTGTTTTACAGGGCGAAACCCACTCAATTGTCAAAATGAGGACAAATTGAAGTGGGGTTCTGACCCCTGTGTCCCCCTCCGATTTCCATGAAACTTGGCAGGTGTGTGTATAAACGGGCCCAAACGAAGAAATACGTGTTTTTTTGTTTCGGCTAAAAATCTGTTCTAGGGGGCAACCTCCTCTCAAATGTCAAGATGAGGACAAATTGAAGTGGGGATCTGACCCCTGTGTTCCCCTCCGATTTCCATGAAACGTGGCAGATGTATAGAGGGAACCAAAGGAAGAAATACGTGTTTTTTTGTTTCAGCTAAAAACTGTTTTAGGGGGCAAAATCCCCTCAAATGTCAAGATGAGGACAAATTGAAGTAAGGATCTGACCCCTGTGTCCCCCTCCGATTTTCATGAAACTTGGCAGGTGTATAGAGGGGCCCAAAGGAAGAAATACGTATTTTTTTTGTTTCGGCTAAAAAACTGTTTTAGGGGGCAAAACCCGTCTCAAATGTCAAGATGAGGACAAATTGACGTGGGGATCATCTGACACCCTGTGTCCCCCTCCGATTCCCATGAAATTTGACACGTGTATAGAGAGGCCCTATGCTCCCTGTTTCTTCCTATGCCATATTTACGTGGTTTAGGGGTCAGATCCCCACTTCAATTTCTCCTCATCTTGACATTTGAGGGGGGGCTCTATACACCTGGCAAGTTTCATGGAAATCGGAGGGGAGACTTAGACCTCCCTTGTAAGTGTATTAATAATTACAAATCGCGCACGCGTGCACACAGCACTATACAGGGTGACTGGTAATTAGATGTATTCCCTGAAAGGGGTTAAAGTAGAGACAATTTGCAATAAATTTGACCATATGATACCCCGTCCGAAAATTAGTAGTTTTCGAGATAATCGAATTTCAATTGTTTTTTTAAAAAATGACAATTTTCCACATAAATAGATGAATTGAGAAAAAACTGCTCATTGTATGGAACTTATTTCAGCGTTTTCTGATAGCTAACAAATAAGTGGTTCGTTGAAAAAAAAAGTTTTCCCAAATAACAATCACATGTAAGTAACGGGTGGGTCTAAACTTACAAGTGATGATAAAAAAATGCACTCTTAGTTTACTTGGCAACGTATTAATAACAAAAATGGTATGACACGAAGCGTACAAATTACTTAAATTACTTCCTTGTTACATCTGCTATCCAACAAGGTACAAATGTTGCTAACATTCACATTTGTGTACAAGAAATATTACTTCATTCATCTTCATGTGAATGGAATCAATGCACAATACAATTAAAGAACATTACACGTCTTGCTCAAAGTGGGCACCTCCGTTATGGAATGCGGGCACGCAGGTTTTTACGGACATTTGGTCTCTTAACTCGTGATGTGATGGTGTCCTTGATGTGTTGACCAGCTGTAAAGATCCTCTCCCTGAGCTCTTCTTGCGAGTTTAACCGGTGTCTTGTCATGTGGCTCCAAATGTAAATGGCTTCTAATCGGGGGTTCGAGCCCGCCAGGGAATCGAGCCGTCTCGGGCAATCCATTTCTTTGGGTAATTTTCATCCAGCCACAGTCGCACGCCCAGGCAGAAGTATGGATGGGCGTAATCAACAGTCATTTGATCGAGCCATTTTTCCTGCCCCAAAATTTAAAAGGCATCACTTATGAACATTTCTTGAGGAACGGGATGGCAATGTTGTTGGAGGATGTGCCTCTCGTTACAAGACGTGACATGATTTATCAGCATGATGACTGCCCTGCTCGATCCCCCGATCGATTTGAAGCCTTGCGACTTTTACATTTGGAACCACATGACAAGACACCGGTAAACTCGCAAGAAGAGCTCAGGGAGAGGATCTTAACAGCTGGTCAACACATCAAGGACACCATCACATCACGAGTTAAGAGACCAAATGTCCGTAAAAACCTGCGTGCCCGCATTCATAACGGAGGTGCCCACTTTGAGCAAGACGTGTAATGTTCTTTAATTGTATTGTGCATTGATTCCATTCACATGAAGATGAATGAAGTATTATTTCTTGTACACAAATGTGAATGTTAGCAACATTTGTACCTTGTTGGATAGCAGATGTAACAAGGAAGTAATTTAAGTAATTTGTACGCTTCGTGTCATACCATTTTTGTTATTAATACGTTGCCAAGTAAAACTAAGAGTGCATTTTTTTTCATCACTTGTAAGTTTAGACCCACCCGTTACTTACATGTGATTGTTATTTGGGGAAAACGTTTTTTCAACGAACCACTTATTTGTTAGCTATCAGAAAACGCTGAAATAAGTTCCATACAATGGGCAGTTTTTTCTCAATCCATCTATTTATGTGGAAAATTGTCATTTTTTAAAAAAACAATTGAAATTCGATTATCTCGAAAACTACTAATTTTCGGACGGGGTATCATATGGTCAAATTTATTGCAAATTGTCTCTACTTTAACCCCTTTCAGGGAATACATCTAATTACCAGTCACCCTGTATATATATGTATGTATATTATATATATATATATATATATTATATATATATATATATATATATATATATATACACATATATATATATACATATATATATACATATATATATATATATATATATATATATATATATATATATATATATATATTAGCAGGTAACAATACGTTAGACAGCACATTCTTATTTTCAATGAAGCGCATGTGGGATGGCAAAACGGATCCGGATCCGAAAATTCTGGATCCGGATCCACCAGGATCCGGATCTGGCCATCCCTAGTAGTTACATGTACAATGTCAACTTAAAGGCAAATGGGGGGGGGGGGTTACAAGATGTTATAACACGTACATCACTAAATGTCAAATTGAGCTTACCTACTTTTTACAGAAAATGTTCGAAATGAGCCCCATTCACTTCTTGGCAGCAGAACAGGCGAGTATGAAATGCACGTCGCACTTTGCTGAACGTGTCTCCTGAAATGTCTCTACAGGCTGCTATTATTCTTTGTTGCAGATCAGCAAGACTACAAGGTTGTTTTGTACACAACAGATTTAAGGTGTCCCCAAAGGAAAAAAATCTTCGGATACAAATCAGACGATCTCACAGGCCATTCGATGGTACCGACGACGGCCTATCCACCTATTGGGATAATGTTCGTTCAAGTACTCACGTACTGTAGTGTGCAGGACATCCATCTTGCTGAAAAACGATATTGTCCGCATCAAATTCAGCACACGCGTTGACATCGACTGAGTTTTCTACATGGTCCGTTACCAAGGGATCCAGAATTTGCAGGTACAGATTACCGTTTAAATTGCCATTAAGAAATAGGGGTCCAATTATGTGATTTCCTAAAATACCTGCCCACAAATTAACCTTCACAGGTCTTGGCGTATGGCCTTTCCTCACAACATGGGGATTAACATCTGCCCATACTCGAACATTGTATTTATTAACACAGCGATTCAGGAAAAAAAAAAAAAACTTTCGTCACTGAAACAGATGTTGTGTAAGAAGTTCTCGTTGTTAGCAATCCTGTCGCACATAATTTCGCAAAACTCAATTCGTCTATCCAAATCATCATCTCATAGTTCTTGCTTTATCTGCATTTTGTAAGGATGAAATTTGTGTAATTTTAACACCTTACTGATAGAACTCCATGGAATGTTACTTGCTTCTGCTATTTGTCTGAGAGACGTTTCAGGGTTTACAGTCACGCGTCCTATAACTTCCAACACTGTTGCCTCATCGATGTGAGGTCGTCCTGGACGTCGTATGTCATTGACGCTTTGCATTTCACGGAATTTTTTCACAAGGTCTGAAACATACCTTTGGTCAATACTAGGGCGTTGGGGATACAATTCGTTAATCGTCTAGCAGTGGCACGGTAGTTTCTGCCACATTCACCGAGAAGAAAAGTAGTGCTATTGGGGCGCTTCAAAATAGTACTTAGTAGGTATCCTCTTTTTTTATCAATCGAATATCACTTTTTGACATACTTTGACAATTTTTTGTCGATGTTTTAGCGTTTAGCGATGTTTTAGTACAAATTTTCACTATACTCATTTTTTCCCCACTCGTACTTGGTAGGTATATCATGATGTTACGTGATACAACTTAACCTATCCTTTTTTTACGATTATTTAATTTTTTTACGATCCTAAGTGATATAACTTAACCTATCATTTTTTTTATTTAGGTACTGTTTGAACGTTATTATTTGAGGATCATATTTTGTAGGTATTTTTTTTTTATCAATCGAATATAAGTTTTTGAGATATTTTGACAATTTTTTGTCGATGTTATAGCGTTTAGCGATGTTTTAGTACAAATTTTCACTGCACTCATTTTTTTCCCCACTCGTACTTGGTAGGTATATCACGATCTTACGTGATACAACTTAACCTATCTTTTTTTTACGATCCTAAGTGATATAACTTAACCTATCATTTTTTTTATTTACGCACCGAACTAACCTACAAGGGGGACTCTGTTTGTTTTAATATTTCAGTATTATAAGGTTTTCACAAATTTTATATAACCTAAAATGTGTTGGATGTTGATTTTTAGTATGTGGCAATTTTTTATGAATTTTAAAACTGCTCTGTGACCCTCTCGTTCTTCACGTCGTAGGCGAAGGACTTCTCTGCAATCAGGATGACACTGCATAGGGTATCCTCGGGCAAGGCGTCGTGGAACTTGCAAACACCCACTCTACAAAAATTCTACTATATGATCTTTCACTGGCTAAGCTAACCTACAAATAGGAATTGGCAGCACTGACTTATAAACCCACTGGGTCTTCTTGGCATGTTTTTTCATGATGTGTTGCCAGGCTATTGGGCATCTTGGCGTATACAATGTATATATTTTGAGAGGGGGGTTATAGCTTTTTATGCTGTACGAATACTAAAAACTTGACAGTGACAACCAACAGAGTAGGTAAACCTACATCCAGGAACTGGCAACACTAGTTTCTGACAGTGAATTTGAAATAAAATATTAAAC
Organism: Lepisma saccharinum; assembly: GCF_977018435.1. Taxonomy (NCBI): domain Eukaryota; kingdom Metazoa; phylum Arthropoda; class Insecta; order Zygentoma; family Lepismatidae; genus Lepisma; species Lepisma saccharinum. The sequence continues at coordinate 20,819,257 of NC_139242.1, read as the reverse complement.
AAAATACATGAGTAAGCACTGTGATTACAAATAGTACCAGTGTTATGCCCCCCCCCCCTTTTCTCTCCTCCCCCAACTCCAACTGGGCAACTGGGGGAAATAATTGTACAACAATTTGTACCTAATTGTACAACAACTTGTACCTAACATATATAAAAGAGAGAGCCTTCCCGTAACTTACTTCATGCATAATTTATATGATTTTACAACTGTGAAAAGAAAACATATGTGTTCTGTATGCACATATTTATTCTTATTTTTCGAAGTTGAATGAAAGCATATGTTTTTACGCTCTCGTAATACTGACCTTGCCCCAGTGATTTTAAATTGCTTCCATCCGGTTTTTTTTTCTGTGTTATTTCCGCATGCACGCAACATTCGCTTTCAATAGACAGAAGGAGTTTTAGTATAGCAGGCTCCGAGTTTTACAATTTATTAAATTAAACAATAATTTATGTAAGAATATACTTGTACTTACCGAACACAAAATAATAAAAAGCACATGTGAATCTTTGCGTGCGTTCATGTTATATGACGGCTGAGTAAAAAATAATGTTGACTCCCCGAAAGATAAAAGTTCCTGGTTCGACATCAGATGCATGCAAATTTTATGTTTTGCTCTCCAAAATCTTGATTTTTATGTTTATGCTATTTGTCATACAGCAGAGGAGAAGAGGGGAGAGGGGAGGGGAGGGGGTACTATTAGCGCCATCTATTAGCAAACAATAGAAATAAAAAAGTAGGGTCAAACTTTTTCAACACCCAAAAATTTTAAACGTCCTCGTTTAGTAATACGATCAGCAGAAGACGTTTGAAAGTGTACTCTTAGTCGAGAAAGCTAATTGCTAGGGCCCATATATTGCTAAAATGTTCTTTAATTTACATATTTCTCATACCGCCATATGTTGTTCTAGTTGACTTCTTCCAAAAAAATGCTAATTAGCGAGAGTTAATTAAGCAAGGCAAGTAAAAGAAGCAAATAGGACAATATGTGGCGGCGTGGAAATATGTAAAAATTCGACTCGATTCGAATTAAAATTGGAGGATATTTTGCATTTTTTTCCTATAATGTACAAAACATTTACCGTACATAATTTTTTCTATTTACAACAGTATAAAATAAGAGAAATGTGTGACAATATCCATATTAATTAGGAAGGTGTGTTGTATGCTAGGTTAACTAATTGTGTCTTCTACAGCTTCACAAAAACAAGAGCTCTACAAAAACTAACGCTCTTAACAATATTGTACGCCCCGTGAAAATTATATATAAATAAGGCATAAGCGTATTATCTGCTTTCATGTCAGATTTTCCCGACCTGTGAGCTGTAGTGTTTAGGCGACAAGCGACGTGCTCTAATATGATACCGTTGACAATATTGTACGCCCCGTGAAAATTATATATAAATAAGGCATAAGCGTATTATCTGCTTTCATGTCAGATTTTCCCGACCTGTGAGCTGTAGTGTTTAGGCGACAAGCGACGCACTCAAATATAATACCGTTGACAATATTGAACGCCCCGTGAAAATTATATATAAATAAGGCATAAGCGTATTATCTGCTTTCATGTCAGATTTTACCGACCTGTGAGCTGTAGTGTTTAGACGACAAGCGGCTCGCTCAAATATAATACCGTTGACAATATTGAATGCCCCGTGAAAATTATATATAAATAAGGCATAAGCGTATTATCTACTTTCATGTTAGATTTTCCCGACCTGTGAGCTGTAGTGTTTAGGCGACAGGCGGCTCGCTCAAATATAATACCGTTGACAATATTGTACGCCCCGTGAAAATTATATATAAATAAGGCATAAGCGTATTATCTACTTTCATGTCAGATTTTCCCGACCTGTGAGCTGTAGTGTTTAGACGACAAGCGGCTCGCTCAAATATAATACCGTTGACAATATTGTACGCCCCGTGAAAATTATATATAAATAAGGCATAAGCGTATTATCTGCTTTCATGCCAGATTTTCCCGACCTGTGAGCTGTAGTGTTTAGGCGACAAGCGACGTGCTCTAATATGATACCGTTGACAATATTGAACGCCCCGTGAAAATTATATATAAATAAGGCATAAGCGTATTATCTGCTTTCATGTCAGATTTTACCGACCTGTGAGCTGTAGTGTTTAGACGACAAGCGGCTCGCTCAAATATAATACCGTTGACAATATTGAATGCCCCGTGAAAATTATATATAAATAAGGCATAAGCGTATTATCTGCTTTCATGTCAGATTTTCCCGACCTGTAAGCTGTAGTGTTTAGGTGACAAGCGGCTCGCTCAAATATAATACCGTTGACAATATTGTACGCCCCGTGAAAATTATATATAAAATAACATACCTGAAAATTATATTCACAGTAGATTTATTTTTTGAGTTTTGTAATTACCCCAAGAAATTCTATATAAAATAACATACCTGAAAATTGTATTTACAGTAGATTGAATTCTTGAGTTTTTGTATTCGCACACAAGAAATTCTATATAAATAACATACCTGAAATTCTATTTACAGTAGATTGAATTTTTGAGTTTTGTAATCACTCCAAGAAATTCTATATAAAATAACATACCTGAAAATTGTGTCGCTATATACTAGACTTTTTGATTTCTGTGATTTTGGAGAAAACAATGGCATCCACCACCAGTTTCAATCGTAAAAATGATAAAACTGAATGTGTTACTTGTGGGAAACTAATCTCAAGGAACAATTTATCGGTACACAGGGCAAGATGTAGCGAAATAGGTTCGAGAATTAATCGTTCGTTACCTTCTAAGCCCTGTGCTCGATGCGGAAAAATAATCAGCATTACAAATTTAAGTAAACATCTCAAAATTTGCAAACCATCGACCGAACAAGGAACATCGAAAAGGAAAATTGATAATTCAGAAACGGAAGCTTCCACTTCCAAGCAAATTAAATTATCTAATGAACGCAAACCAATTAGATCTGCATTTAACGACCAACTCCAGGATTTTTCAATTAAGTCAGAACCAGGTCGTGACATCCTTAGTTTCTTGGATGAAACGAAAACATCTGTACTAAATATTTTAAAAGATAAACTTGAAAACAACTCTATAAAAGTATACGTTGTTCTGTTTTCTGAATACAAGAAAGTTGATGGCACAACAAGTATTTTTTATCATCGTACAAAAAACCAGACTCTTTATTTGGCGGACGTCGAAAATTTGGACAACTTCTATTATAAAGTTTCCAACGAGCTGGTTAAGAAACATGACGATTTCGAGGCTAAAGGGTCGGGATGGTCTCTATGTGGAAGTCCTCACACGTTAACTGTTTACGTGAATCAATTCTCGCCTCTTCGCGCCTCCAGCTACGTTCCTCTTCCACCGAACATTCAACACAAGAGGGCTGTGTTAAATATACAGAACAGCGATAACAAGTGTTTTCTCTGGTGTGTGTTGGCTGCACTGCATCCTGTTCATTGCAAAAATAATCCACAGTGGGTTGGACATTACAAACAATACGAGACCGACTTTCAAAGTGTAATGTCTGACATCGAATACCCGGTGACATTGTCGGATATAACAAAGTTCGAAAATTGTACAGGAAAACGCATCGCTATTAATGTGTATTCCTTCACGTCAGATAAATATCTCGTGCACCCTGTCAGGATAAGCGATATCGACGATGACGATGCCTGTGTAATAAATCTCCTTCTAATTTCAAACGAGGATGTTCATCACTACACGCTAATTCGTTCACTATCACGTTTGGTCAGAAGTCAATCAACCAAGCATAAACATTGCATCGAAGTTTGCCCGAGATGCCTAACCACGTTCGACGATCGTGACCGACGTGATCATCAAAATCTTCATAGTCGTCAAATTGCTATCGAGAAACTTGCTGAACATAAAATTTATTGCGGCGACAACAGACCGGCTAGAATGTTGATGCCCGAAACGAACGAAGTCGAAGAATTCAAAATGCACAAGGCATTGTTGGAACATCCCGCAATCATCGTCGCAGATTTCGAGTCTTTCCTGAAACCACTCTCCTACTGCGAATCGGATCCTGAAATTTCCTCCACAACGCCGTACCAGCTTCATCAACCTAATAGTTTCGGCTATGTTGTTGTGCGACGTGATAAAATAAATGAAGCATATATATACCGCGGGCCAAATGTAATCGAACACTTCCTGGAAAAAATGGTGGAGGAGGTTGAGGTAATTGGTAGCGTACTGCTTACATCAAAACCGATGGCACCTTTAACTGAAAATGAACTTCAAAATTACAATTCCACTGAGGTGTGTCCGGTATGTGATCAAAGTTTCACTGATGAGAACAAAAAAATATTCCACCACGATCATTTCAGCGGAAACTACATAGGTGGAATTTGCAACACGTGCAATCTTAAAATCCAGAAACCTAAATTCATCCCCATATTCTTTCACAACGGAAGCGGATATGATTTTCACCACCTGGTGAGACATCTTGGCTACGATCCGAAACGTATAGGTGTCTTGGCCGAGAATGAAGAACGCTACATTAGTCTCAGCAAGCAAGTGTCGATTCCGGGAACGAAAAATACAATCGAGATGCGCTTCCTGGATTCGTATAGATTTCTCTCTGCAAGTCTGGATGCTTTAGCGAACAAACTCACCGACGATCAATTTAAAATAACTAGAGCTAGTTTTCCCAACGTAGACGTAGAACTCGTTAGACGTAAAGGGATTTATCCTTACGAATATGTCAGTGATGGTTCTAAATTTAACGACGATGCTCTTCCACTTCCAAGAGAATTTTACAGCAGACTCAGAGAGAAAGGAATCGCGGACGAAGAATACCAACACGCGCAACTCATGTGGGAGAAATTAGAATGTAAGACACTCAGAGACTACCACGACGCATACTTAAAATTAGACGTGACGATACTCGCGGATGTTTTTCAAGCGTTCAGGAAAACGGCAACGAATATTTACAAATTAGATCCAGCGTATTTCTACAGTCTACCGGGATTAGCGTGGTCGGCAATGTTATTCCAGACAAAGGTCAAGCTGGAACTGATATCGGACGTTGACATGTTGCTATTTATCGAAAGAGGGATACGAGGTGGAATGGTGCAATGCGTACAGAAACATGCAAAAGCTAATAACGTACACATGAAAGAAGATTACGATTCAAATCGAGCATCGAATTACATCTTCTACGCCGACGTTAATAATCTCTACGGACATGCCATGGTTCAGAAACTTCCTTACGGGGGATTCGAATGGTTAGATCCCACTTCGATAGACATTATTCATTTCGACGATAGCGAGTGTGGTTTCTTCGCAGAGGTAGATCTCCAATTCTCCGACCACCTGCACGACACGTTTTCGGATTTGCCTCCGACTCCCGAAATCAAATGTCCACCCGACTCGGTTCAAGACAAGCTTTTGTTAACATTGGACCCTAAACAGAGATACGTTGTCCACTACAAGAATCTCCGGTTTTTGATTGCGAAGGGTGTTCAGATAGTGAATGTTAGACGAATACTAAAGTTTAAACATTCCACGTGGTTAAGACCTTACATAGAAATTAACACACAACATAGAACAGCTGCCACTTCTGATTTAGACAAGGACTTCTTTAAATTAATGAACAATGCGGTGTACGGAAAGACCATGGAGAATGTTAGAAAGCACGTAGACGTGAAATTAATTTCCGATAAGAATAAATGTCGGAAGTGGATAGCCGATCCTAGATTCAAGTCGAGAAAAATTTACAACGAGAATTTGGCACTTTTCAATCTACATATAAAATTGATGAAATTCAGAAAACCAATTTACGTTGGCGCAGCGGTTCTCGACTTGTCGAAACTTTACATGTTCGAATTTCATTATGACGTGATGAAACCCTTCTACAATGATAAAATATCACTTTTGTACACGGACACCGACAGCTTCATTTACAGCATACAAACACCTAACCTATACGAAGACATAAAAAATCCTTCCATGCTTGAGTATTTCGATACTTCTGCATACCCTCAACCCAACAGATTTGGAATTCCATCCCTCAACAAAAAAGTCCTAGGTAAACTGAAAGATGAATGTAACGGTGATATTATTGTCGAGTTCGCGGGTTTGCGTTCGAAGATGTATGCCATAAAAACAGAGAGTAGCGTCACGAAGAAAGCAAAAGGTGTGGGCAAAAATACGGTGGAGAACAAACTCACCTTCCACGATTACATCGATTGCCTTTACTCACAATCGACGATACTAAGCATAGAACAAAGAATCCAGAGCGTCGACCATATCATCACAACAAACAAAATTAGAAAAATTGCGCTGGATCCCGATGACGACAAGAGGTGTGTTCTCGAGTGTGGTATTCACACATTGCCGTGGGGACATCGTCGTTTAGAAATAAATAAGAATTGCGCACAGTGCAAATAATTAACACTCACCACCACACACAACAATTTTCACTAACTCAAAAAAAAAAACATTTTGTTACTCAGTAAAAAAACAAAAACACTTTGACTGTCATTACAAAATAAAACTTTGACCGTATCCTTAAATAACCAGCATGCCTATGAACTTGTTCGGTTTCAAAAAACAGATCTTCATGGAAACTGCACCGTCCATACCAGATCATGAAGTCTTACCTTCCGTGTTACCTAAACTCAACGGTCTGTTGATCATTCACCTCAACAGCATTTGGACGAAACTGAATGACGATGTGGGCAAGATGTTTTATGTTTTTAATAACAATTTAGATTTCTACGAAATTCCGATCGACGGGAAACTTCAAATCACCGTGAATCCGGAAAACGCAGGCGAAATCAAAATTTCTACCGGCAAGAACATTTTTCGAATCAAGCACGACAAGATGCTTTCTAACATTACGTACGATGTGTCTGCAGGAGATTACCTGTACGTGGAACTCCTCGGAGATTACGACAAACTTATTCCTCTTTTTGTAGAATTACGAATCGTCTATCCTATTATAAATAACCGTTAACCAAAAATGCCTAACGACATTTTCGGCAACACCAAGCGTGTAGACCACGCAGAAGAGATTCTCATGTTGGACATTCGAGTTAAGAAGTTAAGGACCGATTTGATCGCTTTGCAGGAGACCTTAAACAAAAGTTTAGAGTCGGAAATCGCTACGCTCCAAACGCAATGTCTCGACCCCATTCTGAAAATCGATTCCGAACTGAAAACGCTCATAAAAAATTATGTCGACGTACCTTCTTACGACAACGTTCAAAATATACAGTTGAGCGTGGATTCGCTTCAAAATGATTTGGCCAAATTACAGCAATTTCAATCGAAAAATGAAGATTTGGAAAAACTGAAACTCGAAATCGAAGAACGAACTTCCGCAATAGAAAAGAATTTCTCTGAACTTCAAACCGTCGTGAACGATATTGATGTAGAACGCTTGCACGTCGTCGTTTCCAAATTACAAGAAGAATTCACCGGCACGTTGGAAGAAATTAAATCCAAGTTGCAGACTTTGGAAGATACAATGACGAACCTACCATCGTCGGACGAACTGCAGGTCATCGGTAAAAGCGTCGCGAACATAAAAATTCAATTGGAGGCCTATCGAGATTTCGAACACATTCAAACCACCATCGCCACGCTTCAGGCGTCCTTGGAATTGATCAACGAAGAAATTAAAAATATTCACGCTGAAGCGAGAGCGTTGACGAGCATTCAAGACACGTTGAGCACGGTTCAGCAGAAGATCGAATATTTAGAAAATTTGAACGTCGAAACGAATCTCGCTCATTTTCATCACGTACTCGACAACATACAGGGTGACTTGGAATCGTTACGGACGAGCGTGCCTTCGAGCGAAGATTTGGAAAAATTGAAAACGGCGGTGACGGCACTATCAGATTCGAGTGACATCAAAAGTTCATTGAGCGATCTCGAGAGTAAAGTGGGCAATCTCCCTACCTCCAAAGAATTGCACGCTTTGAAAAGGAACATATCGCGCATGCTGAAACGACTAGAAACGGAAACGGCGAACGTGGAACAGATTCGAGACGAAATTAGTTCGCTGGTGTCGACGCTGCCCACTTCGCAGAGCGTCGCCGACCTTCACATGCAGTTTACAGACATGCGAATCATCGTGAACGATCTTACCGAGAAGAGCTTGAAATTGAATCAAGTCGAGAACCTTCAGAACATTGTCGTCAACATCAGAGATCAAGTTGGAGTGCTGGAATCAACGCAGGAATCGACGCTGGCCTCTTTCGGTGCCAAGTTGCAAGAACTCAACGAAAGCTACAAGCAGTTGAACGTGGAAGTGAAAATCAAACCGTCCTTTTCTACCGTAACGGATACCATAGTCGAACATTTGTTGCCCATACAAAACACACTGGGTCAGCTTCACAGCAACCTCGTTAGCGTCGACACTAAATTCGCTAAACTGCATTCTCTGCAAGCCATCGAAATCAACAGCGTACCCAATCAACAGAGAATCTCCACGTTCGTTGAAGGTAACAAACTGTACATGTTGCATCCTTATCATCCGTACTACAAGTTTCTCCTCGATGGCACGATTCAGATAAACGAATTTTCGTACTGGTCTCACGGTAGAAAAGCTAGCGTTCCCACCATGACTTTGATATCGAATCGTGGTGTCCAGAAAGCAGGAAACATTCCTCTGGCACGTTGGAACGAAACGCGCAACATATATGAAATACACGAAGACGAAGATCTCACCGTTTTCGACGTGAGTGCCGGCGATAAGCTGATCATTCAAAACACGAGCGAAGTGCCACCTTCTTTGAATCCCATCACGCTTGTGCTTCTCTTGAAACGTAATCTCTAAGAAAATGTCTAGGCAAGCCATCGTCGAAGAATTGCATAAACCTGCACGCCGCAACTACGAACGTTTGGCTGTGGTAACCAAGAGCATCGACGACCTCTGGCAAAGCGACCTCGTGGAGATGAGTAGCGGCAATTTGAAAAACGTACATAAATTGAACAAGGGCAACAAGTACCTCCTCACCGTCATAGACACGTTTTCGAAATTCGCATGGGCTCTACCTTTGAAAGCCAAAACAGGAACGTGCATCACGGAAGCATTCAAATTAATTTTTCGCGAAAGCGGCGGCAGACGACCACGGTTTCTGCAAACGGACAACGGTAAAGAATTTTACAACGCCGTATTCCAAAAGTTTATTCAAAAACACGGCATTCGACATTATTCGACCTTCAGTCATTTCAAAGCCAGCATCGTGGAAAGATTCAATCGAACCTTGAAAACACACATGTGGAAACGATTCACGCTTCGGGGAAATTACAAATGGGTCGACATCCTGCCGGAACTCGTCGACACCTATAATGATACGGTACACAGAACAATAGGCATGAAGCCAGCTGACGTTACCAAATCTGACGAGCAGCGTTTAATTTCTACCGTTTACTGTCCAAAGTACACTCCCACGACAAAAAAAGCTAAATACAAAATTGGAGACCAGGTGAGGATCAGCAAATTCAAACGCACCTTCGAGAAGGGATTCACAAAAAATTGGAGCACGGAACTCTTTACGGTGGTTCGAGTTCTACCTGGAAACCGACACACGTATATAATAAAAGATAGTAGCGGCGAGATTTTGAAAGGGAGATTTTACGAAGAGGAACTCTCTAAAACGAAACACCCCGACACGTACCTCATCGAGAAAGTATTGCGTAGGAAAGGTGACAAACTGTTTGTCAAATGGTTGGGACTTCCGGAAAAGAGTTGGATCGACGCGGACGAAGTGATCTTGTAAGTACGTGGAACGTGGTGAAGCGTCTACCGGATCCAGAAAGTCAAACGAAGAAAAAGAACGGCAAGTTGCTTCCCGACAGCATCCGCTGTCTGATCGTAGGTCCATCGGGGTGTGGGAAAACGACACTGCTCGTGGACAATTTTCTCCTCGCACCGAATTGGTTAGATTGGAAGAACAGGCACCTGTACGTGTTCTCGAAAAGTTTAGAGCAATCCAAATACCAGCAACTGATGAAACTGTACGATGGTCTGGACATTGCAACGTTTGCCTCGGAAATAAAACCACTCGACGATTGTCGTGAAAATTCAGTCGTTGTGTTCGACGACGCCATCCTGGAAAATCAAAATGAAATTCGCAACTTTTTCACGCAAGGTCGTCACAAAGGAATGGATTGCTTCTACCTAGCTCAAACGTTTTCCAAAATTCCAAAACAGTTAGTACGAGACAACGCTAATTTCATATGTTTGTTTCGTCAAGATCACACCAACCTCAAGCATGCGTACGATGACTACGTAGGCGGAGACATGAACTACAATCAATTTTCGGAAGGCTGCTCTACTTGCTGGAACGGTGACGATTTCGGATTTGTGACGATCGACATGACGAGGAAACCCAACGACGGAAAATACAGAAACAAAATCAACGACTTTCTAAACGTTGCAACGTTGTGAGAAACGACGTATATAAATAACGTCATGACGAAACGAAAAATCGAAGACGAAAATCTCAAGCTTCGCGATTACCTCGCGAAACGCTTCAAAGGTTGGAAATCCGAGAATCGCGGATTCTACGAAGAGAAGAAACGTCAGGATCAACCCGTGATCGATGCCATCAGCGGTCTAGGTAAAGAAATTAAAAGTGTCACGGAACAAAATAAAAATTTGATTAATGAACTCGTACCGCTCGCAGCTAAAAGTTACACCGTACCCACGCCCATTTCGAGCATTCCTTCGACGCCGTTCGAACTGAAGGATGCACCTGCACGACGTCGAGCCATAGGCAGCACGTCGTCGTCTTCGGATAAGATCGAGTTGGGACCTTTGGCACGAGACTACCTGAGCACGGGGAAATTCGACAAGGATGAAGTGTTCGGATTGTATCCCAGCATGGAAACCAGCGAAGGCGGCGGTGTGGTGTGGAAGATTGGGAAATCGAAGGTGACCTTCGAAGGCAACGACATTAAAGTCAATTTAGGCGACAAGGATAGTTGGAACAGGTATCCGGGTACGGTTGGACTGTGGGAACTCGTCGCCAAAAAGCAGCCGAAAGATTACACCGACGAAGATTACCAGAGTTACAAGGAAATTCTGATCATGACGGATGCCTTGTACCAGAACAACGACGCCTCGCAGAATAGGGTGAAATCGAGCAGCGGCGAGAAGTACAGGAATCTCATCAAACCGATTTGGAACCAGGTCAAAACAGGCAGCGGCGTCAAACGCTACAACACGTTACCCAAAGAATTCGTTTGGGTGGACGATGTTAGGAAACTCGTGGACCGATTGTTGGTGATAGCCGGCGAAGAGAATGCAGGCAACCGTAATTTCTACAACGAGAAGGTTGGCATCGTGGACATGATCAGCACGAAACTTTCCAACTTCATCGTGAACGACGACAAGGGCATAGGTTACCTGATCAAAATCATCAACACGCTGCCTCCGAAATTCTGGAACGTTGCCGAAGGAAAGGGACTCGTGAACGACATCATCAACAAGTTACCTTTCGAGATGCATTTACCTGGCTACCAGTACTGCGGACCGGGTACCAAACTCGAGAAAAGATTGGAGAGAGGAGACAAGGGTGTGAATCCGTTGGACGCCGCATGCAAAGATCACGACATCGCCTACAACACCACGCAGACGGATCTGGATGCACGTCACGAAGCAGACAGAAAGTTAGAGCACGCAGCTTTCGAAAGATTCGTGAGTAGAGACGCATCGTTGGGTGAACGGGTCGCCGCACTAGGCACCACCATCGCCATGAACACGAAACAAAAATTGGGGTGGGGTATATAAATAACATACAGTAAAAAAAACAACATGGATTGCATAACTAATTTGCCACCCGAGCTACTATCTAAAATATTCAAAAAGGTAGTTAACGGAGATGTTAATAAACTTGTAAACATAGCAAGAACAATGCCGGAATTTCGCATCCCTTGTGAAATGGTTCTCAAGGACCTTCTTCGGGAGATCAGCGGCCTGAGGTGCGGTGATCTCAACATTCTGCTTTTGGCTGCAGGGCAAAAATTGGACGATAGGTCGGACGAACTGTACGAGGCGATGCAGGGAAGAAGACAGTATACTGATGATTGGTACAAGTCTATGCAGGAGAGGAAAGATATCACTACGCACATCCTCGCGTTTTCCGAAGCACGAACTTTCTTCCTCTGTTAAAAAATAATAATATATATACGTGTCAAAAAAAAAACTTGATATATAAATAACACACATCGTGAAAAAAAAATAATCTTCGGTATATATAAATAACACACATCGTGAAAAACAATTAAATTTCTCTCTAACACTTTGAAATTTTTCTTTGATATGACGACCGAAAAAATAAGTGATCTCCAAGCATTAAAACAAATGCTAAATTTGTCAGTCGAGTATGTAAAAATTCAGGAATTGGAAGTCGACAAACCTTACACGATAACTTCCGGTTCAATTGTTTCTACCCAGTATGGTCCCAAGGTACGCCTGTTGCTCAACGCACAATACAGTCTATTTTTACCAGATCGATACGCTAACATGTTATCCGACGAGAAGCTATCTATTTTAATCGAGAACAAAACTCGAATCGTGTACAAGGGGACAAAGGAACTTCTTGGCAAGAAAACGAAGCACGTAATAGAATTTGTGTAACGACAGCGAGGCCTTGAAAATATATAAATAACATACCGTAAAAAACTACACAAGAAAAAATCTCAGAATATATATATAAATAACATACCGTGAAAATAACACATAGAGCATCAACATGAAGCCCAAGGGTGTCGTGTACCAGATACCATACTCCAATCTAAAAAATCTAGGTGCTCTCGATGGGTTACTCACCAAGAAACAACGCGAGAAGAAACGTTCTTGCTTGTCGAAAGGACACGGAATGAAATTGCTGCTCAGCACACCTCAATTGAAAAGATTGCAGCGTTCGCGGAAACAGCAAAAGGTCGGAGGTTTCATATTCAGCATCCCGGCCATCCTGGCAGCATTGGGGGCCGTTGGAAGTTTAGCCGGCGGAAGTGCCGCCATCGCAAAAACCGTCATCGACTCGAAGAAGAACAAGGCAGAATTGGAAGAACAGAAACGTCACAATCTGGCCATGGAGAAGAAGGGGAAGGGCGTGATGAAAAAGTTTAAAAAAAAGAAACAGAAGCACTCACCAACCGAGACATTGAATCTCTGATCGAACCGTTACAAATCAAACACTTCAGAGGAGTTTTCATGTCCGACTCGTTACCTTCAACCGTGAAAAAAAAAGAATGCGGAGTAGTCAACTTGGATGGTCAAGAAAATCCAGGCACGCATTGGATATGTTACCACAAAAACGACAATGATAAAGCATTCGTTTTCGATTCTTTCGGAGGTGTTCCACCTGCAAATTTAATTCATTATCTGAAAACGAACAAAACCTCCATATACTACAACGACGAACGCATTCAAAATTTCGGAGACGTGAACTGCGGTCATCTCTGCCTCTCCGTGCTCGCGTTTCTCTCTAAAATAAATAACCCTACGATCGAGGATTTCCAGAAAGCATTGTGGAACCTCAAACAGCATCACTAGGATGGGCGTGTTCCATCTCACGAGCGAATCTTCAATCTTGAAACTCACGCTGCACGACGACATCGTCTATCCTAAATCCGTGGCTCTGCGTGCATTCTACAGCATGTACCTCATACCTAACGTCACCCAGCACAACAACAAAATTAGCGTCGGAAGCGAACACATCGTCGTCACGCCAGGACAATACAATCTTTCCACTTTGCAAGCTCAATTACCCAAAGGCACATACTTTTCTCAAAATTCGGTCACGCACAGAGTGGAAATCCTATCCGCTACGGAGACCGTGGACCTGGGCACCATGGGAGAACTTTTAGGTTTCGAGAACGACACCAAACTCGAAGCTGGCATCAAGCACACGGCAACAAATATTCCTAAATTCTTGGCCATAGAGACTCTGAACGTACACTGCAACGTGGCAGAAGGTATGATCACGAAATCTTCGGACGGATTGTTAGGAAGTCACAAGCAGACGGGAATCATAGCCACGTTCAAACCAAGTTCCGAGTTCATGGAACCGATCATCTACACGCCCTCTTCGCCGATCTATTTTCCAGTATGTCGCAATCGCATAGACGACATAGAGTTGGTGGTGACGAACGAGAAAGGAGACGTGGTGGATTTCGCAGGTGCCACTACGACGGCCATCGTGGAGATCAACGTATAATAAATAACCATACATGTAAAATGGAGCAAATCGAAAGTTACGAATTGCAATCTTTCCCTCCCAACCGTCGCACGTTCGCCAATCTCAACGAGGCGAACAGGGAGATCGAATACGACGTGGACGTAGGCGACGGGTTCGTTCATCCTCACAGAGCAGACCTCTACCTTCAATTCGACGTGGTGAAGAAGGAAAGCGGAGACGCGTTTCCCGTAGCAGCAAACTTAATACTCGTGGACAACTTCGTGCCTCACCTGTTCTCGCAGGTGGAGGTGAGGAAACACAACACCATCATCGACAGAATAGATTATCCAGGCATCACGTCGACGGCGGTGGGAACTTTGAAATTATCCAAAACGGACGCAGCGTACTACCAGGCCGGGGGATTCGAAGCCGGGGCCAAAATATCGACGAGAAGTCACACGGTGCTCTTTCCCATGCGTCTGCTGCCTGGTTTCTTCTCGGACTACAAGGAGATCATGTGGAAGGGAGGACTGAGGGTCACGTTTCGAAGAGCGGCCAACGACAACGACGCACTGATGCGATACGCTACTTTGGGTCCGGACGACACCACGCCGATAGCCAATACTTTACCCGAAGCAGCAAAATGCATCATCCGGAGCATGGAATTGAGAATGCCGGTGGTGGAATACGAAACAAACTACGCCCTCAAGTACAAAGCGGAGATCTTAAAAAGTCCGCAGGTGTTGATTCACTTTCACGGTTACCAGTGCGTGCAGAAGATGGCGTCGGGAAGTCACATGGAATTCGACGTGACGACGCAGTTCAACAACATACAGTTCGACATGCCAGATTTCGTCGTAGTGCTTTTTCAGACCGGGCGCGATAACAACCAGGAGAAAGATTCCAGCAAGTTCGACGACTGCAAGATCAAGAACGTTTATCTGAAGAATGGACGCAACGAAGTGTTCCCGCGCGAGAATTACAACCTCGACGTAACCAAAAACGATTACCTCAAACTTTACGAAGCGTTCTCGGCTTACAAACGCGTGACCGAGGGAAGCGTGGACATGTACTACACGCCCAGCGAGTTCAAAGCACGGAGACCCATGACCGTCATCAACACATCTAAGAGAAAGAAGGTTGTGGTCAACGATCGAACCAACATCAAGGTCGTCTGCGAGTTCCACGACGCCTTGCCCGAGGATACCCTATGCAGTGTCATCCTGATTGCAGAGAAGTCCTTCGCCTACGACGTGAAGAACGAGAGGGTCACAGAGCAGTTTTAAAATTCATAAAAAATTGCCACATACTAAAAATCAACATCCAACACATTTTAGGTTATATAAAATTTGTGAAAACCTTATAATACTGAAATATTAAAACAAACAGAGTCCCCCTTGTAGGTTAGTTCGGTGCGTAAATAAAAAAAATGATAGGTTAAGTTATATCACTTAGGATCGTAAAAAAAAGATAGGTTAAGTTGTATCACGTAAGATCGTGATATACCTACCAAGTACGAGTGGGGAAAAAAATGAGTGCAGTGAAAATTTGTACTAAAACATCGCTAAACGCTATAACATCGACAAAAAATTGTCAAAATATCTCAAAAACTTATATTCGATTGATAAAAAAAAAATACCTACAAAATATGATCCTCAAATAATAACGTTCAAACAGTACCTAAATAAAAAAAATGATAGGTTAAGTTATATCACTTAGGATCGTAAAAAAATTAAATAATCGTAAAAAAAGGATAGGTTAAGTTGTATCACGTAACATCATGATATACCTACCAAGTACGAGTGGGGAAAAAATGAGTATGGTGAAAATTTGTACTAAAACATCGCTAAACGCTAAAACATCGACAAAAAATTGTCAAAATATGTCAAAAAGTGATATTCGATTGATAAAAAAAAGGCATACCTACTAAGTACTATTTTGAAGCGCCCCAATAGCACTACTAAGAAAGATAATTTCCACTTTGTCTGCGCCAGAACGCACCCTTCCGGCACCATTCATTTTTCTCGTCGTTGCAAACACTTGAACCACCAATACACACACACAAACAGAACCACGGCAACGGAAGATACAGGAAACACGTTAGTAGAACACAGTGTGTACGACACTACAACTCTTCTACGTCTAGTATTTCCAAGTCACTTCGAACTTTTGCGGTCCGGCCTGTTTGCTTACGAGAACACAAGCAGAATGGTCCTGTTGAATCTTCATCGCGGTAGTAACACTGATTACTTGGTCTGGTTCGATACTCCGTCTGCATTCTCCTTCAAACAAGTGGATGGGGCTCATTTTGAACATCTTCTGTAAATAGCAGGTGAGCTCAATTTGACTTTTAGTAGTGTACGTGTTGTAACATCTTGTAAACCCCCCCCCCCCATTTGCCTTCAGTTGACATTGTACATGAAGGACCACAAGGAAAAAAACCTTGGGACGAAAAGTCCCCGCGCAGCTTTCCCTTCTCCCCTCCACCTCCGACCATAAGGACGCATGGTCCACTGTCCCCCACTCCTACTCGCGGGGGTACGGTGCACAGCAGTCGCGGGTCTGCGCAGGTTGTTTTGCTCGTGGTTCCACTATAACTACGTGCCTCCTTCACCATTTGCCTTGAGTTGCGTTTGTGCATGTCGGTCCGTGTTCTCCTGGTAGCAATCTCAGGGGGCGCGATGATATGCGGTTTTGTGTACGGACGCTTGCCATCTCTTGGGGGGGGGGGGTGTACGTATTTGTAGACACTGCTAGGATATCTCCGAATCATGCTACAGTGTAGGAACATTTTTCCAGCTCCTACTGTTGTCTAGGATTTCTACTGTAGGAGTTGGAGTCCTGTCCAATGCTGGTCATGTTCCACATTTGATTTCACGCCATTGTCAATTGGAGCTACGTAGAGACACAGGATTTGCTGTATTATTGTTTTTATGATAAGACCTTTCAAACGACATATTCTTCGACCACCTTTGCTATTTGAAAAAAATGAGTTGACCCCAGCCTACCCCCTTGGGGGGGGGGGGGGGGCGGGTAGGAAATGGTTGGCCTCAAAACGTTTCCCCCTGAACATCATGGAATACGTGTTTCGCCATTTCTTCCTATTTACAGCCGTTCTCACAATACCCAGGGTGGGGTGAAACTTTATGGACACCCTGTATATGTAGGTATATGCACCCCCACAAACACACACACACACACACACACACATATATATATATATATATACATACATACATACACATACACACACACATACATATACAGGGTTATTCAAAAAGAATGGTACAAAGGTAAAGTTAATTTATTTTTAAGTGAAAGGAGATACAAAAGCAATTCTGGTGGGAAAGAAGAAAGGAAGGTTGTAAATTTATAGCCTGTGGTTGTAGCTGACGTAAAATCCGCTAGAGGCGCTATTTGTTGTTGATAGCTAAAATGACAACAACGAAGGTAGTGCAAGTATATTGCGTAATGGAATTTGCACGAACAGGGTAAGTTGTTACAGTTCAGAGACACTTTCATGCGAATGGGTTAAAATACGTTCCTCCATTACCACAGGACCTGGATAATTTAAAGCAGCGCATCTCTCATGCAGTGGAGCTGAAAACTGAGGATATGTTGGAACGCGTCTGGCAAGAAATGGATTATCGTTTTGACATCTTCTGCCGTGTTACCCAGGGTGCTCATATCCAACATTTGTAATTGCTCAGGTAAATTTACAATCTTCCTTTGTTCTTTCCCACCAGAATTGCTTTTGTATCTCTTTTCACTTAAAAATAAATTAACTTTACTTTTGTACCATCCTTTTTTAATAACCTTATATATATACAGGGTGGTGCAAAATTCCGTTTACAACGCGGAGGAGGTGAATCGCCAAGGGAAATGAAGACGAAAATGTAAATGGAATTTTGTCGAACGACGCACCGTGTCAGAGCTAGAGGATGCCGAAATCGTGAGAAAATGGACTTCACACCTCCATATGCCGACAAATAGTACTCATAAAGAAGATGCGGCACGATATCCCCAAAGAAAACTCATCTGGGCTAGCGAATGATGCACAAATCGCGTGTCGAAAATGAATGCGGCAGGGATTCCCCACAAGAAGTGAGGGATTCCCGGGAATATGTCCGACATGGAACGCAGGTATCGAATGGGGGTACAAAGGGAAATGACGGAGGTCGCAGCACATGAAGAACATTTCGCCAGGAAGTGTCCGAAAAGCAGGCTGCATCGCCTTTTATCAGACGTGCAGTGCGTTTGGGGCGACATGTAAGAAAATCTCAATCTCACGTTTAAATATCTAATGGAACTTTTATTTATTTATTTATTTATTTATTTACTCAGAGTTTCAGATACAGTCTTATTTGGCCATTTTACACTGAAACAACATAAAGTAGAAACAAATAATAACAAAAGATAAAAAACAATAACAAAATGGGATAGATTTACATGTTCTTCGTCAGTAATATACAAAAGTTACGTTCTGGAAGGAATATATCTACATTCAGGGGAAGTTTGTTGTAGATTTCTGGGAGCCTGTAAAACAAGGAGCGTTGTAGAAGGGATAGCCTAGTGGTTGGGTTGTGGAAGAGTTGCAGGTTGCGCGTTAGCTTTTGGGGTACCCTAAGTGAGAATTCACTGATTAGGAGATCTGTTCTGATATTGCCATTTATTATTTTGTATAAAAATTTCATGTCAGCTAGATCACGACGAAAGGATGGAGCGTGAATATTCAGAGCAGCCATGGTGTCTGATTTGGATACATGTCGAAAGGAAGGTATTCTATGGCGAACAATTGCAAGAAAGAAACTGAGAACAGAATCTATTCTGGTGAGATTGGTTTTTGAGGCCATTGCCCAAATTGGGGAACAGTATTCAAGGATGGGCGAGATGAAAGATTTAAAGAATAAAGCAAGAGATGATGGGTTTTGAATTTCGCTAAATCTGTATAGAAGACCGAGAAGGCGCATGGCTTTTTTAGTGGTAGCGATAATATGATAATTAAAAGTGAGTTTTTCATCCATGATAATACCTAGGTCCTTTTGGGTGGAAACGTTTTGGATTGGTTTGTTTTCAATAGTATAAGTAGACACCACTTTGTTCTTTTTTAGGGAATAAGTAAGGAAAGAGCATTTCTGAGGGTTTAGTTCTAAATTCCACTGACGACACCACTTAACAAGTTCTGTGAGAGCATTTTGAAGAATCATCATGTCATGATGCGATGAGATCTCCTTAAAGAGTTTACAATCATCCGCAAACAAAAGTATATTGATAGGGAGGGAGGACAGTTTTTCAGGGAGGTCATCCATGTACAGAAGGAATAGGAGCGGCCCTAAGACACTCCCCTGGGGAACTCCAGACAAAACGGGAAGAAAGTTAGAAGAGGTACCTGAAAGAACAACACGTTGTTCACGCTCATGGAGGTAGTCCTGGAGTAAAGAGAGAAATTTGCCATGGATGTTAAATCTGGATGATAATTTATGAAGGAGAAATTTATGATTAATTTTGTCAAAGGCTTTCGAAATGTCCAAATATATAGTGTCAAGTTGGGAGTTATTATCAATAGCTCTGGCAGCATGCGAAAGTAAGACGGAAAGATTTGTTAGGCAAGAGCTGCCTGGAAGAAAACCATGTTGTGCTGTGTTGATATATGGTGACGTAAACTGAAGTAACCTGTTTTTGATGATTTTTTCACAAATAATTGATAGTGGCGATAGAAGCGAGATTGGTCTATAGGATTTTACACATTTTTTATCTCCAGTTTTGTGAATGGGCACAATGTTGGCCCGTTTGAAGTTTTTAGGAAACACACCCTTAGAGAAACATTTGTTGAGTAAGGCAGACAGAGGAAGAGCCAAGGAGTTGGCAGTTTTACGTAGGAATATTGTGGGGATTTCATCTGGACCTAGGGACCGGTGGAGGGGCAATGAAGCGAGAAGGTATTTTACTTCCTCGGGGGATGTTTTGATTGAAGATAGTGTGTGAGGACAGACAGCATTTAAGTGGGGGAGAGGGTCGGAAAGTGAGGGAGGTGAGAAGTTCTGATGAAAAAAAACATTAAAAAGTTCGGCTCTTTCTTCTCCACTAGCAATATCAGTATTATGAACAATTTCTTTAGGTATAACTGGGCTTTGTTTTCTTGAATTTAGTAAAGTGAAGAATCTCTTAGGGTTTGTAGTACATTCGGTTGTTATGTTATTTATATGTTCACTATATTTTTTTCTGAGTAGGTATTTTGAATGACGTCTGATGTCACAATAGGTAACGTGAGTGTGAACATTAGGGTGCTGCTTCCATAGGTACCAAGCCTGTTTTTTATTTTTTAACACAAAGAGAACTTCTCTGTCGAACCAGACGGGGTATTTGGTAGATCTCGGTCTCGCAGTGGGCACGAAGTCCTTTATCGTGGCATGCAGAATTTCGACAAAGTTCTCAACGGCTTCGTTCACTTCCTCTTCCATCAGCAAAAACCAAGGGTAGACATTGAGCGCCCGCTGGATGGCATTCCATGGAGCTTTTCGCCATAGGTGGTGGGGGCGTTGGTTCTGCTTGACGGATTCCTTGTCTTTCTTCGTGGTAGGCGGCTAGCTTGTTGAAATTTAAGGTTAATTTCTAAATGATCATGATGGTCAAGTTGTATGTAATTTATGAAAATTGTTAAGTCATTAATGTCCGGGCCCTACACATGAATATTTATCCGGCTTCGATACCCGGTGGAGTCAAATAGTGGTTCGGATCCCACTTTAAACTATAGGACCAGTCCCGATTAGCTTTACTGTGCATAAAGTGGACTTAAAACACCAACTTAACTTAACTCATGAATATAGCCTATAATCCCAAATCAAGGCAGCCCTCCTTGATGATGTAGTGGTAACGTTGTCGATTGTAATCAAGGGGTTCTGGGTTCGATACCCTGTGGCGGCACATACATTTCACTTTAAACAGTAAGTGCAGTCCCGATTGGGCTTTCTGTACATAAAGTGCACTTAACTCAAAAACTAAAAAGAAAAATAAGCTAAAATTGAGGCGGGGGAATACGCAATAAGATATTTTAATTTCCATTATTAACCCTCCTTTTGAAAATTGTTCAAAGACAGAAATGGTAATCTGAGGTTATTATAAAGGTGGGGGGTGTTAACGTCGTCGCCTTTCAAGGTGTCCCGGCTGAAGTCACATTGCGCAGTCAGTCGGACTTCGGATCCCACTTTAAACTGTAGGTCCCGTCCCGATTAGACTTTCTGTGCATAAAGTAGACTTAAAAATAAACTCATATTTATCTGCCATAATTTTTCTGTTTTCTTCCTTTAACCAAACTCACGAAAATATTTAGAACAAAAACGTACGAAACACTTAAGTTCACACCCCACGAAAGAAATTTACATTGTCAAAAAAACACGTAAGTTCACATCCCACGAAAGAAACTTACATTGTCAAAGAAACCCTCGTAAAAATTAGGACGCACCTTCGAATACAGCACGAATAACGTAAATCAGTGATTCCCAAGGTGTGCGCCGCGCGCCTTGGGCGCCACGAAATGTTCCAATGTTGAAATGATTTTTACTTGTTAGTCTACACGTGGCTTTAGAATCGAACCATCGCATCAATCCAAATATGTGCTTATTTAGTACTTTTAACATGTTTCTGAATTTAAAATGTCTTCATTTTTTTTACCTTAAGGGCATACGAGACAGTCTCCGCCCGGCTTTCCCCCAAAGTCAGTGTTGCCAACTTAGCTCTCTTGGAGCCAGATCTGGCTCTTTCGTGCACTCGTTTGCCCGTGAACTGGGGCGCTCGCCCCCGTGCCTCACTATGATACCATCACTGGTTCCGGCCCACATAGACCAACTTTGCCATGATTATACATTTTACACGTGACGTGATATTGTTATATTGGCTGCGTCGCCCCATCCCCTCTTATATCCCCAGCTACTTTTTCTATAGCGCCGTGTTGACGTGAAATTGGCATAATATTGCTATTAGAGAATCCTTTATTTTCGATTTCGTACGACCATGAGATGGGTGATTCCTCCGGATCTAGATAAAACTAAGAATAAATTGTCATCAATTTCGAGTTAACGGTAATAGCAGCGTCCCACCCCTTTGACAACTAACATTACTCTAGGAAGCTCTTCGTAAATCTAGCTCCTTGAAAGTCAGTTTTAACTCCATTTAAGGTGAAATTTAGCTCTTTTATGCGCATCAGGTTTGACAACACTGCCAGGAGGCAAGGAGAAATGCATTGGGCATATGGGAGTATTTTTTGATTTGTTATCTTGGGAATATCAAACTTCCGATGGAATAGAAAATGATATCAACGGGAAGAGGGCAGTTTGAAGAAGTGATTGCCCAGCAGAAAAGTCGAAACTCCCATTTGATTAGCCGTAGCTTTATGTTGAAGTTGATTCCCCATAAGGAATACATGGGATTCCGAAAATTCTTATTCGTCATATTTTTTACAACCTGCCACATGTGGAGAAATTCATACTCTCTTGTATCTCCACGTTTTTCTTCAGTAGCATTGCCCATTCCGACGATATTCAAATAAATGCACACATGGTGCGAAACTGTATCTCCTCAACTTAAGGCCAGCAACCTAACCATACTAACTGAGCGTTGCAAGTGTTAGATAGGCCTACATTCTTGGTGCCGCGGAAAGATCTTGAAGCACTAAGGGCGCCGTGAGACGAAAACCTTTGGGAACCCCTGGCGTAAATGATTGTTCAACTGTTAAGAATATCTATTTAGGAAGCTAGGAAGGCACATACTAGGGCGGCAGATGCGAACGTAAGCGCGGTTCACTCCGGACAACTATACTCTGCCCAGGTATTTCTGGAGCGGGCGAACGAAAGCGAGTCTCTGCGCAAGCATAGTGACTCAGGAAGACTGACTGATGAACGCGTGCGAGGGAACGGGATTGCGGGGAGGGCGAAGACCGACTGCAGTTACCAGCCTTTCCAGCAGCGTGTACTCCTTCGCTCCGCCCACTCAATCTCTCCTCCTTCTTGCACGGCCTTACTCCAGAGATACCCGGGACAAATTATACATCGTGTGTTATTTCTTAAAATTTACGAAGGTTTTGTGTTCTGGGGTTAAAGGGGGTTCATTTATAACTTTGGTTATACCGAGTTTGAAAATTTTGAATTGAATTGTTGTTTTAAGTCAACTTTATGCACAGAACGGCTATTGAAAATTTTGATTTTCTCAAAATTTCAGAGGGGCTCTATCCCCATCAGCTCCCCCTTGGGTACGCCAGTGCTGTTACTCCTACTTAAATTTAGATCCCTTTCTGATTAGCACATAGACATACACGCCACGATGCCTAGCCAGGTCAACGAAACCGTTTAGCATCATTATTATTCTTTTTGCCAGAAATGATAAACGGAAGTGAATGTTTCCATCGCGGGGGCTGTGTTGTGTTCTTTGCATCGTCATTTGCGCTGCGGAAATGTAAACTGCAGTCAAATTGTTCGTAAACACTTGAAAAAATAACAACAACGAGACGGGCTTACCAATCCGTGCCTTAAGTGCAAGAAAAGAGGGCGATTTACCGCTTCAAGTATCTCATTTTTAATGTACACTGAATATTCATTGTTCCCAGGCGCAGTTTCGCAACTCCAGCTTAGCCTCTCTCCTACAAAGGTTAATACAGTGTTGCCGGACCTACTGAATTGTCAGGAAAATTTTCTGTTTTTAAGAAGAGTTTACTGATCTGTTGAACTTTTTTATTTCTTTAATTTGTGGACAGCAATTTAGGCCATGGTTAATAAATGCATTTTTACATGGTAGACAGGGATGAGCGTCGTCAGAAATTTCTGTAGGGAGGTCAGGTCATTAATGAAATGTGAATAGTAGAAATAATAATTTATATTTTTATAATCAAATAATATAAACCAATAAAATTCAAGCAATTTTATTCAAATGTATTATTATTGTTGTATTCTTGGGGAGAATACCTCCGTTGTGTAATGGTTAGCGCGCTACGAAGTCAAGTGTCCCGGGTTCAAATCCCCGTCTAGGCATGGGTGTTCT
Organism: Lepisma saccharinum; assembly: GCF_977018435.1. Classification (NCBI taxonomy): domain Eukaryota; kingdom Metazoa; phylum Arthropoda; class Insecta; order Zygentoma; family Lepismatidae; genus Lepisma; species Lepisma saccharinum. Next base: position 20,795,059 of record NC_139242.1, on the reverse strand, counting down.
TTGTAAAGGTAAAGTTCCCCGTGCATGTAGCACCGTGCCATGAAAGCACATTTTTAAGGGGATATGGGGGTTGGGCTCCACACATTATCGATATCATTTTGGAGGTAATGTGATCAGAATCACGCTCGGGCCGCCTTTACCCCATCGTACCCATTGATTTGAGGCCGGATGAACCCCCTTCATGCGAGGACAAGGGCCTTAGATCAGCCAATCGGGAATCGAACTTGGGTCTCCCGCGCGGCAGTCAGACGCTCTCTACCGACTAGACTACCGCAAGAGTGTACCTTCGTCAATTTCATCTAGGGAGGAGCAATGTATTCTGGAACAGAACCACGGCAAAGAGTGGTTATCAATAGACAATGAATAACCACCAAGACCATTCACCTTGTAAGCACAAACAAATCTGAAACACTCGGGTGGTGGGAGTGTAGCCTGTGGGACTCTTCAGCTGCAAAGAGAGTGAGTGGGTTCGTTGAGCCATATCTGGCTGTTACAGCAAGCAGTTCAAAAATGGAAAGAAAGTTGCTGAGGAAGTAGAAAATAAAAGTATGCCTGAATCGTACGACGCTATATTTCCTGCTGGGTTTTCCAGTTGGACTTGGGACTAGTTGTCTGGTACTTGCTCAGTTTTCGCCTCACACGACACTCGTTATCGACTTTTGTTCCCACAAGCATGGACGTCCGCAGGATTTTTTTCCAAGATACATTTTCCCCAATAATAGTGTTGTTCCCTCAAAAAACATTGCTTAAATTTGAATTTAGCATGTTCGTGCAATAATTAACATACATTATTGTGCCTGAAATTAAATTATATGTGTGAAATATATAATTCTTGGTTGACTTTCATTTCCAGGGCGGGGCACGGCCCCCCCTCTTGCCCTCCCTTCCGGACTGCCATGCCCACAAGGCATTGCGCAGACGAGAAACTTGAGGAAGAACATTGACAACTGGATCTGATGAAATCTTTTAGTTTCAACTATTTTAAACCAAATTTTATATTTGTCAACAAGCCTAGACAACGTAATTGAACAAATAATCTCTGTGATTATGCCATAATGTATATATTAATATTAAATTACAAAGGTAGATACAGATATTAAAGGTAATAATCAAAATCTAATTATTGATAACAACTCGTTTGAACCAGTTTCCAAATTCAAATACTTAGGAGTAATATTAACAAGTGAAAATTATATTAAAGAGGAAACAAAATTTAGGCTTAATTCAGGAAATGCATGTTACTTTTCTCTTCATAAACTTTTGTCTTCTCGTTTAATATCTAAGAAACTAAAAGTTAAAATATACAAAACAGTAATTTTGCCTGTAGTATTATATGGGTGTGAAACTTGGTCCCTTACATTGAAAGAGGAACATAAATTGAGAGTATATGAAAATAAGATCCTTAGGGAAATCTTTGGACCTAAAAGGGATGAGGAGACAGGTGAGTGGAGAAGGTCACATAATTTAGAACTACATAATTTGTATTCATGTCAAGATATTATTAGAATAATTAAATCACGAAGACTTAGGTGGGCAGGCCATGTGGCACGAATGGGAGAGGAAAGAGGAGTTTACAGGATTCTTGTTGGGAAACCTGATGGTAAGAGACCTGTAGGAAGGCCAAGACGAAGATGGAGGGACAACGTTGAGATGGACCTACAGGGAATCGGTAGAGATGGAAAAGAGTATATAGATCTTGCTCAAGATAGGGACAGATGGAAGGCCTGTGTTGTTGCAGTCAGGCACGTATCCAGGAATTCCTCTCGGGGTGGGGGGGGCTAAACTCCATCTTTTTTAAGGGGTATAGATAGAACCTCACAATTATATGTTTAAGGCAGTAGTGGCAATTGGGTTCAAAAACGGGGAGGGGGGGTGCAAGGAAAGTTTGCTTTATCTTGGCAGACAAGGCTTAGCATTAAGAGGCCATAGTGATAGTAAAAGTGTAAAGTGTTCCCCCAGCGTATAGGGGGTGTGGGTGTGTAACGCCCCACACTTTCTTGATCCGGTCGTGAGTGGGGGTGATGTGATCAGCACCACGCCCCTGACCGCCTTTACCCCCCAGGTTTCCCCAGGTACCCATGTTATTCGACGCTGGGTGTGCGCCGGGGCCGCTTCCACCGTTAGAAAAGTTCCCGGATTTGAACCGGCCGGGGATCGAACCCGGGACCTTTAGCATGGTAGTCAGACGCGTTACCGACTGAGCCACCGCGGCCACCCACACATAGTGATATAAATGTGATATAAATGGGGAGCAAGTATCCCCTAAATCGTAACCACTGTTTAAGACTGTCATTTTAATCGGAACGTGAAATCGGAACGTGAAATCGGAACATTTTTTACCAATTGACCCTCTGTATCCATGCACTAACATTGTGTGTCGGAACTACCTCAGTATTTGTGTATGACCATTTCTTCTCATCAGGCATCAAAACATCTATATACCACCAGAAGTAATTGTTTTTATAAAGCTGTTGCACATGCACGGGACAACGCGAGATTCAAACTGTGGGCTACGAACTGGACGCAAACAGTTCTGGAATATTTCTCTCTGATTCGAGCCTCAACATCATAAATGTGTCTTGTTCTCCCATGTTTGCAGCTCTTATAAAAGCCGAAACCCACCAAATTGTTCATATTCAGGTATAAGCACTCGCAAGTGTTCAAAATTGTCTGTCATAGCTTCCGCAGTCTTGTCATATATCGGCACGAAACAAAGGGAGTCTTCTCGAAACTAATGCACAGTGAAAACCCTTCCGTTCCCAACACATGTAATGTTTTGTCTCCCGATATGATCAAATGCTTACTCATTTATATCCAGTTATGTGCCCAAGGCAGGATTGGTTGTGTCCTAACCCAATTTTACCCAGTATTCCTTCAAAAGAAAAAGAACATCAAAGACAGGAAAAGATGGCAAAATAAGGACTGACCACCAAAAATAGTATGCGTAAACCCTCTCCCTTCCGAAAATCCTGGGCACGGCTCTCTTTATTTCGAACACATTTTTTTAAAAATCAACTTACCAGAAGTTTTTGTCATTTCGTATTGGAGACTTAAGATCGTTTTTCCTGCAGGTTTCGCACTTAACTTTAAGAAAGCCGTAATTTTCCATCCTTGTGACTAATCTTCAAGACTTAGGAAGATTTCAGACTGAAGGGACACGCGATACATGTCGTTTGGAATGAACCAATCAACAGCAACGTTTTACACCGTAGCGACACAAAAGGCCGCACAAACCCACTTTCGACTTGTGAAATCCTCAGGCTACACGGTGTGAAACTCGCCACTGTCATAGTCACCTAGAAATGGTAGCTCTTGTTGACCACACAACAATAATTCTTCTCGAATGCCCCTCAGTTTTCTTCTCTCTCCTTTATTATCTGTGCTTGTTCACTATACAGGCAACATCTTACGATTTGACATACACAGGATATGTACTATGTAGACATTTGAACTAAAAATCAGTCGAAGTCAAGGGTGGCTCATGGACACTGACTGATCACTTATCGACTGTATGAACTGAAATCTCATCTCATTAACCGATTATGTTGTGCAGATCAATCGGGGAAATTGAAGCCGCGTATTTATATCCTCATTGATATTCTAGAACGTTCAGCAGATAAAACGATTCGTAAATATTGCCAGTAGTTCGATTCCTTCTCTTATTCAAGAACGTTCCCTCTCTCACATTCCAGAGATTAAAAATTGCAATGAATCGCCCTACGTCTGGCGCTAGCTTTGTTGTGCAGCTTCCAAATGCTGACAAGTCTCTACATAGTGCTCAAGTTCGCTGCGACAACAACGAAAGCGCAAGAAAAGTTTACGTGCAATATCTACCGACTGCTGGTCTCCCTCCCACACTGTTCCTCCGTCACCTGTTATAGCGTGGAGGTCTTAGACCAGTATTGGGGTGACGGGTGATCAGCCCGACGAACCCCCAGCCGTTGTTGTAGGTCTTCTCGACCGGGTTACGCTCACTCACTCGGAGCTTCCCAATTTCCTCACGATGGTGGGTTGCCACCGGCCCTATACGTAGGCCGAATAAATTCCGACCAGAGCCGGATTCGAACCTACGCCGTCCCGCAGCGAACGATCTCAAGACGAGTGAACGCCTTAACCCGCTCGACTACTTATCTCCTCAAATTATCGTCACATTATTCAAGAAGCCAAAACCATAATATTATCTAGCGTAAAGAGAAAAATTACCTGATAGGGGCTCGAGCCCCCTGTATCCTATATTGGATATGTGCTATTAACAATAACAGGGTTATAGAACATTTTCCGTCTTGCCCCGATAATTATTTATCTCAAATTATCATCACATTACTCAAGAAGCCAAAAACCTAATTATATGTAGCGTAAAAAAAATTCTGAAGGGGGGCTCGAGCCCCCTATATCCCACCTTGGATTCGTGTTATTAATAATAACAGGGTTATATAACATTCTCCGTCTTGCCTCGATAATTATTTCTCACAAATTATCATCACATTATTGAAGAAGCCAAAAACCTATTTTTAACTAGCGTAAACAGAAACATTTCCTGAAGGGGGGCTCGAGCCCTGCGTACCCCACCTTAGATGCGTGCTATTGACTTGCTTCGATAATTATTTACCTCATTAAATTATCGTAACATTATTCAAGAATCTAGAAACCTAATTTTATCTAGTGTAATGGGAAAAGTTTCCGGGAGGGAGGGCGGGGCTAGACCCCCTGATCCCCACCTTGGATGCATGCTACTAACAATAACGGGGTTACAGAACATTCTCAGTCTTGTCTCGATAATTTGTTTATCTCCTTAATTTATCATTACATTATTTTATTTTACACCACAAGAAGCCAAAAACCTCATTTTATCTAGTGCAAACCGAAATCTTTCGGGAGGGGCTCGAGCCTCCTAAGCCCCCCCCCTTGGATACGTGCCTGGTTGCAGCCATGAACCTTCGTGTTTAAGAAGGCTAGAGACTTAGTTAGTTAAAGGTAGATATTAACGTATAAAGTTTAAAGAATAGAAAGCTATTTACGAGTAAAATTGTTAGGATCGTGCATCGAGAGAAAATATGATAACCAAGGTATACTTAACATGCTTTCAATGAATTCGGGTATGAGATTCGTAGGATTCATTTTTAAAAAAATCACAGTGGTAAAAATAAAGATTTTACCGGGCATAAAGCTCACGAAGGTTGAGAACCACTGATCTAGAATAGCAATCGTCCAAATTTCTGTTTTTATTGAATTGCCACTGGCAACATTGGATGAGTGTCTCGCACGCCTGCCGTAAGCTTTCTCCACTGCGACTGCAACGCCCGAGTCTAAAACACCAGTTCAACAATCCGTAGTCACCAAGGTCAATCACACGCGTGGCTTTATGGCAGAAAGAGAAAGTTGCAAACTGCTCCACGGATACCTTTCTGCGCCCAGGAGAGGAAAAAAATCGAATTTACGGCCTCAATGATTCTCACGGACAAAAGGTGGCGCTCGTATCGACATCATTTCGCAATGTCGCACGAGGAAGGCTGAGCCAGCGACAACCAAGAACTTCACAGTTACCTTACAATGTCTTTTGTTGGAAGCTGACATTGTTGAGCTTGCGTTACGGTTCTTTTACGTGTACTCTATGTTTCAATGATGACATTTGTGTAACGGTGAAGAGGCTTATATACAAGCTTCCGTCATCGCGATGGTTTGAGAGAGCTCTCCCACATGCACGCTACAGATCTGAAACAGGCATCTTTTGAGATGCGTACAAAAGCCTGAACGCTGAACCACCCATGACGTAAATGACGACGTATGACGCACACACTCCAGTGAGAAAGCAGGGGAAAAGACGCTCAGTGGAGCACTTGTGGGATAACTGGAGATGGCTGTTCGAATCCGTCTTGAACGGATTTGGGCTTCGGTATATATTCCTCGGATCTATCGCGGATCCACGGGGAGGGCGATAGGGGCGGTCACCCCTCCCAACCGCAATTTTTTTTTGGATATATTATTTAGTAAAATATTATTTTTGAAGACTCAAATGCTCTTTTGTTTAACAGGATAGAGAATATATATTTTTAATGTTTGAAATAAGTCCACTTTATGCTCATGATAGGCTAATCCAAACTGGACCTACAGGTTAAATTTGGATCCAAACCATTGTGCAACATGCTTGCCATGGGAACCGAACCCGAGAGCCCTTGATAATGTTTTTGTTTGTCTGTTTCTGTTTATTCGCTTTACGCCTTATATCTAATGGTTAAATTTACCGTGGCAGTAGGAAGATTTATGATAATAACAACAATCTACTCCAGCCTTGATTTTTTGCAATACAATATATACTCAAATCTCTAGAACATGGAAGTCAGTTTGGTTCCTGTTTACAGTACCATACATTGTTTGCATAACATAATGGAAGTATAGGTTAGAATGGATTCTCGGCGAGGTGTGGTATCCGACTGAAATTCGCCCCTCCCAACTGTAACATTTGTATCCCCCCATTGATCCCTGGATCTCATCCGAATCTGGAATCCTGTTTCAATATCCGAATTTTCCATCCACAACCCCTTCTGCCGAGTAGAAAGAGAGAAGGAAAGTGTGTGCGTATGTTTGTGAGAGAGAGGGGGAGAGAAAGAGAAAGAGAGAAAGGAATTGAGAAAGGGGAGAAAGATAGGAGGCAGAGCAAATGGAGGAGAGAAGAAAAGTGTGTGTGTGTGTGTGAGAGAGAGAAACAGAGAAGGAGTTTGTATCTGTGTGTGTGTGTGTGTGTGTGAGAGAGAGAGAGAGAAAGAGAGGAGACAGTGCAAATGGAAGAGAGAAAAGTGTGTATGTGTGTGTGTGTGTGTGTGTGTGTGTTTGTGAGTGACTGAGAGATAGAGAGAGATGGGACATATAGAGCAAAAGTGAAGCAGAGAGGTAGAAACAGGCAGACAGAGAGGAAGAGTTGGAGATATGGAAACAGAAGAGATGAAGAAAACATGCGAAAAGAATTAGAGAGAAACTTTCTTTTTAAATAAACATCAAATACATGAAAAATATTGCAAACGATAGTCTTTAGATGCTTCATGAAACCATGAAGCTAAAAAGTAGCTCATCCAATATCCTGGAAGTTGTAGACGACAAATTACAAACTAACACCGCAGTAATGGTTCACCTAAGGATTCTCCAAAACAAAGTCATGTCAAGAAAATCTCACAAGGAAACGAAATCGTCCAAAGACAATTCTATAATTACGAGACGACAACTTCCTTGTGAGTTGCTTGAGAAAACTTTCAAACGAAGGGACTTTTCCACGAAAAAAAGAAAGCTGTGTAATGGACACGCTTGTTAAATCTGTAGGACGCATATGTCACTAGCAAAACCTGTCGTGATGGAGCAGTGATTGATGGAAACCAAACTCAAATGAGAACGGAAATGAATGGTGGAGAGCGGTTCTGTGACCTTTCCCACCTATTGGTTTTTTTGAAAAAAAAAATTGCGATTAATTTCCGATTCTGGTCAACATAAATGGTAAGAATCCTTTGTATGGCTAGACCCTTCTCTGTATGCCAACTTTGAGTATATCTCAAGCTCAAGGACCAGTGACGTGCGGTGACGTCGACACTTGGGGTAGCTATCAGTGGCGTGCCCAAGGGAGGTTGGTGTGGGCCATAATCCCCATCCCCCCTTTAGGGCCCAGTATTCCTAAAAATAGAACGTCAAAGAAAGGAAAGGATTGCAAGATGAGGAAGGACTACTGAAAAGAAGCACACGTTAATCCCACTCACTTTCGAACCCTGGCCTGTGCACGAGTGTTCCTTTGTAACCACTTTTCATCCGTTTAATTTAATCAACGTTCATCGTCATGGCAGAACTTAGGTAAAGTGATGGAAAACCAACGCTAAAGAAAGGAAAAAGAAAATACAAATAATTTACTCCCAGTGCATCTGCATGGCACTGTGAAATCACTAGTCCAGAGTTCTCTGTTTATGATTGTTCCTCGTGACTTCCATAAGCTCATTAGCTACTTATCGCGATTAAATCTATACAGCTAGAAAAAGTGATGGAAGGTGGCAAAAATTAAATATATTAGAGGGGATGAACAAGTAACAAAACACACTTTTTTGTAGTTTCTTCGACAATATTCATTTAGCTTTTTTAGTTTTGGGATACATTTTTCATTCCAAATTATTTCATTATTCACTGCAGAGTACAACACATAGGAACAAGAATGCGCGCTCGTCACGGGTTCGAATCCCGGCCTGAATTGTTCTTTGAGAGGTCCTTCATCAATTTCATTATATTATTTTATTGGAGGCCAAATTATTAGTATATTTAAATAAAACAATACTAAAACGAGAGCGAGAGAGAGCGTGAGCAAATATTTGTTATTTAATCATTATATATTCCATATTTGAAAAAAAAAAACATAACATTTTTGTCTGCACATAATACAAGTACGTTCCCATTCATATACAAATAAAACTACATCTCATATTATACATACATATTGTACAACGTTTAAAAGGTTGTATAAATACAGAGAACATAAGTACTGCAGAAAATTTTCCCCCGAGTTCTTTAGAGGATTTACCAAGGAATCGAAGGGAAACCAATCCCCTATCTGTCCTATAGGAGATAGACTGGAGGACCTGAAACCACGGGCTTTCAACCATTGGAGCGGGGGGCGAGGCAGCAAGGGAGGTACAGGCAAAAATCTTCCCTTTCCCTTCGGGGGGGGGGGTTGTCTATACCTGGATCTGGTAAGGCGGAAGAAGAGCCAGCTAGGGTATTCAGCCTTGCCAGCTGATCACATCGAGGGATGAGAAGTGCGTGGAAAGAAATGTTGCATATGAACTAAGGCTTCAAGATAATAAATATTGTGATTTGAAAATAATTAGAGACGTGAGATTGATTGATCTATCTCTTCTAGACTAGCTACTCCTCAGTTCACGTCACTGTCAAGAACTAGGAAGGTATTAGTGACTACTAGGGCTAGGATTTTCATGACTTAGCATATTTTTTTGTTAAGGGTGACGTGTTGTTCCATAAATATATAGATATTCATAGTGTGAAGAAATTAATTGAATGAAGGTGCTTAAAAAGCATATTTGGCCATTTCTACGTGATAGAGCTTATTTTTGATGGATTTTCGGTCATATTCAGCATATTTTCGCTTTTTCAAGAAATATAGTCATTTTCGAAGTGGATTCGTTCTTACTGTCATGTTCACTCGTGTTTTTTTGTTTTTTTTGGACTTCAGCAAAATTTTCTTTACTTTTAATTGAAAATTTACAGAAAGTATTCATTGTGGCCCAACAGGGCCCATAAAGTGAACTAAAAATAGTACGTAGCTATATAAAAATATTTGAGCTTAAGTTAGTAATTGATGTTTAAAACTCTAGTTATAAGGGCATATTTTTGAAACTATAGTGCATATTTTGTAAAATTTTAGGTCATAAGAGCATATTTTATTTTGCATATTTTGGTAATTTTTAGGTCATAAAGATCCTAGCCCTATTGATGAGAAAAAAGAGGTTCTTCGTTGTGGAGTGGTTATCACAGCGCACTACGACGCCAGGGGCCCCATGTTGGAATCCCGGCCTGAGTGTGTTTGTTCTTTGTGAGTGCCCCTCCATCAATTTTGTCATTTCATCACTCATCCTTATCTTCGCGATTAGTCAAAAGTGGCAGAAAAGCCAAGTAAAATAAACAAAATAAAAAAAAATCAAATGAGATGGATACACTGCGCTTACCACTCGACACACTGAAACACTGTTTCTTTCCTTTCCTTAAAATTTTCACACGGTGCACCGTTAATCAATGTTCTGTCTTGGGAAATTATATAAAATTTTCACGCCTGCACATTCTTAAATACTGTTGTGTGGAAAAGAAAATTATCTGCTTAAAACTTCGCTAATAGTACCTTTGTAACCAACTCCCGCTAACGCTAACACAAAATGGTATTTCGCAATCTAGGCGCTAAAAGTCTGTGAATAGTTGGGCATTATTTCGTAAAGTTCGTAAAGTTCGTTCACACCCACCATGATTGCGCATTGTCTGTTTGACGTGTGAGAGTGTGTAATCGTACACATATGCTCACAAATATGTAATATAGTGTGAGTATATGTTTTAATATATGTTTATTTTAATTCATGCACAGGGAGTTTTAAGAACATTTCCTCCAATTTATAAACATACATTTTATAACACTCCATCACAAGGTAAATCTTCTAGTTACAAACTCGGCAATAAAGACCAGACAAAGAAAACGATATTTTACAAATGCATATCTTGAGGAATATGGGGAGTACTTTACCAACATCCCCTCCCCAGAGTCAGCGTCTGTGTATAATTGTTTAATAGGAATTTTGTGTTAATAGATACTCTAAACTTTGTTTTTAAAATTCCACTTCATTGGTTGACTGATTTTCGTTCAGTCAGAATCATACACAAGTACAATATGTACAATGATACTGAACAGGTCAAATGTATATTTCAAAAGATTTAATTAATAAAAATCAGCGTACATACTGCCTAAAGGTGGCAACTGAGACACAAGTAAATAAAATATGACAATTACACCATCACCATTAAATGACCGTGGCGGAGTGGTTACAGCGCAACGACGCCAGGGGTCCCGGGATCGAATCCCGGCCTGGGCGTGTATGATTGTGAGTGTCCATTCATCAATTTCATCATATCATCACTAGGTACCGGATTTTTATGCACTAAAAAACGTGTAAATATGCATGCACCAATGCAGAAAAAAACTTGCAAAATATGCATTACAATACACACAAGATTTTCATTGAGGGTGTAAAATCTGATTCCACACAACTTTTTAAGTAACAAAAAAACACGTTCAATTTACATTACGTACATGTAATTTTATTGAAAAGACTCCAAAAAAAAGAACTACAAAACATGCAGAAGAGGAACTTTTACTCGTTATGAAGAGGATGTGAGGTGCTCACATTCAATTTCCAAAGCTTCGGATTCTCTTCTGTAGCAGTTTAGAATTAGATGTTTTAGGTTTTCCAGCGTCAGTCGTCTTCTGTTGTCTCGTAAGATGTCCTTGAAGCGGGAGAAACATCTTTCCACATCACAGGAATTTACCGGTGCATGTTGAAAAGCAGCAATTTGCTCCACTGATAAGGACTTTGTCGCTAAGGGTCCACTGCGTGTACCTGCTAAAATTTCTTCAATGTCACAAATTTCTTTATACCCTGGTTTTTTTCAAATTATGCTGTGCACTTTTTCCTTCCCTGTTTCACCAACTTTTCCAGGAACCGAATTTAGTTTAGAGATGGTAGTTTTGAAAACGTTCAGCAAATCACTTAGTGATGAACTGCTTTTTTCCAGAGAGGTAATGCCCGATGTAAGATGAGAGAAATGAGCTTAAATGAAGGCAAGATTACCTTCTATGTCTGCGTGTTTTAATACTTCCTGAGCAATCTGAATCGATGCTGCATTATGGGGATCAAATGTACTAACAATATCCCTAACCGTTTCTAAATGTTCAGCATAATAAATGACAGCATTGAGCCATGGGAAAATGTCGCTTTGGCGTCAGGATTAAAATTTGCACACAAATATTTAGAAAAATGTAAAATAAAATAGTTTTATGAGGAAAATATGCAGTATAAAAGGAAATCTTCCAAAATAGTATGTCCGTTAACAAAACAACCAAAATATGCATTTATATGCACCATAAACTCATGTCTAAAATTTGGGGAATGACTTGATTCGAACATTTAACGAAGTGTGCATACTTTATGGTTGCAATAAAAAATATGCATTTGCATGAAAATCCGATCCCTAATCATCACCCATCCCATCTTCGCAAATTAGCCAAATGGCACAAAAAGTGAAGTAAAATAACGCAAATCAATCAATCATTACCTAAATGAAGCATAAACCTCAAAGGTATTAAATGGCAAGCGGAGAAAACGATAAATTACGAAAACAGCAAAATACAGTTTTAAGTATGCGATAATAGCAAATATACATAGAAAATGATTAAAGAGCAAGATACGCGTTAGAGCTTGTTATATTAAAATGTTATGCTTAAAGTTTTTTTTTATTTTTTATCAGAAGTCTTGTCAGAAAATCATTGAGGTTGTAAAACAAGCTGGATATCAGTATCTTATGTAATACAATTTGTTTACATTTCAAAAATTCCTGAGGAATCATTAATACATATGTATACTCAAGTGAGCTAGTGAATTGTGGGTCTTAAAAAGACTGTGATATAAAATTCGTATTAGCAAACACACAAAACCATAGAGAATGGAGCAAACTAAATATAGCAACTTTGCTGCGGAAACATCTGTTGCATTTGCGCGTTACGTTGAAGGTGAAAAGCAATTACTCTCAAAGCAAAAGCAGATATCTTACAATGTTGCGAACTATGCGATTTTGAAACGATGTGTGGTTCTTTTTTCAAACGCACACACATCGTAATACAAGTAACATTTTACCTCCTTGCTAGGTTCTCATGTCGTTTCACCATAATTAGTCTGTATTCATTTGCATCAGAAACACGCATCGCATTTTAACAAGTTGTGGCCTTCTTATAGATGCCCGATACATGTAGCCGAGGGACAAATGTCAGTATTTTTTTTCAAGGACGTTTCACATACGTATTTGCGTGCTTTTATACATCCTTGGCTAATAGCGACGACGAAAATGAAAGATGAATTGCTAAGAAGCAGGGGCGGCTCAAGATAAAATTTTCACCCGGGCGAGGTGGTTGGCGCCCTCCCACTTTCCACCCTTCCCCCCTCCCCATCTGTCTACCCTTGTCCTTCTACTTTCCACCTTCCTCCAATAAAAAAGAATGACCATGTTATATATTTACGATTTAATATTTAAAATACTTTAATTGTTACTGTTCAAGACCACATCTATTGTAGGTATGTGTTTATTTAATATTTAATACCGGAATTTATTGGTACTGGTAGCTGTTTTACATAATGGTTTTACTGGGACTACTTTAACACAAGAAAGAAATTAACAAATTTGGGATGAAAAGTCGCTTGGCAGTTTTTTGCCCTCAAAGGGCTATTACGTCACGGAGTTTATTTAACACACGCGCGGAAATTAATCCCACCCCTAAAAGTTATTCCGCTTCCTTTGTAAAAGGAAAGAAAGTGGTAAAATCCTTGTTTCTTAGAAATGTTTTTAGCTCCATTTCAGGTAAGATCTTGCTTATATGTAACATTCGATGTTGACAACACTGTCTCCATTCAGTATTGTAAACATCTTTATCGCACAATGTTGTTGAGATTCAAGACGAATAATATCCACCTGATATCTCCTTCCTCTTATCTACGACGTCATAAAATGAAAGTTTTACAGATACTATTTCTTTGGTTGATATGGAATGGACAAAAGAGAAAATGGCTTTTGTTGAGGAATTATTGAAAAACGCTTAAATACTTACAAGTTAAAACCTATCAAGTTAAAACCTATCTTCAAAAAGAGAAACCTTGCATCGCTTATTGCGTGAATTTCCAAATGTAATTTTCTCCTCCCTTGTAACTGATCAGCTGTAGTTCATTATGTTTCAGTACTTGGGCTCGTGTCGATATCATCCTTCAAGGACATACCGAAGGAGGTGACTGTAGCCCTGCGCCATGTCTGGTATCTTCACACTCTGTGCGTGCGTGTGCGCGTGTGTGTGTTTGTCCTGTGAATAATCATAAAACGTTTTTGGTGCTTAAACTCGACTTGAGTTTTAAAAATGGGGGGCCAATGAGGCACATTTTCCCCAATAAGAGTGTTGTCCCTTCAAAAAACATTACTTCAATTTGAATTTATCATATTCATGCAATAATTAACATATATTATTGTGGCTGAAATGAAATTATATGTGTAAAATATATATTTTTTGGTTGACTTCCATTTTCCAGGGGGGGGCGTGGCCCCCTCTTGCCCCCCTTCAGGACACCTATGGTTACCACTACGCCATCTAGGACTGGGAGGCCCTGGTGTTTAAACTACCCTACTCGAAACACGACGAATTTCTATAATACATAGTTGCACAGAAATTGTTAAAACTTCCAGAAGCAGGAAGTATTTTCTGTGTTACAGTTTTCGTCACAAAACTTAAGTCAGCTTTTGTAACAACGTGCGGGAACATTTTACAGCGGCAACTGTGCGAATGAACTCGGTGACATAATAGAAGGAAGGAATTACAGCACAATTTTCAGCAGACTCGGTTCTCAGGGCATTGCATCACGCTCTTTCCTCGATAGTACCCTCTGGAACCACAAACAAGGTGGGAGACCGGGGCAAGTTGATACAATTTGAGAGTTTGATTTTTTTCTTATGTTGCTAGCAAGAAAATAAAACATGTTATTACTCGAAAGTTTAGCTCTTTCCCTTTAAAAAGAGCAAATACAAATTTTACAGATAGCTATAATTTGTAAGCTCATGAGAACCTAATTAGTAAAACAAGACACTAAGTCTCAACTTGACCCGTCTTGGGGCAAGTTGATACTGGTAAGGGGCAAGTTGATACTGGTATGGGGCAAGTTGATACTGGTATGGGGCAAGTTGATACTAATTTGAAGTAGGTTGATAACAATGTGACAGTTTGACTAAACAAGACAAAATACAACGGAATAATTTTGAATTAAATTTTAGTATTCAACAAAAACATACAAACATGAAAAAAGGTCGTATGATGATAAATAGCCTACATAAAATCAACCACTATCACTTTTTGTTATGCACATATCTGATTTACAACGAACACAGGTGTACATAGAGCTATCATATCCCATCTACTGCAGGAAATGCATTGTATCCATATCTCACCAGGATTAGAAGATGAATATGGTTTGAGGCATATTCGGCACAAGCAGTCTTCATCTTCTGACTTTGATTCTGAATTATAATTCTTCAAATATTTCCTGTTAGGTCTTTATATAGATGTTATATTATCTTAGTAGTATCATGTGTCTTATCATTAATTTAAGAAGAAAAGTACGAAGGGATAATAGGAAAACTTCCAATGTTCTGAATGTAGCATAAACTGTTACGCCAGATTGGGTTCCCCTGTGTATATAAGGCAGATATTACGGACTTAATTAATATCAAATTATTGCAAATGATAATCTGTCCTGACATAAGTCTACCTTGCTACCGATTTTTAATTTATGATTTCATTAGCCGATAGTCGATAGTCGTTAGTCGATAACGATTCCACGGATGCAAATTTGAAACCTCTGACTACTCCAAAAGTTTCATAACCTACGCTCTTATCATTTGTCAATAGAGGCTTTATCGCATCCAATACATGTGCGTTTATTGATTAGCTCACTCGCTATGAATCTTTGATTCACCCAAACTAACCATGTGATATACACTACAGAGGATGTTAGGGTAAGGCCATTGTTGCTTTCTATTATTTCTTTTTAGAATTTTAGTACGATTTTAGTATTTCTATACAATGACTTCAAAACGTGTGTATGTAAGAAAAGGGGAAATATTGTGTCAGATGTTACGATTGGCCTGTCCTGGAAGCTTTCCTAAGCCGTTCTGCAAATTGTAGACTAGTAAATCCATCGTTAATGCGGCAGAAAATGGTTTGATAGAATTATGGAGCAGGTTTCTTAAACTGGTTTATTACTGGACCAGACTTGGTAAGAATGTATAACCTGAAAATCACAACGAACATCAGGATATCTCGAAGAACACACACGCACGCAAAAGGAGAGCGTAACTTCTCAACGGAACTACCGAAACTAACATTATTTCACGCACAAAAAAGCAAAGGACCAATCAAATATCTGTAGTAGGAATTGTAGCTTTCCTGGGGACGTAATTCGAGCAAGTGTTTTCGGGCTACCAGCCTGGTTAAATCGGTGTTAGCTTCCAATTCGAAAACACCTATTTGAAATATCTCTAGACTATTTTGAAAAAAACTGTGGTACCCTGGGGATACCTCAAAATTTTAAATGGAAGGAGACTGATTGAGTAATCGTTTGCTCGACACGTATGATTGGTTTTGATTCGGCTTTTCTGCCATTTTAGTGAATCGAATCGCGACGAACTGAGTCCTCCCCAATGACGTAGTTGGTAACGTAGTTGCCTTGTAATCAAGGGGTCCCGGGTTCGATACCCAGTGGAGGCACATTGCACAGTAGTTCGAATCTCACGTTAAACTGTAGGTCAAGTCCCTATTAGCCTATATGTGCAAACAATTAATCGCGACGAAGTTTCTGCATGGGTCACCATATTCGAATGGTGGTTTAAAAGCTACTTTTTCTTATTTACATTAATGTAATATTGCGATAGATATCGGTTGCACATTTCAATACAGTAACCCCATGCCAAAAGAAACGTCTTGTACAAAATTTCAAAATTTGTTCAAAATCATTTTAGGTAACATAAGGACACGCACACGCACACGCACATTGCCGTCAATGATCCATACGTGGGTCACTGTATATGCCTCTGGTTTCAGAAGTCCATGACCCATAGGTGGTTCAACTGTACGTAGTATGTACATGTTGCCTGAGTTTGTACTGAAACCCGCTCTATGAACAGAAAGGCTAATCTGGACTGGACCTACAGTTTAAAGTGGGATCCGAACCACTACGTGTTTCCACCGGGTATCCAACCCGTAGTAGAACATGTTGTAGGATATAAGGAACTGTAGGAAATATCGTTATATGTACCGTACAAGCAGTCGCACATCTTTCAACTCTGAAAAACCATAATGATAGTGTCACTATAATCCAATCACTGAAGGCGCCAGAAAATATGAGTGATGAGGCAGATAGGGAGGAGGTATTTTATGAGGGGGCTAACTAACTAACTAATTCCCTAGCCTTCTTAAACCCGAAGGTTCATGGTTGCAGCAACACAGGCCTTCCATCTTTCCCTACCTTGAGCAAGTTCTATATACTCCTTTCCATCCCTACCGATTTCCTTTAGGTCCATCTCAACGTTGTCCCTCCATCTTCGTCTTGGCCTTCCTACAGGTCTCTTACCATCAGGTTTCCCAACAAGAATCCTGTAAACTCCTCTTTCCTCTCCCATTCGTGCCACATGGCCTGCCCACCTAAGTCTTCTTGATTTAATTATTCTAATAATATCTTGACATGAATACAAATTTTGTAGTTCTAAATTATGTAACCTTCTCCACTCACCTGTCTCCTCATCCCTTTTAGGTCCAAAGATTTTCCTAAGGATCTTATTTTCAAATACTCTAAATTTATGTTCCTCTTTCAATGTAAGGGACCAAGTTTCACATCCATATAATACTACAGGCAAAATTACTGTTTTGTATATTTTAACTTTCAGTTTCTTAGATATTAAACGAGAAGACAAAAGTTTATGAAGAGAGAAGTAACATGCATTTCCTGAATTAAGCCTACTTTTTATTTCCTCTTTAATATAATTTTCATTTGTTAATATTACTCCTAAGTATTTGAATTTGGAAACTGGTTCAAACGAGTTGTTATCAATAATTAGATTTTGATTATTACCTAACACTTGGTTTCGGCCTGTAAGCATATATTTAGTTTTCTCTTTGTTAACTTCCAAACCTATCTCTTTAGCAGTTTTCAAAAATATTTTAGCATTATTCTTAATTGTATTCACATCATCCCCCAGTAAGTCTACATCATCTGCATATGCTAACAACTGAGTCACACCATTTAATTTTAGTCCTTCTTTAGTTTCTCTTACCTTCCTAACAGCATATTCTAAGGCAAAATTAAAGAGCAATGGAGATAACCTCCTTGTTTTAACTCATCATGAATTGTAAATTTGTCAGACATATTAATACCCACATGAATTTTACTTTCTGTTTCACTGGTGCATATTTTTGTCATACTAACAAGCTTCTTAGGTATTCCAAACTCTACTAATATATTATATAATTTCTCTCTTTTGACCGAATCATATGCTTTTTTGAAATGAATGAATAGCTTATGGACATTTTGATTATATTCCCACTTTTTATGAGGGGGCTGTCACATTTAATATACTGGTCCTCTCTACAATACAAAAGTTCCTATTTGGACTAATATAGCGTTTATTTACCTAGTTTATCTTCTTTGCCGGAGGTTAGGACAGTGATTTATCCACATGGCCCAAAATTTTCACAAAGCAAATGAATGGTGATTCTGGCTCTAAACTTACACTTATATCCCCTAAATATAAACTTAACCTCCCTTTCCCGATCGAATTTTCTGGATTAACCTATGATTAGGTGAGCGGATTGGACCAAGAGGCAGTCGCCCCTCTGGCGCAGTCAATGAACCCAATGGCGATTTGAATCATCGTGACTCGTGAGCACAGATTTCGTAAAGTAAGTTTCCCTAGTTTCGCAGTTACGTTTCAACCCCCGTCCCGTAAACACGTGCGCTCTGGTGAAGACGCCAAGGGCTTGTATAAAATAAATCAAACAATCAGTCGGTCCCAAGGCTTTTCATATCTTCTGTGCTTCGATTGACATTCACATATGAGATTCTATTTACATTTCAGGAATGCCGAAATTTGTGCAGTAAATTGTATTTCACATTACTTGTCTTAAGTAATGCTTTCGTCCAACAAAGTTCTCAACAAGAATAATGAATATTACACTCTTTGGTTCTCAAGACTTGCGCGGAGAACCACCGAGTAACGGTTGCGTCAACGAAGCCGTTTTGCTCGACTGTATCTGGCAACTGTGTTGACACTGGCATGTGTGGCAGGAAGGTGGGACTGATTGTCGATGTGATTTAGTTTGTTTATATAATTATTTTTAGTATTATTCCGTCCATTCAGGTGCCTTCTTTTAATGATTTAGCAAAAATTTTAAGGGGCTAGTAGTAAAGCCTCGGAAACCGTCATAATGTTGCGTTTTTTAAGCAGACGAAAAGGACGTAACGCCCAGAAGAACTCGACTCAACCCAAATCCGGACAACGGCCAATTCTCAGTAAACATCTTTTGCCTTGTAGAGTGATCCTCTTGGATGGAACGGACTTATCAGTTGATCTTACGGTAAGTTGTGTTTTTTCCCTTAATTTTTAAAAAATGTTTGGCGTACAGGAATAAGATAGATTATTTTAAGAACGTGGTCGAAAGACACGCACAGCAAGTTGACCTAGAGGCTATATCAACGCTTCCTCGTAAACGCTGAACGAGTTTATGCACACGGAAGATATCTTATTGTTCAAAATATCTATATTCATATTCGAGAGAATGACTCATGGTACATATATATGATTAAGAGGAAGACAAGTTGTGATTAATCCGAACTATAATTCACAAAACAGCGAAATGGCAACATAATGGGACTTTTGGTTGGACAAAGGATAATAACAATGCAATGTTGAGTGGAGTGTTTTCATATAAAGTTTCTGAAACATAATAGCATTGCACCGTACAAAATACGAAAACATTACATGACTGTTTTTTTCATGGAACTTTGAAGCTTTCAAAATAAAATGAGACGGACAAATGAAATTATATCTCCAAAAATAACACTGATGTCATTTGGATTTTTTTTGCAGGATAGGCAATTTTAGATTAGAAATCTTCTAATTAAAATGACAGCTATGTGTAGGAGTGTTTACTCTGATAGATATTGTCTTAGAGCACACACACACAACATTAGGTATTTAGACAATTGCACAGAAATACACTGAAGTAATTTGTTCATGGCCCATAAAATTTTTGGAATAATATTTTTGGTAACGGTTCAGATTGTTTTATGATTTCTCCTAGCACAAAGACTAATTATTGTAGAATTTTGGAAATCAGTGTCACACGAAATTTGAAAATTCCTTAAAGTAATGAGCACTGTTTGGACTTGAAAAAAAGTTATTTATGTTGAAAAAAACAACTTGAAAATTACCTTACGCACTTCTCATGGACAAAATATGGAGCGATTTTACAATACCGGGAATTTCTCCATTCTGTTTGAAATTCGGCATACTCACTAAATTAGGTCTCCTAATCACGAATCTGAAGTTAAAATTTGGTGCTCACGTGTCAAACTTGCAAAATAAGAGGGTCAGTCATCGCAACCGACAATGCACAATTGCTCATTATTTATCACAATATTTTCCATTTCGAATACTTAAAGAACGAAATATATATATTCCTGATATTACTACGACCCTAAAATTTAACTATGTTTCCTAGCCTAACCTAACCACGTGCCAATGGTTCGTGGGCTAGCGCCAATGGTCCATGGGGCTAGCCATTATTCAGCAATTTCTATCCGTGAGCGCCAAATTTTAAGTGCAGATTCGTGATTAGGAGACCCAAATTAGTAAGTATCCGAAATTTCAAACAAATTTGAGAAATTCCCTGTATTGTTAAATTATACCCAAAATATTCTGTCAACAAGCGACAGTAAATATCATAGAAGTATGGGAATGAATGTAGAAGTAAATCGGAACCTTAATATAATGCATTTTGGTACTTTATGTTAATGCTAAGGGAACCAAATCTAACCTGCCTAACCTAACCACGTAAGCATATATTGAACAAAATCTTAAGTAATCGCTAAAACTCTGCAGTATGTTGTAACAGACATACATCGAAATCGAACCATGTAAAAATTGCATTCATAGCATGATGAAATCGCAATAAAACAAAAGGAACTTGGGCCAATAAGGGCATACCTGTTTACATTATTCATGGACAAATAGATTATGTTCCTTACATGTGCATCTGCCCATATCGTGTTGGGAAGTGTTTACTGAAGTAATGTTAATGCTAACAGCAGTCTTCCTGCTAGGAGAATTTGAAAAAATCAGAATCACAGATGAAATTGTTGCTCCATAAGAAATAATCCAGTCTTTACACTCCCAAATACTTTTGTGTGTGAAGAGTTGTGGGGTTCTCTGTCCTTTTATATGGCTGCACTGATTGTCTGGAATTTAGTTTTTCCCCCAAAATTTATTATTTGACTGAATTATTTAACATCTGTTTTAGATTTTCTGATATGTTTTTAGCAACCAGGGCTTCCCTATGCATCAACCCACCAGTGTTGTGGTAAATACAACACCTTTCAAACAATCAGTATTGTATATAACAAACTATTTTAAGCCTTTATGTACATCAGTGGTGGTGTGTACCATTTAGAAGATGAACAGTATGTCTTCAACAGTATTTCTCTTGTGTACACATCAGTGGCGTGGGGTGCTAAATCAGACAGGGAAACAGGTGACCTGCACTTGCCCCCCCCTTCCCCTCCCATACCAAGTAAAATTCAACCCTTGTTGAAATGAACCAAATAAACATACACGATACATATGTTACAAATTGTCAGAAGTGGCATACATGAACCATGTTAAAATTATGTCAATACCAATGTTAAAGAAAATGTGATATAATGTAAAGAAAACATTAAAACAAAATTGTCCATGCGCAACAAAGAAAAAATTAATGAAGGCAATTTAAGAGTGATCAGAGAAAAGAATGTTTTGTCGAATTCTGTTTCATCTCCTCTATTTGTAGATTACATTAACATTTTTTTTGTAGAGTTGAGCATTCTTGTAATTCAAATGTCCTCAATGCAATAATGGCAATCAGATGGCTGAGTTTTTTCATGACGTTCAGTAGATTTGTAGAAATTGAGAAAAACCCAAACTGTTCCAAACTCCCTTCTCGGGAACAAACAAGGACAACAATAATTTGCCACTGGAAGAGTATCCAGTTAATTATTTTACAGAGTTGTAACTTGTTTGAAAATGCATTGTGTATGTTTTAGTTTTTAATTCGGTTAGGATAGGTGTTGGTTTGCTGTCTTTTCTGTAAAGTTCAATAAACTATAAGCTTTCGTCTTCAGCTGGTCGATCATACAACATTTGCAACCCTATGCTCGCAACATTCACTTTCTTGTCCTGCCACTGTGTGCATCTTGGCTTGGGGCTGGTGGAACAGGTGGACGCGAGCTGTTCCCTCGAAAACTATTTCGCAGTGTTTAGCCAAGGCATTTAGCAGATGCTTAGACTGTAGAAGATTTTTCCAGTTCGTTATGAATGGCAGACACAATTTTGCAATGAGATTATGAAAATTTAGACTTACTACACTCAAAACTATCACTACGATGCAATTGAACTTTAGCACATAGAAATAACTCGAAGGAAAACAAATTCGGTATGTCTCTCGTGGGGAACAGCTAAAGAGTTCAGCTTCCGTGGTGGGAGGTAACACCATAGGATCAAGAGAAATAATTCTGTAATGCAAGTAATGCGTACATACAAGAAAAAGTATCAGTTTTGAAACAAACCTTTCTTCAAGCTCTTTCAGAGCCTTTGGAGGGACATAATAGCCCCTTCTACTTCGCTGCACCTTTTAACACTCCCTGCACTTACCTGTCTATTTGGTTACAATGCATTACGTTCTGGAGCACATGGCACATGCTAGCCGTTCAATGAATGTTGAAAGCAGCAGGTATTTGTTGAAATTTCTGAATTTGAAGCTCACCAACACCAACATTCTGATAGTACAGTATCTACTTGAGTGAACACAATTTCCTTGCATCGGTACAACACTGTGATGCACCTGCGCTACTCCTTGTGTGAGAAACTGCAATGACCTAGAAAGGATGAGTGCATTATGAACCAGACCCTGTGTCAACCAAGTTAATCCATCTATGGAAATTGTTTTTAAAATTAAATTAAATCAGAAGGAACAGACGCAGTAGTAGCAGTCACTGGCATACGCATAATTTATTTTCGGGGGTGCTGCAATTGTAAAGGTGGCTAGCTACTTTCTAGGGAGCGGACAACACAGTGAGATATTTAGTTTTTTAGAACTTTCCACTCTCAAAAATGGTAATCGGGGATAATTACAAGTGAGTTTTGCATTTACCACCCTATTCTTCCTGAGATTTTCACTGTTTTAATTTGAAAATGTTGATTTGTTTAAAATTTCGGCTGCGTTCGCTAGTGGTGGCAGTCTTCAATTTTGGAAAATAACACATTTTGTAAAAATAGATCTGTTATTAAAATATATATATATGCAGGGCAAGACAGCCAGAATTTGTGGAAGCAAATATTTCAATATGGATTTTGTATGGTAAAATGTTGAATTTAATTTCCAATTGTGTGATGGTGTTCACAAGTTGCTCACGAGTATGAGAAATGTATTTGTACTGGTGATGTTTCAGTGATGTTAATTCTTAACATTTTAATTCATTGTATTGTGTAAATTCTTGAAAATGGTACCTGTTCTTTTGTCCAATAAAATTTACGTTTAGTTTCATATTATTCACTGAAATCAAATAATTCAACTGTTTAATGTTTCAGAAAAAGGCAGTTGGAAATGACCTCTACGAGCAAGTATTTTATTCCCTGGATATCATTGAGAAGGATTATTTTGGACTTCAATACACAGACGCAAACAACGTGAAGGTAACTGAGTATTGCGGTTAATTTCGCTCTTTTTATAACATATTTGACAAGTATATGAATATAAAGCAAAGTTTAGTAATGTAATATGTAATACTGAGTTGTTTGTATCTATATTATGGAAATGTGTTCATTTTGTAGCAGTCATAATTTAAAATGTTTAAAAAAGGGCAATATATGCATATATGTTGTTAACTTGAAGTTCTTAGGGTAAAAACACAGTGAAACAAAAGAGAGATTGGTGCTGAGGTAGAGACAAGTCAAGAGAAACACGAATACAGGTAGGTCACACAATGAGGCACTTACAAGAGAAACAATGTGCTGCATTTCCTTTCAGTTTGAAGGTGAAAATTGTATTGAACTGTTAAAATTAAATTTATCGGTTTATTTACACTTATGAACTGTTTGTCTCATGGGAGCAACGTCTTTATAAACAACAGATTGTGATACAAATTAAGAGTGTATTGTACAATCCACCTGTTGCTACACTGAGTTTTCAACCTTAGGGGAGATATAGTATAACACAACATACATATGTATGTATAAAATATATTTCTTGTTCATTGAGAAAATGTGTTCCCTTGCTTTCGATGCCTTGGTGCCCGTATGTTTATTTGAAATTCACCAATGGAATCGTAATTTCTGTGCATTTAACTCATTTTGATAAAACATTAAAAATGCTAACCAAGGCAAATTTTATAGTATAAAAAATTAGTTGGAAGTGGTCGAAAAAAGCCCAGCTTTTTAGTTGGGCTTTTTTCACAAAAGTGTCTCAAATCAATGAAAATGCAGGAGTTGGCAGTATGTTTCGTGTATCTCCCTACTGTAAAATAGACACTCATTTCTAAATATGAAATTCGTAGCTAGACATACAGTGTTTTCAAGAAAGCTGGCTTTTTTGAATGAGTGGTTCTTTCTGAGTGTTATCTTCATATTTCGGTAGGCTTATTAAATATATCGTTGTAGTATAAACATATTTACATAACTAGAGTAGTTTTGTATGTGTTTTTTAATAGAACCTAATAGTATGATATGATTTTCAATAAAGTGAAAAGTAAAGTGTTCCCCTGTGCATAGCACCACGCCATGAAGGCGTATAGGGCGTGTGGGGGTAACGCCCCACACTTTCTTGATCCGGTCGTGAGTGGGGGTGATGTGATCAGCATCACGCAATGTTTGAATTTATTATACGAACATGTACATGAAGCAAAAAAGAAAATACTGCTATACCTTTTGAAAATCTAGTATCAAATCTCTTTACTTTAAATTTTGTGTTCAGTAAGATATATTTGTATTCTGGCTTTCCAGAACATCATGTATAATTTGGTTAAATGGCCGCTAATCCTGGGCACGGAGCAACAAGTGATGTATTTTGGCTGTTTGTTGCAGTGGTTTTCAACCTTTGTGAGACCACAGCCCAGTAAATTTATTTCTTACAAGTCAATGCCCTGATCCCAAGAATTTCACTCATAAATACATTTCTGATCTTTAAAGTTTCTATTGAAATTAATATTCACCCTTAATTAATATTAATATATAAACTATGATATAATCATAGTTCAATTATGTATAGACTTGCTGTCAAATATAAAATTAAATTTAAATTAGTTGTCAACCCCAGGGTGCAACGGACCTTTTGCAGACCGGCTGTTGAAAAACACACAAACAAGACCGAGGCAACACTGAAGGAGCTTTCAGACTGAAGTCACAGATGACAAGCGACACAGTCTCCTTCAGTATGTAGCAAAGCATTCACCTTGCATGCAAGAACAACAGACTGAAGTGGCATGATGCATATCATTGAGAAAATAGTATAGTCCGAGTAACATGCAAGTGACATGTTTAGCTCGTTGTCGCACTTGGGTTCAAAAGGTTGATTGGATTACTGAGGGTCTGCTTCCAAGTGACACATGTCACTTGTTTCTTCGGTCTGAAAGTTCCCTGCTAAAACTGTACAGACCAAGTGACAAGCGACACTTGCAGCTTATGTTGCTTTGGTTCGAAAGATTGCATTTACTTCTAAGGGTTGGTTTCCAAGAGCCACGTGTCGCTTCTGTCTGAAAGCTCCGTTAAACAGGATATATACACACATTCACTTATTACGTATACTTCTGCATATGTGTTGTGAACAGTAAAGATTTTTAATTGTCCCGAAACATCAAATCAAATAAAACACGGTTTAAAATTACTTACATGAAATTTAGAAAATTTCGCACTTCCGCATTGCACAATTTAATGGTTAAATCCTATTAATTTCGAAGATCCACTGTCTTCATTCACAAAAGGGTACGGCATAATAGGATTTAACCATTAAATTGTGCAATATGGAAGTGCGAAATTTTCTAAATTTCAAGTAAGTAATCAAATATTTTGTTTCATATTTTATGACATCAACATTTAAATTGAGACACAAACATGTTAAAGCTTTTTTTAAGTCCCATTTAATGGTCAAATGTGCCCATCAGGACTACACATTCAGTTTTAACCCAAGCTTACCCATGCCATACGAGAAACTTAAATACCGGGGGCGACTCACAGGCCCACACTTTTTTTATCACTAAAATTCAAGAAACCATTTTATTATTGAATCACTGCTTCCTGTGCTAATTACATAAGCAATTATTTATTAATTATATCATGCTATATTTTATCATTAACTAAAACTCACAAAATCCATAATAATATTTATTAATGCTTTTAGTTTGCAGAAGTATATTTGTTTATTAAATATAATAATTATCATCATTACCAACCAATTATAAACTGTCACTGGCATGAGTGTGTCATTCGAAGATGGTGCCTGATATGCCCACCAAGTGCATTTTGCCTCCTAATTACATTATATTTATGTTTTTATGAAAGAAAAGTAATAAAGAAATATTGGGAACAACCCAGGAACAATCTAAATGAAAAATCTAAAAAATAGTGGTGCTGGGCCTGCGAAGCCCCAACTCTCCGGTTAGCTAGGGTTAAACTTGTATTTTAACCAGTATGCAATATGTGTCCACTGGGATTGGCCAATAGCTATCTGTCTTTTGGCTACTACATGATGTAGAATTTTTTTTAGCTAGTTGTAAAATATGTCACTACAAACTTGTAAACTCATAACAGTAACTTCAAGTGAAATAGGTTAGCTGTAATTGGTAAAAAGCCAAAATTTCCAGTTTCTTTCCAAGAAACCCGGCATTTGATAGGAAAAAACTGTCCATTCAAAAAAGCTGGCTTTTTTTGCAACTCTCAAAAAAATATACATAAAACGTAACATTACATTTTTATGTATATTTTTTATACTATAAAAAATTGCCTTGTCAGCATTTTTAACGTTTTATTAGCATGGAAACAAGGCTTAACAGTGTTACCAACTCATTTTGGAGTACGGGTATTGTGGGAAATGGGCAGGATGCAGATACAATTCCAGGTAAAAAATGGCTGCAGTGGGTTCATTTTATAATTTAGAACTGCAGTTTTTGTGCAACCAGTCCAAGTATATTATATAAATGAGTTTGATACATATTCAGACCTACTAGCGTGTTCTACATTTTAAAAAAATCTCCATTGCAGCATTGGCTGGACCCAACTAAAGCCGTGAAGAAGCAAGTGAAAAGTAAGTAATTAATGAATTGGCTGAGATTATTGTTTTTTTTTCAGAACTAACTTGTGGTGGATGGACTCTGTTATTTGTTCAGCTCCCCTTTTAATCTTCTTTTGACTTTTATTAAAACGTGAATTGCATGCAGGTTATTTCTTTTGCAGAGGTTTTGTATTATTAGATGGACTTGGATCGTACTTTATATTTTTTTATTATCTCAGCAGTGTAACACTGAAACATGTCTGCATCCTATCTTTTCTGTAAGGGCTTGTGGGATTCATGTGTTTGTTTTATTGTGCATATGATTTCATTTATAGTGTTTCTGTTTGGCATTCTTCTGTTTCTTAGTAGTTGAAATGTGTGTGCTTTTTAATCCCCTAAAACATTTATATTAGTTGCTTTAGCTGTATGCACCAGTATTTTATTTTATAATTGTGCCTTGTATGCCATATTTGTGCATTACCTATCATTTACTTGTATTGGTATGACTTGAGATGACCGCACCTCTCTCCGATTTTCTTCATATTTGACATAGTTCACTGATTGAGGCCTCCTAATCACGAATGTGAAGTTAAAATTTGTCGGAAACGTCTAGAAATTGTGAACCATTGTCGCTAGCCTCACGAACCATTGGCGCTAGCCCCACGAACCATTGGCACGTGGTTAGGTTAGTTTCGGTTAGGTTAGGCAAACATAGTTAAAATTTGGTGTCGTGGTAGTATCAGGAATATATATATTTGCTTGTGAAACAAAAAAGTTCGCGAAAAAAGACTGTTTCCATTCCGAAAACTAGCACTTTATTTTAGCTTATTTTGCAATTTCTATACGTTTCTGACAAATTTTAACTTCAGATTCGTGATTAGGAGGCCTCAATTAGTGAGTATGCCAAATATGAAGAAAACCGGAGAGGGGTCCGGTCATCTTAAGTCGTTCCCTTGTATTTGATGTTGTTTTTGTACCTTTTACACTAATTATAATGATGAGGATGAATAATGGTTGAATTAAATTGACGAAGAGAGATAAAAGAGTGCCCAGGCTTGGGACTCAATTCTGAAACCACTGGTGGTGAGATTGTGAGTCAGCCAGTCAGGGTGCTCATCCACCAAGGTAGTTTCATTTACTTGTTATGTATACAAGATACAACTTGGGAGACTAAAGCACTTCTAACAAAAGTGCTAACATTTTAACCGAAGAGGTTGGAATATATATTTTTTTTTTACTTCTGTTTCTTCCAACAATTAAGTGCATTCATGATGTTACACAGAAAACACAGCTAAAAATTACACTAGAGACACTGTATCAATGTTGTTTGTTTAACTTGATATTAACATCTTAATTTTAAAGGCATTCTTCCGCCTTCATTGTCTGATGTATCGTGGACTCAAGTTGTATCGTGCATTTTTTCTTTGTAATTGTCTGGTGGGAGTTTTGCATTTCTTGTATTTAGTGATTCCCTCGCTAGAGGCCCCAAACTTTTGTCTATAAAACTACCATTTACTTAAAGTTTGTCTTGAAATTTTGTGTGCACATACCTTCAACAATGTAAAACAGGATCTAACCCCTCGCAATAGGTTTGGACTCTTCCAGTGACCTTCATTTGTTTTGTTCCGTGACAATGCATCTCGGTAGTGTTGCTTCGAATGTATAGGGATTACAATGTACACAATCGAAGAGCATGTGTTCCTCGTTCCCAAATACTGGCAAACTGATTCATTTAAAGCATGTCAAAGGGAATTTCAGACTGAATTTTGTGTGACACTTGTATCTTGAAAGTATATCCAGAAATTGGTAAGAAAGAGAGAGACAACGGGAAATTTTTTCACACAGCATTCAGGAGTCCGGAAAATGTTGAAGAGACAAAACAGGCTGTAAAGGAGCGATTACTGGCAACAAAACAGGATGTAAAAGAAAATTGTAGTGTCTTGTAGGCAAATTATAGGTCCTGTTTTTTTTGTTTTTTTTAACAAAGTGTTAACACTGAAGTCTACCTGGAAATATTCACTGAGTTTGTCAATCAGTTAACAGATAATGAACTAACTGATGGATATTTCCAACACTTCAAATGTTAGCATGAGAGAGATAAAAAGTTTTTTTGGAGACCGAATTATCTCAAAAAATCTGGCCACCAAAATCTCCCAATCTCACCCCACCTGCCTTCTTTCTTTGGGGCTTATTGAAGGGAAAAGTATACAGAAATAAACCCCGCACAATCACAGCCCTGAAAGAAGCTAGACGTCAAGAGATTACCGACGCCACTTTTAAGAAAAGTATTCCAGAATTTGGAGAGACGTGTACAAGAGTGCTTGCATGTGGAAGGGAACCATTTTCAGCATCGGATATGAGCAGATCCTGTTTTACATTGTTGAAGGTATTGCATACAAAATTTCAATACAATCTTTTAAGTAAATGGCAGTTTTATAAACAAAAGTTTCGAGCCTCTAGCAAGGGAATCACCCTGTACTTGGCAACACTAGTGACGTGCTGCTGGATTGTGTCTACTTGCATCCTGTGGTTTCAGTGGGATCGATGGTTGGGAGAGTATTGTCAAAAAATTCACATTATGTATGGTGTATATTACGTTTGGAAACAAACATGCAGTCAAATTTCCGTCAACATGAATAAGATTGAAAAAAAATGTCCCAAGTTTTCTTGGCGTGTAATGGAATAAATATGGTTTCACTTTGCCAGTAGTAACTAAGCCTTTGAGGTAGGCAGAAACTACGATGTGCCTATGTGAACTCTTATCGATGGATTTTTCATCATGCTCAACTTTTAAAAATTAGAATTGTATTTGTCAGAAAAAAAAAATTCACACCAAAGTATGTGTGTCATAGACCTTGCCATTTTGTTTTCACTTTGTGCTGTAGTATAGCACTGGTATCTATAGTTTATGTTCAACTAATATTTTAATTTCTGTTTTCTTCTTGTAGTTGGACCACCATACACATTCCGTCTCAAGGTTAAATTTTATTCATCTGAACCTAACAATCTTCGTGAAGAACTAACAAGGTAACTACGACATTACATATAGTTTTTATGTTTTCACTAGGAACAATAAAATTATATAATTTAATTATATTGATTTAAATTATATAAGTGATTCATATTTGTAAGATAGAGTTGAATTTTTACTTTGTATATGTGTCGACAATAACTGTACATCACCTTTTTGTGCAATTTGCACATGAAAAAAAACGTGTGTTTATTACAATGCTTATTATATTTGCCACAAGTGCAACCTCTGGGACTAAAGGACCTGTCCAAGACCAAGATGGAATGACAATATAAATAAGAGTGGTCAACGGTGAACTACTGTTGCTTAGGATAGAGTTAGATGGAAGGTGTATGTTGATGCCACAATAACTCTGCAGGTTAGGAATACCAGAGTCCATCTCAGGTGTAATGCATTTGGTTTACCAGTGCAAGAAGCATATGTGTCGAATATGTCCAGGTTTATTATTTGAAGTTCACTGAACAAACGTTTTCTTTTTATTTAACAGGTATCAGTTTTTTCTGCAGTTGAAGCAAGATATCCTGGAGGGGAGGTTAGAATGCCCATACCAGACATTCATAGAACTTGCAGCCCTTTCCTTGCAGTGTAAGTACAGTACTGGTTTTGTTGCTGCTTTAAATATTACTCTGAACCATAGATGTGCAATGTGTATACGGAGAAGGGTTCCAACTTGGAGCAACTGAAGCTCCATTATAACTTTAATATATATGGAATATCTGAAGTGGCCATTGGATGCTGTTTTTTTAGGGAAGGATGGTGTGGGATGTGTATTATTCCAGGTAAAGGAAATGGCAAAATTGAGATACTAATAACTATAATGGAGTCACCGTTAAAACTGGTGTCCATTCACAGCGTGGAACAGTTATTTTGAGAATTTGAGAAAATCCTGTTTCCCTGCTGCCTGCTTCAGGGAGGAGTGCTTTCCCCGATGTCGCAGTGGTAGCGTTGTTGCCTTGAAATCAAAGGATCCCAGGTTTGATACCCGGTGGAGGCTCATAGTGGTTCGGATTCCACTTTAAACTGTAGGTCCAGTCCCGATTAGCCTTACTGTGCATAAAGTGGACTTAAAACACCAATTCAATCAATCAATGCTTCGGGGAGGAGGAATTGTAATGTTGCCACTTCTTGACCAAGCAGTAGGCCTAATTGGTGGTTTGACCGCAAGTTTCCTTGTAGGTAAACGCAGCAACAGAGGGCCACTGCAATAAAGGCAGTCTCCGTGCCAGGGTTGCTAGGCCGTCATGGCTATAGATCATAAATATCTGACATTACTGAAATATGACTAAAAATTATAAAGTTTGCCCTTTATTAAGCAGTTTTTTTGGTGTTATTGTTTGTGTTAGTGTCCCAAGTGACAATATTTTTGGGTGAACACCTGCATTCATTCCTCCCTCTTACAAGATCGTTTCATTTTCTAGCTGAGCTTGGTGACTATGAAGAAGGTATCCACACACCGGCTGTTGTGTCAGAGTTCAGGTTCTGTCAAAACCAAACGGAAGACATGGAAATTGCTGCATTGGAAGAATTCAAGAAATGCAGGTATTTATCTTCGTTGTCATTTCATAATTTATTAGAAGTTGGAAACCAAATGAAGCGGGCTTCTAGGTTTTGGATGCTTAAGATAATCTTTTTCTTCACTTCTTGTTCATATATCCATTTCCAGTGTAGTGGCAAACACACATCTCGTAAAAATATTCAAATGTATGAAGAAAGTAATTATTTTCCACCATGTGACACCCATATATAGAGATTCTTTACTTGTGATTTTTTGGTGGAGCAAAAATTCAGTAGTTTAAATGCTTATTTGTATGTTAAATTGTAGGTTCAGTCCCAGTTAGCCTTCATGTGCATAAAGCAAACTTAAACTTAGCTATGATCATTTGAAGAATTCAGCATTACAGTTGCTTGAATGCTCTTCATTAATTACAGCAAATAATGAGTATGTACTGGTAATTTTTTTTCAATACTTCCCAAGCTACATTCTAGGGTTGGAATTTTAGTTTTTACCATTTTTTTTCTTTCTTTCAACTGTGGCCAACTGTCACCTTGTTATCGAGGGATGCCAGGTACAATCTTGGTGGAGGCATACAGCACAGTGGTTCAGATCTCACTTTACACCGTAGGTCCAATCTCGATTAACCTATCTGAGCATGATGTGTGCTTCAAAGTATTGACATTTTTTTAAAATGTATTTTAAGGCTCCTGCAATTGGTATGCTCGAAGAAAACCCAGAAGCTAGTACAGCATATTCCAAAGTAAAAAATATACATGTAAATGATCATTATTTTGTGTGTGTTTTACTCTTGCAGTCATTCCCATTATCTATCATTGTAACAATTTCATCACAATTTACTGCAAGCCAGATGTACAAAGGACACAGATTAAAATTTCATTGAAAAGTGGAAATTTTTAAAATTGACTAAAGAAAATCTCAAATTATGATTTTGCACATGAACTTGTTTGAGATGGAACCAAATATTGATAAATTTTTTAATTTAAATTTTGGTAATATTAATAAAATGAAGGGAAATAATCCTTGTGAATTTTCCATCTAGAAATATGCACTTTTGCTCTACTGCTTGCATGGGATTTTAATCATGTTGTTGCAAATTATGGTTGGTATTTACTAATTAGTAGAGGCACATATTTTTGGTAAAAAAGCAAAATTTCGGTACAAAAACAGTCTATTTCGGGTTCAAAAGCGGTAAATAAAATACAATTTCGGTGTTATAGCAGTGAATAATCACATCAAAAGTGCTATATAAAATGACATTTTGGTTTTAAAATTATGAATATAATCCTAAATTTGATTTAAAAACTGCACTTATTACACAAAATAAACTTATCCCTTCTATATAACGGTAATTAAAAATTTAAATAATAAATAGGGGCGTTTAGGGTTCGAACCACTGTTACGTTATTTAAGGCATGGATGTTCTTTCTTGCTAGGAGAAATTAAAATGTACCATTAAATTAGTCACGGTCCAAAATTCGGCCGATGGAAAAAAAGACGATGAAGTTCCTTTTTCATCGGTCTTCGTTTACAAGCCAAATGTTGTTTTTACATGTAGGAATCAAAAATTGAAAAAAATCAGAACACTGGACACTGAAATATGTTACAAAATAATGTTTAATACATTTCTGTTGATATACTTACAATCTCTGGTCCCTCACCGACACAAGACAAAACACTCCCGGACCCATGATGCACCGGGTCAGACAAGTTAGCAACGCAGACCGCTGATGGTCGATGCTTCTAGCACCATGGCCTATCCAGTTACGTTAAAGAAGTTTGAAATCACAAAGCTAGGACTCTATGCATGGTCCAGAGTAGAGAAAACAACTTCTCTCTGACCTATAAAGGTGCTGAAAGTTTTAACTGTGAATGTTCTAAAACTGTCTCTCTAAAAAGTGAATGTCGAACTGCCAAATCGAAATGTCTATTTCCACTGCCAACTTTTTCACTGCCTACTTTTTACTGCCAACTTTTTACTGCTTCTTTTAAGTCCTTACTTCCTCTTTTCTTTCCGTTCTCCCAAGAATTGTCCTTCACTCTATTGGTCGTTGAACTTTTTGCTCCGCCCACACGTGGTCACTTCTGCATGTAGGGGCGAGAATCGTAACACACGGGGTTAATAAGGGTGAGAATCCCTTAACATAAAAACACAATAGCAACTTGTTCGAGAGCTGATCTCGGGAAAGAAAAGTATTTTGTTCTAATTAATTCCAATGCTCACAACTCAATTTTTATTGCTCGCAACTGGGACACTCCGTTAAAGTTATGCCTTCCTTGTCTGCCAAATCCCATCGAAGCGAAGAGATACCAAGAGAAATGTTCTGGCAGGGTTGAAGTTCAAAATTCTGTACTAATCACCCTTGTCACTGAGCTGTCTATGAGCTGAGACTAGCGGGCGGTGGTCGTGGAATTTATGCGTCTCGTGGAGGCTGCCATGTGTAGGGCCACCTGCAAGTCTCCCGAGAACAGACGTTCCTTGTTTTAAAACGGGGAAGAAAGCATTTAAATTTTAAATGCCTGAAGTTCCAGGTGATTAGCTCCTTCTCGGCCGAAATTATCTTGATAGGCTCCATCTGGGCTGAAATTATCTTGACGTGGACCAGAGTCTAGATGAATTTGTACGGGACAGATATGGGAGTTTATTGCCGGACACACTGTTTCCTTCACCTTGAAGTAGGGGTGGTGATATATGGGAGGCTTCATGGGAACTAACGCTCGGCGAGGCAGCTGGGTTTCTTATTTCGTGACAAAACAGGGTAGAAAAATGCACCTCAGACCTTTCAGAAACATGAAAAATGAACATTACAGCATGTTATTTCATATTTTGTAGTTTCGTCAAAAACGAAATTTGCACCTCTACTAATCAGCTGTGGGTTTGAATAGATGGATGGTGTCATTCGGGGTTTTAGTATGTAATTTTTCGATTATTGGTTTGTGGAGATGTCTGCATATACTTCCAGGTAATTACAATTCACTATACTTGCCTTTAGATCTTTTTTAAAGAACAGAAATTATCATTTCTTTTTCAGAGGTCAGACACCAGCACAGGCAGAAATAAGTTTCTTGAACAAGGCCAAGTGGTTAGAAATGTACGGTGTGGACATGCATACAGTATTGGTGAGTTTCATAGTCTGTTTCTATGTAATTTATTTAATCTATTGACTGATACTAGCCAATACTTTCCTGGAGTCCAAGCATCTCAAATAGCATGCAAATTCCAAGATTTTCATTATTTTTGCAGTGAGTATCTTATGAAATTTTTACTTTTTAAAAAACTAAATTCTGCTAGATTTGTATGGTACAGTTACGATGGGTGTGGGAATCGTTAAGATTGTCAGCATTGGTATTGGTATGAGAACAAAGTAATATCAGTCAGCCCTACTTTCCACCCAAGGGAAGTCTCTATTTTGTGACTTAACCTTTAGGTGCCCGATCGTCTCGATCGAGATGCTCTTAGGTAACCCTTGGGTGCCCGATTGTCTCAGTTGAGACGCTTTGTCAAGGTCGTAGTTTTTACGTTATAACTTCGCTATTTTTGGCTAGAATTCAGATTTTCTTTTTTCATATTTTTGTTAACACATGTATTTATCAGAAATGATTGTTGCACCTCTTTTTTTTTCATGAAAGTGGCAGGAAAAAGGAGACTTTTTTTTGCATCTTTTTTCAAGGGAAAAATTTTGCCGACAAAGGAAGGCTGGCTTTGTTGTTCTAAAGCAATGTGTTTCCCTCACCCCTGAAAACTGTGTTCGAAGGAAGTTTGTTTATGGGTACCCGAGGTCAAAAGGAATGTTTTCCATCCTTTTTTTTTTTCAGGGGGTAGGGGGGAAACCCTATTTTTTTTTAAAAAAAAATCTCCATATATATAGTATGCCGAATTTGAATAAATTTTATATAATCTGAATCTCTGGTTCATTCCACGTACAACGGTATATCATTCATTTCTCTAGGTCAATTAGCCTCTGAGGTACAGTCATTTCAAGGTAACGCTGCATTGTGAAGCTTGAATCAGTGGCGTGCTGACCATTCCTTTTGGGGTACAACTCACGTTACATTGGTCAAACGATAATAATGCCAATATTCTTGTGTGCTTACATGCCAGCGATAATTTCCATGTGCATGTCGACACTGTCATGGAGGGAGGGGAGAATCCCCATTTCTTTCCGAAATTTTGGAATTTTAGGGGTTATCCCTTCCCTCGCCCACCACATATACGTCGAATTTGCATACATTTTATATAGTCTGAATCTCCGGTTCATTCCGTGCACAACGGTATGTCATTCATCTCTCTAGGGCAATTAGCCTTCGATCTACACTCATTTAATTGAAACTCTGCATTTTGCTCAAAATCGGCTCGGGCAGCAAGGGATTTTGTGAAAATGGCCTTGGGCTCCTAAATGTTAATCTTAGGACATTTACAGTGGACGTGTCAAGGTCACTGCACTTTTTGACAGTAGGTGTGGTGTAAGTGTCAGGCTGTTGCAAGGAAATTGTGTTCAACCAAGCTGTATGCAAGAACATGGGTGTTTCAAGTTTAGAAGAATGAACAAATGCCTGTCTCCTGTTATAAATGTTAATTTCGTTAGCAAACACCACGTGATCACACCACTCTGTGAAATGGTGCAGACACCAAATACACTACGTGACACCAAATCAACAAAGGAGACAACTTGATGTTGCACTTTGTAACCAACTAGTCACGTGAGTGCAAAGAGAGTCAAAATGCATTGAACTAGACAGTGCTGCTACTCTTTCCATGCATAGTAGGAAGAAATGTACAAACTGTTAAAAAAAAAATTCCTGAAATTATCAATATTACATTTTCCTATTGCGGAACGGGAATGTTGCATGTATTTTCTAGGCACAAAATCTAGGGCTAAATGTCATTTCATACAGTGTTATGCGGCGTATGCTTGTAGAAGGAACGTGAGTTCAGCCAATACGCAGCTAGTGCTATTGCCATATGAACTGCTAGTGGAAGGGAAACACAGAGAATTTGCTGTGTTCAATATTCAGATTTTTTTTATATATAATGCATGCACATTATATTTGAGTACAGTGAATATTTCTACACAGGATTATAATATCAAATCACCTCAGCATATAATAGAAACTGGTACCTGAAAGAAGTTTGAAGTTATTTATTGTAGAGGAACTACATGGTTGTCATCGCTCTTGTTTCTCTTTTCATGCATGTTTCCCAGGAGATTTGAATAGGGGTTCACCTGTTTCTGTGGTAGATATTTTACCCTGTTTTATAATACACCTACACCACACGCTATAGCCGTAAGTTCTCGACTCTGAGAAAACACACACTTCTTTCGACGCCAATTCATTGAAGTAAGAATACGAGGGCTGCTGGAAAGGTTTTTGCAATCAATATGAAAAACGACACGTGAAATTCTTGGAATGTCTTCATTGTTTTTCAAAGTATTCACCCTTAAGATCGATACACTTTTGCATCCGTTCAAACCAATTTTGAAAGCATTTTTTCCACTCTGAAGCTGATACCTCAGAAACTGCTGTTCGGAATGCGTCAACAACTGCTTCAGGCGACACAAATCGCTTACCACACATCTTATTTTTCATGTGATAAATCAGGTGAGTACGGACAATGAGCCATTAATTCGACATTTTTAATGGACAAAAAATCAACAGTTTGGTGTGCTGAGTGGGAACTGGTGTTGTCGTGGTGAAGAATAATGCGTCGATTTTACGCATTCATTGATGACCTCTCAAAAACAAATTGTTGTATACACTCAGCATTTACAGTCCTTTGATTTTCTAAAGCTATTGTTGCCACATGTCCGGTATAACCGAAGAAACAAGCAATCATTTGCTTTGCAGCAGTCCTCGAACGAATAACTTTTGTTGGTTTTGACTCACTTTGAAACACCCAAACAGTGGATTGCTGTTTGGTTTCGGATTCGTATGAATAGATCCAAGTTTCGTCCCTTGTAACGATGTAGTACACCAAATTTGACTTGCCTCGGTTGAATTTTTTTTTGAACATTTCTTTACACCAATTTACACGAGCCTGTTTTTGAGCTTTGGTCAAGTTGTGTGGGATCCAATGGCTTGAAAGTTTCCGTACGTTCAGGTGACCATGCAAAATTGTATGTATTGCTTTTACATCAATGTTCAAGGATGCCTGAATCTCACGGTATGTCACATGCCAATCTCTCTCATTTCATGCACAGCATCAACATTACTGGCAACAACAGACATGGATGGACGACCTTCACGAAATTCATCACTGAGAAATGTGCGAGCATGCTGGAATTCGGAAAACCAATTGTACACTGTCCTATTGGATGGTGCTTCATCCCCAAAAGTCAAATGAAGTCGCTCGATGCATTGTTTCAGTGTTAAACTACATTTGAAATCATAAAAACGTCATTGCCCAAAAGAGTTCACGAGAAATTTCCATTTCTCACACGAAACTACTACTTCAAACTGCTGTAAAAAATAAACAAATAGACTTAAACAAACAATCAAAGATAATTTAAACATAAAGAAGGTCCATTCTTCCAATTTTTATAATAGCGGAACATTAGCACAACTGTTGGTGGTAGTTTGCAGAAACTTTTCCAGCAGCCCTCGTACACTTTAAAAATAAGATTTCTGTCTTGTGAACACATTATTTTACCCTCGGTGCCTGTACTACTGGTGCTAGGTTTCGAGAGCGACATTATTAAATAACACTCACGGAACACACACTATTACACAACAATTGAACATAAGGGCTGTATTTCACAGCACGTTATGATGCCTGGGATCCTGAATTCGAATCCCGGCTGGGCATGGGTGTTTGTTTGTAAGTGTCCCTTTATCAATTTCATCACTTATCCTCATCTTCACGATCAGCCAAAAGTGGCAGAAAAGCAAAGTAAAATAAATCAAATCAATCAATCAACATATAACCCGACCCTGTGGCCAAGTGGTTAGCACATCGCGCTGCGACGCCAAGGGTCCCGGGTTCGAATCCCGGTCGGGCTTGGTTGTTTGTGAATGTCCATTCATCAATTTCATCATTTCATCACTCATCCCCATCTTCGCAAATTAGCCAAGAGGCACAAAACGCGAAGTAAAATAAACTAAATCAAATCAAACATATTGAATCCTCTCACAAGTGTTCTTCGTGGTATACGAGTAAAATAATTTCACACCGACCTTGCTACGAAAATGCTGAACTCAAACTGACTCAGACTCGCAATGTTTGTGAACATTCATCAAAATTTAACACCCATTGCTTCCAAGAAACAACTCGGCGGCGTCAACGCCGCAGTCTCCTAACTGTACAACATTGCACTCCTGCCATTGGCTTGTCGCCAAGGACACTCTCTGCATGCTCCCACCCTATAACTCTTCTAAAAAGGTATCGTATAGGTGGGAAAAAATTATTTGAAGCATATGGCTTATAACAAAACCTAAAATTCCTGTGCGATCACTCCTTACTAAGTCAAATTTGATCAAGTTTGTAATTGTAGTGCTTTTTAGTGTGGAATGTAGCTTGTGAGGCTTGAGTGTGAAATATTTCCATAGCACTAAATGTTATCATATGATTGATGTGGAATTTGAGGCTATACTGATAGTAATGCTGCAAATAAGATAATCAAACAATTACCATAAATGGTACACATCAATCTATGATATGGTTGACTTTATTTTAAGCTATCGTACTCATTTCTGACCACCACAATTCCTTAGTTGCTCCAATTATTTTTCTAAAAAATAAAAATAACCTATTTTTACATCGTGAATTGACTCAGGATAGTGGAAAATTGCATTATATTTGTGTTCTATGTAATGTACTCTCATGCACATACTCGAAGTTGATAATTATCTTTTTTCTCCTAGGGAAAAGATGCGTGTGAATATTCTTTGGGTCTAACACCAACTGGGATTCTTGTGTTTGAGGGAATACAGAAGATCGGTCTCTTCTTTTGGTAAGTTTTAAAACATTTGAGCCACATGTAATCAAAAAAGTAACTTCATCAGATCTATGTATAATATTAATGTTTTATGTTTTAAGAATAAGGGGGTCAATAACTTTCCAATCATCAATGTTCGAAATGTAAGAGTCAACAGTAGATTGCATTTATACAGAAATTGTGGGATCATTTTATGATGTGCTTGTAACCTTATTTTATGACTATCGCTATTATTTAGTTGCTTCATTAATATTTCTAAATAAAAAATAAAGATCTGAACCATATTGGTACATCAAAATGGTTGGGATGAGAAGCTAAAATGCGATGAAGGATGCATAAGAATTACGTCTAGTTTTTGACAAGTTAAGATTATCATTAATAGGTTAAAGCAATTTCATATTAAAACAGCACATTCTTAGTTTTTCTTGTGTATGTTAGGAATCAACCGAAATATTGCTTAGAGATATTGAGATTCTTTTTATATCATATGAAATGCAACATTGTCGAGGAATCGTTTGGCTTGGTGATAATTTTGGCACACAGTGTTACAAAGTGACTTTTCCATTCCAGGCCCAAAATAGGGAAGTTGGACTTCAAAAAGAAGAAACTTACTTTGGTGGTGGTTGAGGATGATGACCAGGGCAGGGAGCAAGAACATACATTTGTATTCAGGTACACATGGTTTTATTTCATTGTTTATTTGGTTTAACATCCCTTTTTTTACCTCATTGGGTTAAGTGTAATGATTGGGGCCCGGGACTTTATGTCAAGACATATTTTATTTGCCATCAGATCGAATGTTTGGGTGAGATCTTCACGTATCGGATGAAAATCAGCCGAAATAGACGAACTTTATAAGGCATGTTTTGATATATTTTACAATTTCACATTTTTACAACATATTTCCTCAATTTTTTCGTAATAATACATATTTCTATAATTTCGTAATTTTTTTTGCATGTAATGGGTTATTTTATAATTCTTCATAACTTTAGCACAACAAATAGTTTATATTATCGATAGCAGGGGAAGGAAATTACAGACGAAGATATTGAAAGCAGATGCAGTCTCGAAAAATAATAACCCCCTTCCAATTTTTTTATCCCACCGACAATTGATAGCCGGGTGAACGTTATTGAGGAAAAATGTTCCGTCATTGTTGTGCAGGTACGAGAACTACCCGGGCCCTAGTAATGATGATTTGATGAGTGAAAAGAAAATTACATTGTGCACTGGCTGGGATTTAACATGTAGGGAGCTTTTGTACCAAAGCGACAAGCAACACTTATGTGCAACCAACAGACTGAGGTAGCATGATTCGCACTATTGAGAAAATGACCCAGTCAGAGTGACATGCGTGTATGAAAGGTTGACTTTATTTCTGAAGGTTTATTTTTAAATGCCAAGTGTTGTTGTTGCTTCAGTGTGAAAGCTTCCTACAAATGTCGGAACAAGTGTTGCCAACACCTCATATTTGAATCTAAATGTCAAAAGTAAAAAGTCAGTATTGAAGCTTTGTAAGAGTTCCAATGTGTAGATTTATATGTTTGTTCCTACCACACAGATGCAGTTAACCCAGTGAGCTATCAATTAAAAATATAAATACAAATTACAAAAATGGAATTTGGTGATTACTTCATGTTGAATTTTAGTTTTCCCATTTTTTCTCCTGTCAAAATAGAGGTTAAATATTTATTTCTGGTTGTCCCATGATCCACTTTGTTATTGACAAGTATTTGCATTTTTTAGTGCATTCCCACAAACTCTTTTTGTCTTCAATTCTGTTTTTTTCAATAACTTCTCACACCATATTTTAAATAAACCACGGGTAAAAATATTATCATTGTCATTATTATTATTATTATTACAGTGAAATCACAATTATACGTTTCGCGATAGTACAGTTTTTTTCTGGCGGTCCCTGCCAATTCCCCTAAGGCTGCGTGATATTAAATTTCAGTTATACGATTTTCAGATATAAGACTGTTCAGTTAAACGTTCGAGTTCAGTCCCAACAAGGAAAAGACTTCAGTTATATGTTTTT
This sequence comes from Lepisma saccharinum, assembly GCF_977018435.1. Lineage (NCBI taxonomy): Eukaryota > Metazoa > Arthropoda > Insecta > Zygentoma > Lepismatidae > Lepisma > Lepisma saccharinum. Next base: position 20,753,641 of record NC_139242.1, on the reverse strand, counting down.
AAACTCTGCTTGCTGGAAAGAATGCTGCTCGTGGAGTTCAAAATTTCCGTGATGATAACATCTGCCACCCATTCCCATACAGGTTTTCTTATCAGCTGTCAACATGGGACCCGACTCTCGACTTGGAATTCTATTTATGTCACTTGCATAGGAGGGCGTGGAATGGGCAATGAATGCACCTTTGAACCAGATTGGCCTCTGCTACATAATCTTACTTTTGTTCTTTGCATTGCTGTGCGCAAGTCGTATCTGCTCAGAAACTGATATCTCAAGCTGTCAGACAAGTCACTGGCGCCACACTTCTCAGCCTGTCGTAAACATTACAAACAAACTGAAGAAAGGGAGGGGAGTCAAGATGGCCTGCAGGGGAGGGGAGTTCCGCTGTGTCTTATTATAGTCATATTTAAAGATAATACAGTTGTTGAAGACAGAGAAGTTTGCAGAACATTTGTTTTTGTGCCAAACTAAATCACAGATAAACAAATTATTGAACACTATGACTTATTTTTACCATGGGAATGGTTCTGAAGAAATGCAGCGATTGTATTAAACATTGTGTGCATCTTCTTTCTGCAAGCGACATTTGAAACAAAGAACACTTGTGTTTCCCTTTTGTTAGTATGGGATAAATTGAAATTAAAGGCTATAACTTCTCAACCACAGCATCTTTTTGAAAAAATTAAATTCTAAATGTAAGAATGAACAAAAAGCAACATTTTAAGAAGCATCCGACAATTAAGGGCCCAGGGGGTAAGTGGGGGCAAATGCCCAAAATTAGAATTTTTCCGTAATTACATAAAATTTCTGAACACCGTAATTTCCATTTTTTTTCGAAGTTGCGGTGCGAGCATTACATATACTAATAGAGCAGTCTTTTGTCGTGCTTCCCTCAAAATTTGGTCCATCCAGCATCCATAGGGCTGACACTAGAAGCGAAATTCCTTAATTACTAAAAATTTCCGAACGCCGTAATTTCTTTTTTTTTTTTTTTCTTTTTTCAAAGTTGCAGCATGAGCATGAGCATTACATTACATCATAGAGCGGTCTTTTGTCGTGCTTCCCTCAAAATTTGGTCCATCCAGCATCCATAGGGCTGACACTAGAAGTGAAATTCCTTAATTACTAAAAATTTTCGAACGCCGTAATTTCTTCAGTTTCTTTTGTTTTCTTTTTTTTTCTTCAAAGTTGCAGCATGAGCATTACATTACATCATAGAGCGGTCTTTTGTCGTGCTTCCCTCAAAATTTGATCCATCCAGCATCCATAGGGCTGACACTAGAAGCAAAATTCCTTAATTACTAAAAATTTCCGAACGCCGTAATTTCTTCAGTTTCTTTTCTTTTTTTTTTCTTCAGAGTTGCAGCATGAGCAATACATTACATCATAGAGCGGTCTTTTGTCGTGCTTTCTTCAAAATTTGGTCCATCCAGCATCCATAGGGCCGACACTAGAAGCAAAATTCCTTAATTACGGAAAATTTACGAACGCTGTAATTTCATATTTTTTTCCCTAAGTTGCGGCACGAGCATTACATATCCTCATATAGTGGTATTTTGTCACGCTTCCCTCCAAATGTGGTTAACCCTAATTTTTGGGAAGCACAATGTATAAATTTTACCTCACTAAAAGCCCTGTCTTAATGAAAGAAAACAAAACCAATTTACTTCTCTCTAGAACAATTAGTTCTCGAGCTACGATTTTTTTGTACTTGCGGCAAGTTTGAAAAGTGCCAGCTTCAACTGGAATATAGGCATGTGAAGCTTCGTCCGCTAAAGGTTTTAAGTCCACTTTATGCACAGAAGGCTAATCAGGACTGGGCCTACAGTTTAAACTGGGATCCGAACCACTATGTGCCTCCACCGGAACACCTTGATTACAAGGCGACGACGTTACCAAGATGCCATCGGTGAGGCAAAAGAAAAGAAAATGTATACATAAGGTTCCCCTTGAAAATCCTGGGCACGCCACTGTCTCTAGTGTCAAAAGGATTAATCTTGTGTTATCTGCAAGATAATAGTTACAGTTTTGTTTATGAGAAGGCAGCAGAAGAACTAAAAGATGCATCCTTTATTTTGGATGAGTCATTGCTGTCAAAAGAGATATCTGTCAAGGGACTGCTTTGGAAGAGCTAGACATAACACGGGCGCTGGAAGCAGCCTGGCAACAACGCACAGGTGGCTGAGTAGAAGGTCCTGCACGTTTTAAAGATAAAGCACTTGTTGAGGACAAGAAAAGCTGGACTACAGCATTATTTTTTTTATTTTTTTATCAGCAGTGTGCTTATTCCCGAACCAAGTTGCAGAAAGAAAGGGGGAAGGATTATTGTATTGTAAGGGACATACGAGCAATATTAGCTATGCAGATAGGTGCATTAAAAAGAAGGCTGCTTCATGAAATTATTGCATAGCCCTGAACAGCAGTTGCAGATTAATTATCTGTTGTGAGAAGAGATTAGAGACTTTTTTTTTTTTGTTCCTAAACCAATATCAGATAACTGGAGTTGATAAATCCTTCTAACTTCTTTCCCGGCAAACAAGAAGAAAGGAAAGTTTTCCAAGCAATGCCCCCTCCCTCTCCCATATACTAGGAACAATTATGTAAAAGCGTATGTAAAGAAGTGCGAATAGTGATTGAGCCATGTTCTCAGTTGACCACATATATTTTTGTGGAGAAAGGGAAAAAAAAGATGCCTGAATCACACTTTTAGAATGTGTTAAAACCCTAGAGAAAGCTGGATTTAGTGACTATTGTTTTGGCAATTGTGCGCTTGTTCCCCGATCGTAAAGCAGGTGTTCAAGGTTGCATGGTGAATGAATGAGACTTCTGCAAAAGCAAGGGTTCTAAGTTATACGTTTTTGAGCTTCTGTCCCCCATAAAACGTATAACTGAGATTTCACTGTATTATTATTAGTGGAATATGAGTAATATCTCAAAGGTTTAATAGCTGAACTTGTGGAAAGCTACAATATGAACTTATGATGTATAATTTTGGATTTAATGAATATTTTTATGTTTACATATCCAATTTTGTATCCTATTTTGACATAGTGATGTAGTTGGTTGTCATACCGTGCTCATCACTCAAATGCATACTTATTATTATTAATAATATTAATATTTTAAAGAAATACCATTTAATGCTGAAGGCATATTTAATAATTTTGGGAATTTCTAACTGTAAGGGAATGTAGTCTCCAGTTTTCTGTGAATTTAATTGTAAAATTTTGTTCCATTCTTTCTGTGCGTAGGTTACACAATGAGAAGGCTTGCAAACACTTGTGGAAATGTGCTGTGGAACATCATGCATTCTTTAGACTTCGTGCACCAGTAAAAGGCCCTTCTGCAAGGCAAAATTTCTTCCGCATGGGTTCACGCTTCCGATACAGGTAATGTCTTAAACTTTAATGTCCATGGTAAATTAAGAATTGTAGTACAGTGGACTCTTTTTAATTCGAAGTCCAACGGGCTGCGAAAAAAAATCGAATTGTCCAAAATTCGAATTAACCAGAATATAATAAAAGAAAAACACACCAATGAAATAACACACTGTATTAAACATAAAACTGCATTAATATGTAAACAGTACACCTTACAACTGCTATGTTTCATCCATATCTTCATCCAGGAACAGTACACTTATTGGAATATTCGCATCACGTGATTGTTTGAACCACTTTAAAACACACGCCAATATCGGGGAAGTCTAGCATGCTTTCTCTTTCGCACGCACTTGAACTTTCTTATCTGATGTTAAGCTACTGTACGCAACATGTTTCGACATTGTGACTCCACTAAAACACAGACAAATGGCACCTTCTGTCTGGCTATCTGCTCCCCTCTCAACTTGCTTCTGAGAGGTGAAGGTCACATTCCTACAAAAAAAGCTCTGGGGGATTCCTGCTGCCCTCTCTTATCTGCCGTCAACACATCTGTTAACCATAAAAACAAACTTTTCAAGAAGAAAAGGGGGAGGAGTCATCTGTTGGAATTTCTTATGTAGCAACCACTTTGGTCTTTCTTGGAAAGATTTATGTTAAATTATTGGAAACCTGACTTCGAATTATCCAAATTTAACCTTCCAAATTTGAATTAAGTAGTCATTTTTAACATTATTTTAGATAGGGGTTTTAAGGGGAATGTGCTTTTGTTCGAATTATCCAATAATTCGAATTATCCAAGTTCGAATTAAAGAGAGCGCTCTGTATAATGATATGTAGAAATTTCAGCAAGAAATACTGGCTCGACCAGAACTGAAACTTTGGTCTCTGCCATACCATTCCATTGCTCTACCAGCTGAGCTACAAAGCCAGTCCTGGTTTTGCATGATTTTTCACTCTTGCGGTTTTACCTGTGTGAAATTGTCTCTGCCGGTGCTACTGCAACGGGATCTGTTTCCTTTGAAATGCTGTGGACTCTGACAGACCTAGTTTCTCCCAGCATAGAGTTTTAAATTGCCATATGTTTTGGCACACATGGGAGATGTACTATGTAGAAATTTCTGCGAAAATTCCACACTGCATCTGATAGATAATTCATAAAAGATCTTATTGTTTCACATTGTTATTATTTCAGTTAATTGGATCTGAAATACAATAACTGATTTAGTGAAAACAGATTGTTCTTGAGGCAGAACAGATAGTAACGCATTGATGTTGATAAGAATCCAGTTAATCTTTTATCAGTTCAGGCTGATGAAATATTGATCAGTTCTCTGTATAAATAATGAAATGAAAAAATTAGCTTACTGATGGATAGAGGCACATATTTTTGGTAAATATAAAAGCAAAATTTCGGTACACAAAAAAAGTCTATTTCGGGTTCAAAAGCGGTAAATAAAATAAAATTTCGGTGTTATAGCGGTGATTAATCACATCAAAAGTGCTATATAAAATGACATTTTGGTTTTAAAATTGCGAATATAATCCTAAATTTGATTTAAAAACTGCACTTATTACACGAAATAAATTTATCCCTTCTAATAGCACATTTATGTAGTTACCAGAGTATTAAGTTTATTCCTGTGTAGTGATGGGACCGATTAATCGGTACTCTATCGGTATTGGCCGATATAGGCATATCGGTGTATCGGTTTATCTGTAAAATTACCGATTATTTTACCGATCCGATATATCGATAATTATCTGATAATTTAGTGCAAAATTCTGCCATTTTGTTGTAATTTTTATGGATAATATCCATGCCCTACTTTCTAAAAAAGTAAATGTCTAAATAGGCAATTTATCTTGCACTGCAGTCACCTTGAAACACACATTTATAAAAGAGGTCAGTGAACCTTTCAGGTTCTTCAAGGGCCATTTCTAATTTTATATCGGATCGGTAGAATATCGGTTATCGGTATCGGTAAATTTTATATCGGTACTTTATCGGTATCGGCCAAAATTTCATATCGACCCATCCCTATTCCTGTGTAAAGGAGTCCATTTTTGCTTCTCAAATATTTAAATTTTCCGTGAATTGCATAACTCACAGGATACTTCAGACTTCAGAGAGTCTCTCGTCTGTATATAAATGGTAAATTTCGTGTTTAAGAGTCAATTTCGCATTTTGCAGTTCATTTCGCATTATTTCGTGACAAAACAGGGTAGAAAATGCACCTCAGACCTTTCAGAAACATGAAAAATGAACATTACAGCATGTTATTTCATATTTCGTGTTTTTGTCAAAAATGAAATTTGCATGCCTCTACTGATGGATATTGTAAACAAATATCATAGAATATAGTTAGTCAATATAATATTGCTGGACCATTATGGAATTTTTGCTCATACTTAAAAATTACCTAGCTGATATGAAATTGCAAATATACCATGCAGAACATTAATGGTACAGGGTGTGTACCAGTCAAGAAATCAACAGGTAGATCAAGCAAGTCAAGAAAAAGTCAAAAAATCATCATCAAGAATTTTTGTTATTTTTTAGAGTATTGTGAATTTACATTGTTATATACCTGTACTGGGATTTGTTAAAATTTAATATTTGGAAATCTAAAATATTGAGTTGTGGTTAAATATTTGTTCACTTTGTTTCTTAAGAATTTCATTCTTGTATGCGTGAAGTTTTGTAAAAATATTAAATGAAGTAATGTGGTCATTCCCCATTCAGGATGAAGTCTGAAGCATTAATTTTGACATGCATTAATAATTAGCAAGTCTAAGTCTCTTCTTAAAGTACAGTTTCAGTTTTCATCTTGACGGATCTTGTGGTAGGGATTTTTCATTGAATAAAAATAAATATTTTCTTAATTTCTAAGTATACCTGGAGGCGCATAGTGGTTCGGATCCCACTTTAAGCTTTAGGTCCAGTCCCGATTAGCCTTACTGTGCATAAAGTGGACTTAAAACACCCAACTCAATCAATCAATTAACTGTACCTAAGTAGGGGGTGATTAAATAAATGTTAAGATAAAGGAAAAAAAGGTCAAGCAAAAGTAAAGAAAAAATGGATTTATTGTTTTGGTATACACCCTGTGGTACAGTCACGGACAGTTCTGGGTTGTGACGATTCATTTGAGCGTTAATGGAATAATTACAACCCAGAAGTGTACGTGACTGTACATTCATCTTTTTAATTAATGCCATTCACTAACTGACTCCAATGGGTTATGCTTTGAAAAGAAAAAAAAAAATATTTAAACATGTACCATACGAAGCCAAGTTAGAAACAAAAAAGACAGAGGGACAATTTATATTGACAACTCAAAATGCAGTAGGCCATTTTAATGTGGATTTGAAGCAAATTATACCTACCTCTTCTGAAGAAATAAAAAATTCTAACTTAAAATGGGGTAGACAAACAGTGATGAATCCTGCAAAATCATATGAGTATGGCAATCCTTTATGTGTATATTTTTCATATTAGTAAGTGTATGTCTGACATGAGATATAATATGTACAGGTACATTCAGTGTGGTTACTACAGTTCTGTTTTTTTCTTTTCATGTTTTAGTGGAAAAACAGAATTCCAAACAACACAGCAAAATCGAGCTAGAAGGACTGTACAGTTTGAAAGAAGACCAAGCCAGCGATACGCACGCAGGCAATCACACGTTTTAAGGGAACGAAAAAAGCAAGATAAGGAATCTGATGAACAAAGTTCTGCTGCAGCACCATCTGACACTGCATCATCGTCAACCTCAAAAGTAGAGGTTGCGATAGTCACGCCCCCTGCTTCCCCTACCAAGCCAAAAAGTTCCTCTAGTTACGCAGGACAGAGTTCGGCCTCCAGTGTTACTCAGTATAGTCCGTCACCTACAGCCAGTATTGTGTCTGGAAGTACTGGTAATGGTACTCTCAAGAGAACCTCACCACAAAGTACAATGATCAACGGACCCGAAAAGCCAGCAAGTCCTTCATACAGTCCAGTAAACGCCACGCAAACAGGTAAGGCATGTCTGCACTGCTTCAGAAATGTGTTTGTATTACTTTTGATGTTTCCATGAAAAACAAAATGTCTATTTTCAAATACTTTTTAATGCACGGAATGCTTATTATTTTACACATTCCACTTCTCTGATGAAGAAATACAACAGCCTGACGTCATTATAGATAGGCATAATAAGTAATGGTGTAGCGGAACCTTACAGAAACCGCAGTTAAAAATCAGAATTTTCCACCTAATGACGTGTGTGCCCCTTTTATCAAGTAAGTGCCAATCACATTCACCGCTACAGTATTAAAAACTGTGTACCTCTTGTTATTAAATGTTTAGTCTATATATTTGTTGCCTTTTGACAGGAATCTATAGGAGAAGAGTAACAGTAGGACCATGTTACTGGCAAAAGTTAAGTTTAAAGTTCCACATCATATGTCATCATATTCCTGGAACTATTGTCGCTCTGATGATGATTCTGCTGATGGGAACGAAAGAGTAAATTGGATATTTTGCACCATAGAAAACAAGTTTTAAAGCGACTAGGTGTATCCGATACACAGCACGTAATTAATATTGTGATGAATTTTACATCTCTCTAGGATTCAAACAAACTGAAACAGCTATTGAAATTTCTTATAGTGTACAGACGAATTGATAGAACTGATAAAAGTTTAGTCTATGTAATGGAAGGTGCAGGTGCAGTTTCATATCTCCTTGATGTTTTTACTCCAGAGTTTCAAGTAGTCCATTGCTTTCATTAATCTCTATGTATATACTGTGTATGTGTGTGTGTAATAGAAAAATAGCTTGTTTATGTTACGAGTGTTGGGTTTGAAATTTGATGCAATAATTAGTCTAAAATTATTTACAGATGCTGAGGAAAGATTGGATAATCTCTTAAAAAGTTTGGCAAAAGAAAAGATGGGTTCTACAAATGCAGAGGAATTGAAAAATGATTTGTCTGCTTCCACAAGTTCAAATAAATCTGAAGGTATGCATTATGAACCACTAAAAATAACTGTGTTAGATTATTTTGCATCTGTAGGAAGCAGTGATTTTTTATCTGTGTGTGTTAGAGAGAGAGATATTGGAATGGGATTAACTGAGGATAAAGAAAATATTTGGGGTTTCATATTTTCACCTTGAAAACTTAAGTATTAAGACTTCTTTAGCATCTTTTGCCTTTATCATTGGGAAAACTACAAGTGAAGAACTTTCTTCTCTTTGTGCCTTCCCTTTAACAACAGGAGACGGTTACAATGTGATAGTTTAGGTCGATAGATAGCGTAACTTGCAGGATAATTCAGACTTTAGAAAGTGTTTTTTTTTTCGATAAATAAATTCTTAAATTTTGTGTTTAAGAGTTTATATTTTGAATTTTGCAGCATATTTCGCAGCATTTTATGAGAAAACATGCTAGGAAAATGTAACTCACACCTTTCAAAACCATGTAAAATGAACATTACGCAGTGTGTTATTTCACATTTAAATTTTTGTCAAAAACGAAATATGCATGTCATAGTGGCCGCGGTGGCTCAGTCGGTAATGCGTCTGACTACCATGCTCAAGGTCCTGGGTTCGATCCCCGCCCGGTTCAAATCCGGGAACTTTTCTAACGGTGGAAGCGGCCCCGGCGCCCACCCAGCGTCGAATAAAAATGGGTACCTGGGGGGTAAAGGTGGTCAGGGGCGTGATGCTGATCACATCACCCCCACTCACGACCGGATCAAGAAAGTGTGGGCCGTTACCCCCACACCCCCTATACGCCTTCATGGCGTGGTGCTATGCACAGGGGAACACTTTACCTTTTTACTTTTGCATGTCTTTAGCTATAAGCACTTATTGCCCCTAGTAATTTAATAAGTTACACTTCTGTTTTACCCCATCAACTACGATGTGTAGAGCTAGCCAGTATGCCTCACATGTTCAATTTGTCCATCTTCTTGTAGAACCTCTTCCAGATGTACTCTCATGTGATTGACAAGTTGAGACAAATCCCCTCCCGATCCCCAGAAAAAGGCAATGATGTTGGCTTGCACTTGTTCTATAGGTGCAGTTCTCTTTAGGTGCACCTTCTTCTCTAGGTAGCCCCACAAGAAGTCACATGGGTTAATATCGGTGCTGAGTGGGTGCCACGTTGTTCTGCCAGGAAAATGATTGAACATGACATGAAGGCCAAACTGTGCAAGAAGTCCAAAACAATGTTTGCTGTATGCGAACATTCTTTGTTTCTGCAAAGCACCACTGTTTTTACCTTCTCCTGAAGTGATATTCTTCCCTTGTCTGCCATGTTGCACAAATTACAGCTGGGGGCAGGGTGGGTGCCTATGTGTCACATTGTCACGGGCTGCCATCTGTTGAACTATGCATGAACCAAGCCACGTTGTATGAAAATATAGTACTCCAACACCCAACATTATTAAAAGTATACGCCATTCTCAATGAGTGACATTTCGTGCCCCATACTGTACATACTCAGTATTGGCAGCTATAATTTAATCCTCTTTGCACATGTTTCCAGTACCAGACATTTCACATGCCACTTGTGTTGCAAAATAAGCAGAAAACATTGAGGACACACATGTATCTTATTTGAATTTGTATAGCTCTTTTTTACATATAACTATTATTCTTTTTGCCTCAGAATTGGACACTGGACCATCAAAATTAAAGACTGTCGATTCTCCTAGCTCGGTTACAAATGTATTGGTAACCGGAAAAGAAGGGCATTCCGTCCCAAATAATCAGAATTCGAAGTACCTGAGTCTGGGTGGGGCTAGGCCCCTACCTCCTGAGCAGCTGAAGTGCAACATCCTGAAAGGTATGTTTGTCGTGTTTAGTGGTGCACAATTTCAAGCATAAAAGCTTTTATGAATGCTTTTTCATGTTTTGTGGTGGTTGGTGGAGATTTAAGCTGCATGTACATTACTTTAACAGCTTGTTTAAATTCAAGCATTTAGAGCATGTTTGAAACAAAATATTATTTTATTAAGTGCTTTGTTCCATATTTAAATTTAAATAAATTAGTAAAATTCCACCCCTTTACTATATTGAGAATCATACCAATTCATATCTCTGCAAACATTTGTACTTTTACTGAATCACAAATGAAAACAAGTCGTTTTGATTTAATTGTGGAAAGGTTGAAATTGTACCTACAGTGTGGCTTTGAGCGTAACCTTGTTTTAGAAATTCACGCTCGTCTATTTTCATTTCAGCCAAGGTAGAAGAGGAGTTAAAGAAGTCACCTTCTTTAGTTGTCGAGCTTAATAACAAGGATGATTGCAAGATGTCCAATGTTACTGATGGACCATTCGGTGACAAGAATCTTGTAAATGGGTATGTGTGCTTAGAAATTAAAACTTGTGATTGTTAATGAAGTTAGATACTCGTGTTCGTTACAAATTTAGCTGCTGTTTTAAATTTTTGCATTGGGTTCGCATTGTACAGCTTGACCAAGATATGAATGCCGCTGTAGCACTGTAGTTGCATGGTTCACGCACTATAGAAGGGGAAGCAAGAGGGGAAAACAAATGACCGTGCACTTTAGTTTGCAAGTTTTCCGGGGACATTCTTATCTTGGCTAGACTGTAATCGTTGAAGTGAGAAGTTGAAAGATAGTGCTTATATTTATTCCAGATACGGTAATTTCCCACTCAGTTAGTTAATTTAACATAGGGATGGGATCGATTTCGGCTGATATGTTTTTTTATATTTTTCATTGACATAAACACAATATCCATTCTGTACTTTTTTGAAAGTAAGTGTCTTAATATACAGCTTCTTGTGCATTACAAAAGCTTGGTTCAATTGGAGCATACATTTTAGGGAGGTAAATGAACCAATTGGAATTTTATATCAGATCGGTAGAATATTGGTTATTGGTATCAATAAATTTCATATCGGCAATTTATCGGTATCTGCCAAATTTTCGAATTGGCTCATCTCTAATTTAACATTTGTAGAAGGGACACTAGATTTCCTCCTCCAAGGTTGCTCAATTCAAATGATTGCCATATTGAAGTAATGTCGACAGGGTATGGTTGGTGCTGGATAGCCACACCTTGATCATCAACCGAAACAGAATGTGAGGCAATTGATCTTGGCATATTTCCTGTGTATCTTCCTGTGGCATGCAGGACACAAGAATTATCTTTTAGTCTTTATTGTTCTGTTCTAAGATGTATAAAGTGTAATTACTTAACTGTACGAGATGCTGAAAATAGTTCATTTCTCTACACAATGTGTATTCTGATTGAATAAAAAGCTTAAAGAACAAGGAAATGCTTGTGGACAAATATGTGTTGGTTAAAACTGTATTGCTTCTTTTGTACAGCCAAGTACTTTTATGTAGATGTGTATTTAATGTACCTGTAATTTTTTAGCTTGCAGCTTTAATGTTTGCCTCTTCTTCAACATATTTTGCACTGTTAGTTATTAGCTTTCATTCAAAATTGTAAATAAAATAATTTTGGTACTATCTTAAATTTTTACTCTTTTTTTCTACCTTGTTTACTTTCTTACATCTTGAATTCATGGATCTGTTGTATGGTTGTTTCTTCAAGCTTCTATTTTTTCCCAACCTATATTTTCATTTCTTGTTCTTTATATTTCTGCCATGTTCAATGCTTTGATATCATTGTGCATTATATATATCTTATTATTAGTAGCACTATTAACTCTTTTGCTGCGGGATTTTGGCACACTGATTGCTTCATAGTTTTTTGGGGAAATTTTCAGAATTGCATAAATTTGTAAAGAAAAATATTCTGAAGTACTGATATGAATTTTATCCTTATTCTTTGAAGAAAAGGTCATAGTCGGGAGTTACTCTTAGATTTTCATTGTTATTGAAGTGGATACAGTGGCGTGCTGAAGGAGATGGGGAGCTGGGAAGGGGGTTGGTAGGGCTTATAATCCTTCCTTTTGGTCCATCATTCCTGAAAAAGAGAATGTTAGAAAAGGGAGAAATAGCAAAATGAGGGCTGACTACTAAAAAAAATGTATGTATCCTCACCCTCTTTCAAAAATCTTGGGCACCCACTTAGCAAGATAAATGATCCTCATTGCCATTGTTGTTTACATGCATATAGTGGCATGTACATGTTTTTTATTTGTTCAGAACCAAATAGAGTTATTTCCTTCAAAAATAGTTCAAATGACAGAGACTAGATGGAAGCATGTTCTGGTAATGCTTTTCTTATGGGTCAACTTCGCTCGACACCAGCAGCGACAAGAATATTCAAATTCGATTGAAGTTGCTTTTCCATAAGTTAGGCATATCGTAGGAAATCGATTGAAGTCGCTTGCTGCAGCGAAAGAGTTAAACAAATTTTTGATTTACTTATTAGGAAATTAAATCATTGGGAGTATTGGTACAGATTGCTGAAGATCCAGGTGTGATTTCTGATTGCACCACTATTTTCAATAAGTTAAGATCTTGTGTACCGTAAGTTATTTCATGTAGCTAGTTCAATTGAAAGTTAAGGTTTACCAGGAAACATCTGGATAGCTAAAAAGTTGTAATTTGATACTTTTGAAAGTGAGCAACTTGATGTGTTGCATGTATTTAAGTGGATACTCGACTAGGAAAATAATACTTTATTGTAGAAATTGTAGGATAATTTACATTCTTTTTGCTGAAACTTGTGCATGCAATGTTGATTGTTGTAGAGGAAATGTTTTGAAAAAGTTTATGCTGCAGACTTTTTGAGGAGGGTGGCTCTGTTAGAATGAAGAGTAGTATTACTGCTCCAAAGTTTAAAAAAGATGGGCCTTTCTCCCTCATGATATTCCTGTGTGTGGTCACTACATTCCTTCAATGTTACCACCTACATAGCAAAGGCATTTTTGGATATGTAGTGGAAATATGGTCAACAGTTTTAGATCTTTTCCAGGAAAAAACAACTACTTTAGTTTTATTTGTACTGTACTGAATACCTTGTTATGCACTGTGGCCGTGCAGTGTAAGATGTCAGGCTATGGGTTGCCCACTGGTTGTATTCCCCTGGGGAGGGGGGGAGTGTAAAAACTTTTCTCCTGAGATTTCGACCAGTTGCCACTCCCCAACACGGTCATGAAAAACCTACAATGACGATTGATTTGTTTGTCATGCCGACCACACGTCACCCCGTAACTGCATGTATGATCTCCCCCCTCAGCAGGTGGGAGTGGGGCTGGCAGTGGACCCTGGCCCTCACAGGTTGTTGCGCCGTGGGTTGTTATTGTATTATGGTGAATACCTTGCACAGTTAGATTTTGGGTTGTGGTACAATTGTGGCTTCATATTCCAGTGGTCATTGTGCATGTTAGTTTGCTTTTTGTGTTGTTGTTATGCAGTGTGTTGATGTGAAACATGCGTACGTTTCATTTCAGTGAAACCTTTCCACGCAGCAAAAATCAAGCATGTAAGAATCAGATAGAGGCAGGGAAAGAGCCTTTAGATACTTTGAGTGCAACTTTCGTATCAGTGGTGAGTTTTCTTAAGTACTTTCTCCATTTCTATCTGGTATAGTGTGAGTTTCCTTTGATTCACTGAAGAAGACTGAGAGGAGCAAGCACACTTTTCCAAAATTAATATTAATAGCTTTGTCACATTTTACTTGCTAACAGATGTCAGCTCTGTACTTTTAAAACGTAATATCTTATGATGTGAAGGGTGCCTCAAAAAGATGGGACATTTTGAAACGGAGGTATAGAGAAGAGAATAAATAGTTGCAAGAGATTTAATCATGGAAATGAATAGTGCAGAGTTACATACCGCTGAAGAGATGGGTATATTTATTTCTTGAAGATTACGTCCAGTAGATGATGACATTTTCTAAGCAACGATTTTTACAGTCATCGAGGGACATGTCCCAGGAATCAGGGATTCTTCAGTTGTAGCAGGTCGAGTCGAAAGAATCTTGAGGAAATCACCCAGATTCATGTGGGCATGTTACTTCAAGCTATGCAGGATGATGAGCCTCAACAACTTCAGAAATGTTTGCTTAGAAAGGGATGGATGCAATCCTAATAAACCTACCCATCTCTTCAGCGGTATGTATATGTAATGGCATCCTCTGCACTATTCATTTCCATGATTAAATCTCTTGCAATATTTATTCTGTTCTCTCTACCTTTGTTTTTTTTTTGACACCCTTTATATATGTTGCAGGATTTTAATGTGATAAAAGAACATTTGAAAGCCAAGTTTTTCAAGTGCGGAAATTTACAATTAAGAATGCTTTAATGAAGTCGCAACTGTTCTGACAGTAAAGTTCAGCTGACTGATACTTTTCTTTTGCATTTACCGTTTTCCATTCAGTTATTAAATCAGTAACCAAATCTACAAAGCTAATGTAAGTTGAGCTTTCAAATGTTTGCGTAACATGTATGTATGTATTATTAACTCTTAAAAGTGCACCAAGATTTCTGGAACACCATGTATATGTGTAAATTGAGAGCATTCCACCCAACATTTGTTTTGGTAGCCAGAGGGAAACTAGAGGCAGAGTTGCTGTATCGTATTGCTGATCACACCCAATTCATCCACTCTGAAATTCAGAATGTTGCAACCTTACTTTACACCTCCTACATGTTTCCCTAACACGAGGTTAAAAAAATATAGCAGCTGTATTGTTATTTATCTTGCAGTTTATGCTTCTTACAAGCACATAAACACAATTTTTAATATAACATTTTGTTTAGAACACAGGCCCTCTTCATCAAACATTTATTATTTATTCTTGTTTCATTGATGTTACAGTTATAACAATGCAGTAAGTAAGAACTGTACAATGAATAAATAATTCTACAATGCAAGCAATACATACATTCAAGAAAAACATTCTTCCAAATTCAGACAAAACACTTAGGCTTAGATCTGTAGATTAGTCCTTCCTGCTGTTGCAATGCAGTTTTTTTTTCAATATTATGCAATTCCATTGTAAATATGATACAATAACTTATCCCTTCCATTCAGTTTATGGCTCCAGCATGATGCCATACGTTAGAAATGACCAGGTCAAGAATGCATGTATTAGATACTAATGTGCAGTTTTGATATGCAATCTGGTTTATTTTGCTTCCTGTAAATATTTGAATTACTTGATATCCAGGCTCTGGTGTTTAAAATCAGTATAGAAATGATAAAGACAGCCATGTTTTTGGTTTTATTAGTATGAACGCAATTCCTGATCAAGTGTGTCTTCCAGAGGTTCATTGGAAAGTTTATGTTGCATGTATAATTTTATTAATAGAAAGCAGTGGCTAATGCAGGTCAGGCAGATCTGGATATAACTTGATGTTTAATAAGACATAGGTTAGGAAAATGCTGTTTATTTCAAGAGGTTGGAATAAATTCACTACATTTGTGTATAAAGGGCATATCATAAATAATTGCACAAACTGACACAGTTGAAAGTACACGATAATAAAACCAAAAAAATCTCAATTAACATGGGTCTGCAAACGAGCCGTTTTCAAGATAATTGCGATTATGTGGTTAGAGTGGCCACTGACTTCATTGCTTGTAAATGTCGTCCTAGTTAATGCTAATAATGTGTGCGAATGTGTGGTTAGAAGCTATCACTGATTGAATTTTGTAAACACAGAGTGCTTTACTGCTTGCACGTTCCGAGGTTTGCTCTTTGTTGACAAAACAGAATATTTCCGAGAGGTGGCGTTGTAATCAAACAGGATGGATAAAATCAGTACACAGAATTGTACAATGCTTGTGACCAATTTCGAAATGAACTAGGTGTGTTCGAAAGAATTGAAAACTTAATGCAGAATCGCATACAGTATTGCATCCAGATGCAAGGACGACACTTTGAACACCTCCTTTAACACGTACGAGTGTACAGTAATTGTGACATGTAACATACTAACGTTTGTTAATGTAAGTAGAATATTCAATTGAGATCTCCAATGACTTTTCTTACTGTATTATTAGCATTTTACGAACTAGGACGACGTTCACAAACAATGAAGTCGGGGGCAGCTTGCAACCACACATTCGCAATTATCTCAAAAACGGCTCATTTTCAGACTCATGTTCACTGAGACTTTTTTGCTTCTATTATCGTGTACTTTCAACTATGTCAGTTTGCACCATTACTTACGATACACTTTGTGTATATATATGTGGCCAAGGGGAATTTTGTATTGCAGTGTTTATTCTCCAGTAATCAAAATGTTCACTTTGCACATTGTGTTATTCTGTTAAATAGCTTTTCAATCCGTTTTCATACATTTCCTTACTTTTTTGTTCTTTATATTTTCCATGATTTCATTAATTTAAACATTGTTTCAAATAATAGGAATTAACAAAAATTACAATTCTTATAGCTTTTTTCTTCTTTTACCATGTAAATGTGAACTATATAGTGTGTATTCCTTCTTTATTTTGTCAAGGATTTTGTAAATATACTCTACCAATACTTCTACATATTCAGATAAAACAATGCAGGTAACATATTTGTGCACAATTTTGCAAAAAAAGAGTAGAAAATTTTCAGACACCGTACATTGAGAATATAACATTTCTAACGCACTTTAGTTATTCCAGTGCATATTTTTTGCATAAATTATTTGTTGAATGTACATCACACAAGACAGTTGCAGGAATTTCTTTTTTGCATGTTAGTTAAATATGAAGCATTTGTGTTTTTTAAGAAAACAAGACAACTTTATTGTAAATTGTCATTATTGTAATGTCTTATTTGGAGAAGTAAGGAGCATACATTTTATTTTGTTGGTTGCTTTCTTACACAGTCTGCATATAACATATCGTCGGTCCAATGACATAACGACCTATCTAATTTTTTCCAACTTTTCAGGAGAAGCAAGAAACGTTTTCGCACACACTTTCGTAGATGTTTGTGTGAAAACTATTTACCCCATAACAATTTTTGTTTTGTCATTAAATTGTATTATGTTTCTGCTGTAAAATAGTGTAGTTGAATGTTACATGTGTTGTGTTACGTGCTTGAAATTTCATATTTTCTTGACATACGTCGGTATGTCAGATCAAAATAATTACTCATACAGAAATATCTTTGAGATACGCCATGCAAATTAGTATCAAGTTACAGCATCATGATTTGAGAAATCTTCTTTTTTAGTCAAAATGTGAGCAAAACTATAAAATATATATGATTTTATTGTTCATGACGCTTTTTTTTTAAAGTGAATGGTTATTTTTATTTTGAAGATCTGTAGATTTACATGCTTTAAGTATGTGTACAAATTACAAAACTCTTCACTACAAGTACAATTAAAAAGCTATACATGCAAAATTACTACATAACAAGAGTACAACATTAGGAGATAATTTGGCTACATTACATAAACATCAATAAAACATTTTTGTGGAATAGAGTGGAGAACAGATTCAGTGATTCAAATTTGCATAAAAGTTTTTGCAGTCACTGTCTAGAACAACTGGAAAAGGACCTTCACACATTGACAATAAATCTTTATATTTCTCTTGCTCTATTTTCACAAATTCTTTGTTCAATGGAGGTGTCATTCTCGCAGCTATATCTTTAGTATTACATCTCTTTACTACAATTTTTGCGGGATTCTCTTGCAGTAAACTTGTTTTTACGTAGATAGTATTTGGCTTGTTGCTCTGCAATCGTAGTTCATGAATATCTTTCCAACTGAACTTAATACTATCATCGGTCTTCTTAAGCTGGAAAAGCCTCAGATCTTCAGCAATTGCCTTAAAATTCAGAAAATCTTCCTTCTGCATTGTGTACACGATGTATGGTTTCTTCGGGCTAGTTTTATGATGGGTACAAGTTGAGAGGGGGCAAATATATCTCCAACTTTCCGTAACGATCTGGAGATTGCACTGTGCGCAGTGTCTCACTCGTTTTGCCCATGATGAGGTTCAAAAAATCTGAGCACAATTTATTTTATATTCTCTGCTTTTAGCATTACATGCATAAGCGCAGCCACCACAATCCTATTCTTGTTTTGGCCAACACAACTGTCAGCATATAAGTGAACTGTATTCTTCTCTTGGTCCACTTTCATTAGATACTGGTAAAGACATGTTGCTATTTCACATGATCCACGCTTGCTGATCCCTTCATGCCACATGAAACAATGACAATTTTTCGTGTTCAGTTCATTTACAGGGAAGTTGTAGTTAGCCAGATGTCTGTTGTAGAACACGGATGAGTGGTTCGACATAGGCAAGTGAATAAATTGTTGCAGATCAAAAACAGCAGAACAGGTCGCTGTATTTAATTGATTTGTTGTTTTAAGTCCACTTTATGCACAGTAAGGCTAATTGGGACAGGACCTACAATTTAAAGTGGGATCCGAACCACTATGTGCCTCCACCAGGAATCGAACCCGTGACCCCTTGATTACAAGACGACGACGCTACCACTGCGCCATCGGGGAGGCCAAACAAGTCACTGTAGTCTTACTTATTGCTTTCTTATTGCTATGTTCACTGTCGTACGTATAAATCGTTCGCTGATTCCAAGAGTATTCAAAAACATCTTCTTGCAAACCTCCAGCCTTGTTCCATCCAGGGAAAGATAGTAAAATTGTGTTTTCGTACGTCTTGATGCTTGTTTTGTGGTTTTTTGTCTCGTGTCTTCTACATCAATGTGTCGTGCTACGTACTCCCTTTGACGTTGCAAGTTTCCAAGATCGAAAAATCCATTTAAAATAATTATTCGTGATTTCTCATTGTTCTTCAGTACATAACATTTTTTTCCTTTGTGGGTGCAGCCTGTGCAAGGGTGTTTCAGCAATCTTCTTTTCTTAACAACCTTCCCTGTAGTTGAACTGAAGTATTCATAGCCTTCATTACGTAACTTCTTACTCAGATTTTTCTTCCCTCCTTTTCTAGAAACTGTAGTAGAGCCTTCTTTTGGTGATCCGTCGACATCATAAACTTTCAGGATTTGTTGCAATGTGGTCTCTAGTGATGGCATTGCTATCACATATTAAAGAATTGTTATCCTGCACTTTGTTTACCACACATTTTGAATTGTCAATAACGCCCCGTTTCTTGTGTAATGTGCAGTCATTATGTTGAACGAAATGATCCCAGCAAAGCAGGATGTGACATTTGGAACATGAGGAGAAGACTCATCCTTGCATCTTCTTGCTTCACAATGTTGCGATTTTCCTGGCAAATAATCTGGATCATCCGAGTCACTGACATCTTCAAGAAATTCACTTTCAGCATCAAAGTCACTCTCGTCCTGTTCTTGTGTAGGGGATGATACATCGTCCTTCTTCTTCAGCAGATAAGACAGAAGTACATCTTCGTCAGATGATACGGCAGATTCTTCATTCAATGTTTCTATGACAGTCCCTTTGTACCACTTCCTTTTTGGAGGCCAGTAAAATTTTACAGATATCCCAGCTTTGATGTTATTTTTCCTCTTTCCGATCACGTGTAGCTCTTGATGGAACAATATTTCTTGAGCCATCTTCCCAGAGCACTAAGACGTCCATCTTATTCATAAGGTTGCTGATCTCAAAATGATCGGGACAAGTTGAAAGCTTTGAGAGTATTTTGACAATGTTGCATATTGCCTAACAGAGGTTACAAACAATGCTTAATATACAGCTTTGATCCTTCTTTGAAAAACCGTGCCGCTAATGTTAAATTGTGCTATTTTCGACATCAACAAAAGGTTTCTAACAATTCATTTTACCTCTTTTTCCTTATCCTTTGTTAGACCATTTCGCTATTGTTAAGATTGTGACCGCTGATTTGTAAACACCGAAATATACATTTCTGCATTGCTTTATTTTCCTCTTTGTGAGTGTATTGGCCCCGATTATTGCATTTTTCTGCTGTAAGCAAAAAGAGATACGCCAAATTGCGAAACAGTTTAGGATTTACTTTATCTGACATAACGACGGAATTCAAGATACGCCGCTATGTCATACCAAAATTTTTAACAAATTGAGATACGCAAAATAAAAAAATATTCATTACTTCCTTATTAATTGGATTTGAGTTACGCCGATTTGCCAGGTGATGCAGGGCACCGGTATGATCACAACGATGTTAATAACTCAATTTCGCAAAAAAATGAGAAACGTCGTTATGTCATTGGACCGACGATATGGTTCTTAAAATGTTCACATTCTGTTTCATTCATGCTGCAACAAAAGTGAGAACTGACACACATTCTTCAATTCAGAGACAAGTAGGTGAACTGAAATGGGCCTTTGTTTAATTTAGTTATTTTTACTTTGCTTATAATTTTTTGAACGATCTGTTAATTTCTTACATTGTTTATAGAATATTGTGGGTCCTTTCCCTTTGTTTGCTTTTACATTGTTGAGTTGTGATGTACCTGTCCGAGGTTACACATCCAGGTATCTTTCTACAGTACAGTAGTTGCGCTTTGAGTTTGTGTGTATGTGTGCAGTCACACCATTATGTCCATCATGAGATTACTACTTTAAACTGAATGTCAGATCTCTTTAATTCATTATTTTATTTGTGGAAAAATGTCAGTTCTCAGTAGCTTTTGTTGCGTTATTTAGTCATAGCTTAACTTGCATTTGAAACTTTTTTCGTACACACACAGAAACTTGAACACTAGAGGTTTATTTCTTGTATTATGTTTGTGATTGTGCTTTGTATATCCTTCTGGTTTTACCATACTAAGGCAGGTAGAGTGCAATTTTTTTTTACATTATATAATTGCATTGCTTTGCTTGCTGATGTAGCCAGCAGCTATATTATAGATTATTTTAATGATTTTTTTACCATTTTTGTTTTTATACTAATGCTTGTTTTATTTGGGTGGTGTAGGGAGGTGACAAACTCACCCTGTCTTTAGGGGGTGTTAATGTTACCAAACCAGGAGGTGCTGCAGAATGTACTGGTCAAGGAGCAGAAGGAAAGGGCACAGAACAATCCGTCCACTACACTCAGGGTACTCCGGTCTCTGTCACCCATTTCTCTTGGAACGACCGGGGGAAGTTGGAAAGGGTGAAGTTGCCCTCCGAAAGTAAATTACACCCTACCTCTCCCACCGCAGCACACTCACACACACGTTCCAAGACTAGCCCTCCAGAATCTCCAGTTGGTGCTGCGGACACCGCCAGCAACTATAACCCTTTCAATCCTTTTAACGTGAGGGCCACGCCAAGAGAGGACAAGTCGACCAACCCTTTTCACATGGAATTCTCAGACAAATCCAACCCGTTTCTCTCGGCTGACTCTTCCAACCCTTTCGCACAAAAGGAACAGCTGACTAACGGCATTTCCTTTAGTAGAGACAAATCTATAATATCCGAATCTTCTAATGACACTGCATCGCTGCCCACCAGCGTATCTCCCGAGCCTTCATCTCCTGTCAAGAAACACTCCCCTAAAACTGTGGAGAAGTCCCCTGCGGTGGAGGGAGGTTTACCCCAAGGGCCGATGACTGTTTCTAGAGTAAGTGAGAGGCTTCTTAATATGGCACCATGCATGTTGACAGTTGAATGTGCATGCCAGTTGGTAGGTGGTTGTTAAGTAGTTGAACTTCAGGCCTGTCTTACATTTGTATATAATGTTCACAATTTTGTTTGAACTAATTTAATTTTTGGTAGAAGAGAGATGTATAGTTCAACCAGGTGCAAGATGATTCACTAATACATAGATGAACAGTTCGTATATGTTAATTTTGACAGATGCACCTTGTTCTTAGTACATGCATGATGAATGAGGTATTGTGGACCATCCCCAGGTGTAAGGATTTACTCATATTCTTATTTTTACTGTTAGGTACAATGTCTGTGCTAAAATTATTTCTTAACACTAAGGGCCTAGACAATAAGTTTCTTTTTGTATGACTAATGGACGTGTATCCTTTTTTTTATTGTAATATAATCAAAACACATCACACATCATATGCCATTAAGTACCACCACTTCTTAATGTGTCCAGGGCAGGGGGGTGAAAAGAAGAATAATTCTTATAGTGCTTTTGTGTTAATTGTTGATTGCTTCTATTTGAGTGTGGCTTTAATGTCAATTTCAATACATGTGTTGAATTGGACTTTTCAGTTTTATGGTTTTCTGTTTACCAAATTTTGCACAGTAGTTGGCAATGCTTTCGAGAAAAATGTTCTGCTTTAGCATTAGTCAAAACTGTGGTGCTTTTTTGTGTGCTTAATATGGCAATTATTTTTTAGTCCACATTTTTTGTGACATTTGTTTATAGCATCAGTTTGACTATGCATAAAGAATTGAATTAAATGTTGGTAGTTTACTGGACACAGGATAGTGTGATAAATATTTTGTGCTGTACTTGTTTACGGCAACTTAACTTCCCATTTTGTAGGCATTGCACATTTTATGTATTTCTTGCATATGTATTACGTTCATAACATTCAACATGTTTTCACCAACTTTGAAATCGTAGATAAGGAAATTAACATAAAGTCAGGGTTAAATAAAAACATCAATTTACTATGGCAGAGGTTTTTACTTGAAATGTAGTCCCTTTGTAACTGGGACCATGGCTTTTAGATTTTCACACTTAGGTTTTTGTAAATTGCTTCACTGTGACCCTTTTATACGTAATATCATATGGTTGCAAATATTAGTCCTGAACAGTTTCTAATTTGACCTCTCTTTCTAGTTCGGTTATAATATGTTGCATTTCTGCCTCTTGAGTTATCAGGAAGATTGAGTACACCATGAATGAAGTTACAACTTAGGAGGGAAAAGTTTGAATCTTTTAAATATGAATACTTCCTCAACAATTTACCTTTCTTTGTCTTAGTTTGCATTATACAGGATTATTATTTAATATTATAAAATTTAGCTTTGTAATTAAAGTAGCTTATTTCTGAACAGCTTAAGTGAATCTCCCCTTTCATCAGGAAAATTTACTTGCATTATATCTTGAAACCTCAGAAATAAGGCTCTCTGAAGTTACGCAAGTTACATTTTGTAATATTAATAATTTTTCAATCATTGTTTTAATGTTTGTTTTATTATTTCAATTCAATCAATTTTAATCCTTTCAACAGCTTGAAGATTTAACACAGTAAGTTTATTTCAAAGTGGTGTAGAAGTTATGTAGAAACAGCTGGAATTCCTGAAAAAGTTAGGGAATGTGAGGAAAATAAATGGGAAAGTGAAGTGGATCCTATATACATATGTATCACAGATATTAATTATTATGTGGAAAAATATAGAACATGCTGATAAGTGATCTTACCCTGCCAATTACTGCTTCATAGTTAACCAGAGAGTTCAGGTATGGAACTTCCAGTGGCATTCCCATCTAGTATTGTATTGTTTCTCTTTTTGTTTGTTTAGATATGTCTTGATTGGGCCACAGTCTTGCTGTACCTGATACTGGTACTATATTTGAACACTTCAGAAATGTAAAATTAAAACTAGAAACCTTATGATGCCAATTTCTTAGATTCACATATGCAACAATCAAAAGGCTAAAGGAAACCCCTTTTTTGCACATTTTGCAGTACTTGTACTCTGAAATTCTATTGGCAAGCATGTGCATTCAAATTTTGAACTAACATTTTCTGATATTATTGTTGCCTTGACCTTGGTTTAACATGATTTTGTAAAAGTTACATAGGATGTGTGCTCATATGCAACATAGAACTTGATAAGTTTTTTATTGCCTTTAGACAAGTTGTCACTGAAGAATTGTGGAAGATATGAATAATTGCTTGTAATCCAGAGATAATTAATTGCTCTGTACACTTGGTGAGTTCGTAGAAGAAACTTATTTTAAAATAAATTTAGCATATGAGGGTAGTTTGAAAAGTAAGGTAAATGAAGCAGAGACGGTAGCACCATAATCGAAATTGATGCAAGGTCCAATCCCTGAAGATGAGAGTCACGTTAGCTCTCGAAAGCTCGGAAGCCTTTTCAGAAATCACCTGGCTGATGTCCTGAGAGAACTTCATCATTTGCCGCCAGGAAAGCTTCAAGAATTACTTCAAGGTCCATAGTTTGATCCTTCAAACCGAGCCCTTGCAGAGTTTCAGCCCAGTGCGTTGTGAGGTTATTGTTTGATCACACGAAGTAGGTGACGCGCTTTCAAAAATGTGCAAAACCACCAGGACAATCCACCTGTTCACATGTCAGTGGTTTCCATGGCTAAAATCCATGAACCTAAGTTCGAATTGTTGGATCATCCACCCTATTACCCTGATCTAGCTCCCTCTGACTTCCATTTGTTTCCTAACCTCGCAGATGGCTCGGAGGACAACGATTTTCCGATAACGAGGTGATTCGTGCTGTGAACAGCTATTTTGCAGACCAGGGAAATCATTGTATAAACAAGAACCTCACAACGCACTGGGCTAAAACTCTGCAAGGGCTCGTTTGAGGGATCAAACTTATTGATCATGCATCGATTTCGATTATGGTTCTGCCATCTCTGCTTCGTTTACCTTACTTTTCAAACTACCCTCGTAATTATATTGTATTTATACTTGATAAAATGGCTAAGGCCCATTTTACGTGTCGATAAATATCAAATCCTTTCAAGGAAACCTGGAAAAACAAGGAAATTTCATCATTTTGTAATAATGATTTGCCTAGGCATAGTGTGTGTAAGTTAATTAAATTAATATTTTTTCTATATACAGGAAGAAACTAAGTTATGTTACTACCATTAACAGAAAACTACATTTTACTTTGCAGGAGAAAACAGTTCCAAGTGCTGAAGGCGCCAAACATTCCATATCGACAGGAATCAACAGTGTGAAGAGCAAGAGTCCTGCCGCTAACCACACCAATTCCTCCTCCAGTCTAAATCAGTTGTCACCATGGTTGGTGCCGGAGGAAGT
Source organism: Lepisma saccharinum (assembly GCF_977018435.1). Classification (NCBI taxonomy): domain Eukaryota; kingdom Metazoa; phylum Arthropoda; class Insecta; order Zygentoma; family Lepismatidae; genus Lepisma; species Lepisma saccharinum. Next base: position 20,728,451 of record NC_139242.1, on the reverse strand, counting down.
TCCAAGCAAACACGAAAAGTCCGTCATCCAGAGAAAGACTGTTATTACTACCGAGCTATGAAAATTTAAATAAGCAATGGAATGTTGGCATTCCCTTGTATTTACATTCCTCATTGGTTCATTTATTCATTATATTTAAGTTGTAAATGTTGTATATGATAGATAAAGTACCTTTAATTTTATTTGTTGTAATTTGAAACTGCCAATTTGCTTTTGGGGCAGTTACTTAGTGCCATGAATATTTCAGTTGGTTCAGGTTCTTTGTATACTTACTCGGTAAGTATCTATAAACGTCCTGTTATAGAGTTGTAGCTGTGCATTGGAAATGTCTTGCAGTACATTTAATTTTCTATAAAGTATTACTATTGTTATGAAGTAAATCATTTCGTTACTATTGTTATGAAGTAATTCATAATTTCTTAAGAAAAATTATTGTATCCGGATCTTCTGGTAGAGCATACATCATTGTAATAATGTTGCAGAACTCTTCCCAGGTAATGTTACCTATTAAAGGATGCCTATTGTTCATTAACTTTTAAATTTTGACATTATTATTACGTATTGTTTGAAAAGTATGCATTGGTTTGTGAATATTTGTGATATAAAACATATATTTTATACTTCCTACTTTTACGAAGTTTTGCTAACATATTCCATAGTAATATGTCAAGTAATGCAGGTCATATATAAGCTTGCCAGACTTTTTATAACAGAATTTATTAACAGATGCATGCTTGAAGCTGACTGTAATATTTTTTCTAGTTGGAATTTCTTTGCAGGAAAGTATTAAATCATATATATTAAGAACTTCTTAATTCTGTAAGGAATTTCTGAGTGTGAAATAAAAGTATTAAAAACACATGTTTGCCTGCTTATTCATTGTTACCCCCCAGTCTTTCATAACAAATGCATTTGTCCCTAGTGGCAACTTGTTCCTCCTCAAAATTCCTCAAGAAGTATACACATTATACCAGGGGTGCCCATCCCCCCTCCCCCCCCCAAGACCCTAGGGGGCTAACTCTCAAAATTCCAAAATTTCGGGAAAAAAAAATTTGGTTCCCCCACCCTACCCCCAAGAAAAAAGTACATGACAGTGTCAACATGCACATGGAAATGATCGCTGACATGTAAGGAACACAAAAATATTTGCATTATTATCGTTTGACCAATGTAACTTGAGTTGTACCCCCAAAAGGAATGTTCGGCACACCACTGATTCAAGCTTCAAAATGCAGCGGTACCTTGAAATGACTATAGCTCAGAAACTAAATGCCCTAGAGATATGAAAGATATACCGTTGTACGCAGAATGAATCACAGATTCCCCCTCCCCCCCCCCCCCCGAAAAAAATGACAAAATGCAAAATTTATGCAAATGTGGCGTATATATGGAGGAGGAAGGGAGAACCCCCCCAAAAATTATTTAAAAAATTGTCACTTCACCCAAAAAATGTCCTCGCACTTGGGCACAAAACGACACCTACGCACAACATTCACGGACGAAAAGCTAGAATGCAGTGAAAAATGAGCACCGATTCTTGCTGCTGCTTGAAATTCTATTTTTAGACAATGCAGGGTAACCCCTGTCACAACTTGTGGACACTTGTGCTAAAAAAAACAAAGGTTTCCTTCAGCGTGCTTTGAAATTCCATTCTCACAATGCAGATTCAACAACCAGTCTTCCCTTTCATTTTGACATCGGATACTGATAAACAAGTTTCCTTCGAATGCAGTTAACGGGCGGGAGTGAAAAAGCATTGCTTTAGAACAACAAAGACCGTCTTCCTTTGTCGGCAAAAAATTTGACCTTGAAAAGAGACTCAAAAAAGAGAAGTCCCTTTCCCACCTTTTCACCTCCATTTTCATGAAAAAAAAAAGGTGCAAGAAACATTTCTATTAAATACATGTGTTAGGAACAATATATATATAAAAAAATCGAAATTCTAGCCAAAAATAGAAAAGTTATAACGTAAAAACTATGACCTTGACACAGCGTCTCGATCGAGATACTTGGGGCCGTGAGGCTTACTTTTGGGTATCGATCGAGATACTTGGGACACAAAAGGTTAAATAAGAAGATAAGCGAGTAATATAAAACTCTGTATCTAAGATAAAACCGAGATGTTTGAAATTAGAGTTTGAGAATCTAGAGAAGTTTTCAAGAAGCATACATAAGTTTAATATAGAATAAGATTCTTATGATAAATATAAAATAATATATAATACATAAAATATATAGAGAGAGTAATTCAGGGTCCAATGGGGCCCGTAGAAAACTGGAGTGGCCTTGAAATGAAGACCACCAGGAACAATAGATAGTGGGGAATAATATACAGTAAGAGAGAATATAATAATACAGAAAATTTACAAGATGGGAACTGCGGGCAGACCAAGAAGGCCCACCACAAGATGCAGAAGATAAAATAATGTAAAATGGACTAAGATTCCCCCAGAAGCTTAGAGAGTGCCTGGTCGTCTTCTGCTGCACAGCATCCACTCGTGTTGGAATCAGCTCTGCACTACGAATCTGCTTCGAGTTCTTCCAGCTTTTACCTCTAATGGAAGTTATGAAGAAACGTACCTGATCTCTTCTTGCTGATGATCTTCCTCAGTGGTCACAGTAATGGCTGATCTCAGTACCCTAGTTGATCTCCTAGGTACATCCTGAACTGCGACAGTCCTACGTATAGTAGAACCAAGAGTGGTATCTCTCTCTGTGGGGTCAGATCTTCTATACTCGAATTCCTCATTGCTTGATATTATATCTGCAAGCTTGTTGACAATATTGAAGGTCTGCTGGCAGCTCACCATCTGCTGGAACGAGCCTCCTCTTAAATTAATCCTCAGATGCCGAACGTCGTCAAATTTCTCGCAAGTTAAAAGGGCATGTTCCGGTGTATCTATTACTCCACATTTCTGGCACTTATCATCAGATCTTAGTCCGAACCTCTTTAAATAGGAACCGTAAGGGCCATGCCCTGCAATGAAATGAGTAATACCCTTTGATGGTCGGAAGAAGGAGTTTTTAGTTATTATCTTCGCCAACGGCAGAAATCCTTTGGTACGTCCGGAACCGGGATTCTGTTCCCATTCCATCTTCCAGGCATTTTCTAAGTGTTGATCAATATCCTGAAATGTGTTGAGGTTTTGACCAAGAAGGGCTAGGATCTTATTATGCTGCCCTTTCCTCAGCCAGTATCTGGCTGTGTATCTCTGAACCTGAAAATCGAGAGGAAGAACACCGGCAATTACCATTACAGCAGCTGTAGCGGACGTCCGAAAGGCGCCCAGTATTCTCAAGAAGATATTCCTCTGTGCTGCCCGTAACTTGACTTTCACATATTGGTTGAGAGTCATCATTGCCCAGGTAGAGGATGCATAACAAACGGTCGGCACGAACACCGCTCTGTTATAGCATTGCTATGTCAAAAGGCAGCCGGTATGCCAAGTTACCCATGCTCATAATGTTATGCATAGTGGTTTTTGCTTTCGTCAAGACATTAACTATGTGAGAGCGAAAACCCTGTTGTTTCTCGATTAATATTCCTAAGTACTTGACTTCCAAGGCAGCTCAGGCAGCTCGAATGGAACAATTTCCAAGCTTTATTACTGGAGATCTCTGTAGTTTACCTTTTAGCAATATCTGATGGGTTTTTTCAGTAGCTATTGTTAGCTTACTTTTCGATGACCATTCTTCAAGCCTTAACATAACATTATTAGTCTTCGTTTCAAGGTCTCTACGATTGTCGGCACTGAAGATAATTAGTAGGTCATCAGCGTATGTAACTACATCAGCTACGTCAGTCATGTGCAGGAGCTCCACCAGAATTGGCTCCATCGTGATATTCCATAGTATGGGTCTTAATACGGAACCTTGAGGGCAGCCTTTATTGATATTTCTATTTATACTGGCTGTACCCCATGTGTATTGGACACTCCTATTGCTTAAGTAATCCTTTATAACATTATATAAAGCCATTGGTATACGAAGTCTTTGAAGTTCTCCAAGCAAGTACGGCTACCAGACGTTGTCGAATGCTCCACTTATATCAATAGTTATAGCAAGGACATATTTCCTGAGATCTTGTTGTACAATCTGTGTCACCATATTGATTGCATCCTCAGTGGAGCATCCCTTCCGGAAGCCATACTGCCTTTCAGAGTTGTTAAGGATTAATCTCTCGTTTAAGCGTTTGGCAATAAGTCTTTCAAAAACTTTTCCCAGGGTGTCAAACATATGGGCCTGTATGACTTGACGAGAACTGAGTCCTTTTTAGCATCCTTTAAAAATAGCACAAGTCTGGCCAATTTCCACGTATTGGGGAAGATCCCCTGGAGTAAACCCTGATTATAAAGTAGCTGAAGGTCACCAAGTAAGTTGTTCTTCAAAATCTTGATGACTTCATTTGAAATGCCGTCAGGACCAGGGGCCCTCCTATTTCTCTATCGATAATAAGCGCAATCTCCTCTTGAGCGAAGGGTATCACCATCAGTTGATTGTCGTAGTTATTATTTGCATTCGCTCTGATGATCAGCTGTTCTGGAGTGTCTTGAAGAGGATCATCCAACGGAAGTAACTTTTCCATCAAGTAGGAAACTGCCTCGTCCCAGGTCTTAGTATAAGTAGTTGCACTTTTCTTCATTGGGACGGGAGCAAACCTTTGCCTGCTCCTCTGCGAGGCCATTCTATATGGTTTCCCCCAAGGATTTCTTTCAATCTCCTGCTGAACGAACCTTGACCATGATTTCACTTTGTACTATTCAATAAGGGAAGAGTAGATGCACTTGGAATTCCGATATTTTTCCAAAAAGAACAACCTGTCTCTTTCTGTGGCAGCCTTTTGGTAGCGCTTTCTCAATCGACAGGTGGCACTCCTACGTGTCAATATATATTGGGGCCACTCAAGCTTGGGTGAGCTCTTGGTGGATTTTAGGAATTGATCAAATTGCAGATGTAATAGCATTAGTAATAGTTTTTGCAATATCCTCAGCCAGTCTTCCTGGACTCGTAGGATTTAGCTTAAGCTGATTCGTGACCAGTGACCTCAGAAGGTCTTTATCTCTGGTAATCCAGATCCTCTTGATGTTGTTGTTATTAAGTGTGTGTCTTTTCATAAGTTAGATATTATAACTAATCAGATTGTGATCACTAACCGTTTGGTTGTCTTCTACCTTCCAATTGACAACAGACATCCTCCCTCGGTGATTTGTAGTAGTAACATCGATATTTGAAGTCCCTCCTATATTATTGGAATAAGTAGGAATCTCCAACCTGCGATTTATCACACTTAAGTTTTTGCTTGCTATAAAATCTTCTAATTCTTGTCTACTTTCATCCAAGATTGTGCTATACCAGAGTCTAGACTTTGCGTTGGAATCCATCACTACCAATAAGTTGTTGCTTGATAGGTCCGTGACAGTCTTTTGCCAGTACCCATCTCTCAGTCCCCAACGTTATTTCCACAACTATACAATGAGAGGTTGAGTAATTGAGGTGCCAGAATACTTGTAGATTAGAGTTTGAGACAATAGTTAGAACTTTTGGATTGTCTGAAACGGCACATGTCCTCATTTTCTTAGGCACACTTACTGCTTTACCCTTTTTGGTATAAGGTTCTTGGATAAACGCTATATCTACATTTTTGGTATTTATATAGTCGACCACTTCTTGAGTGGCTAATTGAGAGCCCTGAGCATTTATTTGAATAATGCTTAGATTTTCAATAGTTGTACTTAGATCAATTTTAGTAGAACTACCATAGTTAATCTTTGAGATGGCTCTGTCATACAACTCTTGATATGTTGTACTCTTCGTGTTTTTGTCAAAAACTAAATTTGCATGCCTCTAGCCATAGGTCATTTGGGAGAGTCATTTTCCTATTGACAGTATGCCACTGTGGTGGCAGTTAAAATATGTAATAACTCGCTTGAAAATGAATGCAGAGATAGACATTTACTCCCTTCCAACTGTCATTCATCCACATTCACCAAAAGTAGCATAAAAGTGACATTAAATAACAAAAGTACAAATACTGTACCCATGGATTTCTTATTTAGTAGTGTGTGATACAGTTTACTTCACTACCATTCCATGTATCCGATGTTACTTTTAAGAGAGAAGAGACAAATACCACCACTTATGACACCCACCACCAACTATAATTCACAGTAATATCCACTTAATACTACACAACTTACAAATGATATATGATTGTATAAATAACAATCAGCTTACAAATTGTAATACCAAAGTTGTATAGGTATACTTTGTGCTTTTAAGCTGATTCTCAGCAACATACACAATATACACAACCATACATTTTTGAATCGAGGTTCAAAACTTGCAGTACCTGAAGTTCTGTGGATGCTAGTTTAGGCAATAGACATGTACTTCTTCAAATTATAGCTTAACGCCCATTTCCTTTTAGATATATATAGGTTTATTCATATTATATTTACAGAAGTTAATTCTTGGCCGTTATTCGCAAAATTACATTTCGATGTACCCTGTCCCCCCTTCCCGAAGAGAGAGTGTAGACTCGCGTAGCCACTGGCTCCACGAGTAAAAAAAAAATATAACCCTCAGTACCAAAAAAGGTGACTGAAGGTATGTGTGTTGTGTACCCGGTTTCCCACAGGAAATAAACTATTGGAAAATTGTGAAAAGAGCAAGTGTGTGTATTAAAAGAAAGAAAGTTAACATCCCCGCTGTCGGTTCACATAGAAAGGAAAGAAAGCTCGCCCAGCCGCTCCCCTCAGAGAAAAAGATACCTCTTACATTGCTGTACTCCGCCAAACATCTGAGGCCGACTGCTCCCCTGCCCTTCCTATTTATAGATCCCGCTAATGACCTAAACCGTTACTGGAAACTTACCGCTCCCCAACGGCCAAGAACCCAAACGTACAGGAATACATAGACATACACAATTTATAACATAAAAAAGGATCCAGTAATGATCACATCATTACATAGTCCCCCCTTCCTGAAGAGAGGAAAATCAAAGTTCTGTAACCTAGAAAAATAATAATAATATACACAAAGCACTTGTCCGCAGTTTCTGTTCGCTACAAACACACTTTCATTAGATCACACGACACTGACAGTCAATGTTCACTCGAATTTTGTCCACAAGTGTACTTCGAGATCCGCGATCTTCCCTCAGCACTGGAGCTAGTTAACCCACGTCGATTCTTACCCACTCAGCATCTCTTCCATCCTTCCTCCTGGACCAATGAGAGACAGTCTCCTGGAAATCCATCCAAGTCACCAAGGCTGCTGGTTCGACTCCCGGCAACGCCACTGATCTGCGCTTCTGCCGAGATCGGAAGTCACCGCTTCGACCGGTTTCCACATGAATGGATCGAACTGGCTCTACATCCGAAGATGTCACTGCTATGCCCGGTGCTAGAACTGCATCCACTCGCCACCGTACTGCGACTTCTCGACGAAATTACACGGTTAAAGAATATGCACTAACTTTATGTTACTTTCGCGATGAAATTGACTGCGGAACGACACTTTTGTATGAGTACTGTATGAGGTATGAGTAGTGTAATATACCCTATTATTAACACAAAATTTTTCTTGTATAAAATTAGGCTAAAATGCCTATAAAAGTTTATTATTCAAGTGTCCCCCTCTTTCAAATTTAAGATTTTGGACAATGTTACTGGGATGAAGAGGGAAGAGGTATTTTTGACTGAATAGAAATACTTAAAACTAAGGCAAAATGTCTATAAAATCTTATTGCTACTGTGTAAAACCTACGATTTTTGAGCTACTGAGAAAGGATGACCTCTTTTTTAGATTAATTTGGATTGTTATTCATAAGATTGTTAAAAATATGTCTCTTTCGACACTATTTTAGCTTTACTTAAAATTAATCCAATAAGCTCATAAGAGTTTTTTGATTACACTGTAGTATACTGTAATATAATCTTAAATACTTGTTTAAAATATTTTTGTACTATTATGTTAATATGTTGACTTGTAATATTCTGAATTAGGACTAGGCTTAATTGATATATCTAATATTAAGATAATGCATTGTGCAAAAGTCTTCTAGAATAGCTCTGCTTGGCTTCGCGTGGCTATTCTCAATGAGTCTCGCTGCTTGGCTTCGCGTGGGTGAGTCTTGCTGCATGGCTTCGCGTGGTTATTCTTAATTTGTTGAGTCTCGCTGCTTGGTTTCGCGTTTGATAGATAGATACAGCAATATACAAGATCGAAACATAACACACGCTATTGGGTCACTGTCACCGACGTGCCTGTACTAACATGCAATTGAGGAAGGTCATTGAATCTGCATGCCAGTGTTACTGTCGTTCAATACTTATTCTACTTTTGTGCACGTAAGCATTACAACCAGTCATTTATTAAGTATAGAATTTTGATTTGAACCCCAAGAAATTGTATATAATAAACCTAGGATAAAAAAATACATACACACTAAATATATACACTAAGTATACAAAACATATTGCTAAACCTAATTGAAATTTTATATTAAATATAGAGTTTTAATTTAAACCCCAAAAAATCTTATATAATAAATTAATAATAAAAATGCCAAATCAAAAATATTGTAATCAATGCAATAACAATATATCTAGCTCTAATTGGGCTAGGCACCAAAGAAATTGTAATAAACATAAAAATACTTATTATATACAACCATCTACATCTTCATCTGGTCTAAAAAGGAAACTTAAAACATCTAATAATACTATATCAGCAAAGAAGCCACACTATACACCTATTCATAGTAGTTTTAATGGCCAACTAAGTGATTACTGTTTTACATCAGCTCCAAAATGTGATATTAAGAATTTTTTAAACAATATAAATCCTGATGTGCAAGATATTCTTAATAAACAAAATAGCTCTTATAAATTATCTTTCAAATTATTTACACAATATAAGAAACCGAATGGATCAAAATTTACACACCCCCACATAACAGAAACTGTAGCTGTTTATTCAAATAGAAATTTAGACAAAATAATAAGTAGTTTGATAGAGCAATTGATTACACTGGTCTACGTCCATTTTGCTGACTGGAGGCTGATGGTTGTTCTTTAGTAATTCGAGGGTGGTAAATCCAAAACCAAAATCCGTTTTTTTCTATCACGTCAGGTTTCGGAGGAAAATAGAAAATTATCTAAGATTAGGGATGTATATTTAGAGCAGTGAAACAACGTAGTCCGTAAAGAGGTCACAAGATGGCAGCACATGGAATATTATAATGAATATTATTTCAATCAGTTATTCGAGCATTGTTAACCCCAAAACAAAGGACAAATATTACTGACTTTGTAAGGAAAGCATATAGTGCATATTTCGGAATTAAATTGGGTGACCAAGATAAATCCGGGGCACCTCATAAAGTATGCAGGACCTGTGTAGACTAAAGGAAAGAAATATGTAATCGTCTGGAACAACCTTCATGTGTCGGGACAGAGAGAGAGGCATCTAAGATATTTTCAAAGGGACGAAGAACTTGTCTATTGTACAGATGTGAAGGGACTAATTGAAGCTATGGGATGTACGTATAATGCAGAAGAATGGAGGATTTTTATTGATAGCTCGAAGAGGAGTTTGAAGTGTGTGTTGATGCATAATGGCAATAAGTTAGTATCTATTCCTGTTGACCACTCCGTACATTTGAAGGAAAGCTACGAAACAATGAAACTGCTTCGAGAGATAAAGTATGCAAATGACAGTTGGCTTGTGTGCGGAGATCTCAAGGTCATTTCAATGTTACTTGGTCAACAAGCAGGTTTCACGAAATATCCATGCTTTTTGTGTTTATGGGACAGTCGAGCAAGGAACGAACATTGGGTATGAATACTGTGTCCCTCCAGGAAAATCTTTGAAGTCGGGGCTAAAAACATCCAGAACAAGCCGCTTGTTGATCCTAAGAAAGTGTTACTTCCTCCACTGCACATTAAGTTGGTATTAATGAAGCAGTATGTAAAAGCTCTGGATAAGAATGGGGCTTGCTTTAAATACATTTGCTCAAAATTGCCTGCATTGACAAATGAGAAAGTAAAAGCAGGTATTTTTGATGGTCCTCAGATAAGGATGCTAATGAAAGATGAAGAATTCTTACAAACAATGAACCGCACAGAGAAAGATGCATGTGTGCCTTTTCTGATGTCATTACAAACTTTCTTGGAAACTTCAGGGCGCTCAACTACGAGGTTCTAGTTGAAAATCTGTTGGTGACGTTTCAAAAGTTAGGAGTAAATATGAGTGCCAAGCTTCACTTCCTGCACAGCCACTTAGATATATTTCCGTCCAATCTTGGTTCCGTAAGTGAAGAAGAGGGCGAATGCTTCCACCAAAACATAAAAAACATGGAGCACCGATATCAGGAGAGATGGAATGTAAACATGATGGCCGACTATTTCTGGTGCTTGCAGAGTGACGTTCCTGAGTCCAACTACTCCAGAAAATCAAAGAAACATTTTTTTTTTTTTGCCTAATTAGGTATGCATGTTGTGCTATTCTGTGGTGTATGTTAAGTTTAGCATAGGTACAGGCATCAGGTGTTGACTGTATGTGCTCGTGAAACAAATTGATCAATTTGCCGGAATTGCCTAAAACTTTTTGTCCATTAAGAACTCCCTATTGAGAAAATAGAAACGTATGTTTGTAAACAACGTGATGTGATACTCTGCATGGACATCTGACTACGACGCAATCTCTTTGCCAGTGCTGTTGGAATGTAGCCGGATATAATTTTCTGAAAATTTGGAAATGTGACTTGTGAAACAATGCAACTTAATACCTGTTATCAGCTACGCCACCTATGTTTGCAGTCTTATAATTATGGAAAATTGTTGGCGTTTAGCCCAGTATTATTGTAAAAATTTTCAAATTTGATTTGTGAAAAATTGTGATGTGATACACTTTTTCTGACTACATATTTGGAATCAGCGACCTCAAATTATATAGAATCAGTTAAAATATCTAAGTCAGCAGAAAAAAAATTTCATTATGTACAGATATCTATATGGAAAATTGTTGGGAGTTTAGCCCAGTATTATAATATTGTGAAAATTTTCAAATGTGATTTGTGAAAAATTGTGACGTGATACACTTTTTCTGACTACATATTTGGAATCAGTGACCTCAAATTATATAGAATCAGTTAAAATATCTGTCAGCAGAAAAAAATATTTCATTATGTACAGATATCTATATGGAAAATTGTTGGAGTTTAGCCCAGTATTATAATATTGTGAAAATTTTCAAATGTGATTTGTGAAAAATTGTGACGTGATACACTTTTTCTGACTACATATTTGAAATCAGCGACCTCAAATTATGTAGAATCAGTTAAAATATCTAAGTCAGCAGAAAAAAATATTTCATATGTAGACCAGTGTTATTAAACATTCTGAATTTGCAGCAAAAGAATCCGGATGGAGTTTATGTGGAAGTCCACACAAGTTATATATTAATATTTCTAAATTTAACCCACTACAAGGTTCGACATATGTGCCATTACCTGCCAATATTAAAAACAAAAGAGCCGTGATTAACATAGAAAATAATGATCAGAAATGCTTTTTGTGGTGTATTTTAGCTGCTTTGTATCCAGTTTCAGATAATCCAAAAAGAATAACTTATTATAAAAAATATGAACACGATTTTGATGATGCAATGGAGGACTTAGAATATCCAATGTATGTTCAGAATATTGATAAATTTGAAAAAAAGGCCAGAGATATTAATGGTAAACCATTATCTATTAATGTATTTATTTGTTCTACTGGTGCTGGGAATTGCTTGATAGAACCTCTGAGAATTAGTGCACTTGATGACGATTTTGCTGTTCCAATTGATTTGCTTTTAATTGAAGGAGATGACACATACCATTATACTTTAATACGCAATCTTGAAGCTTTAGTAAGAAAACAAATAAATAAATCTAATACAATATTCAAGTTGTGCCGAAGATGTTTAACTGTATTTGATGGTCAAAAAATAATAAATAGTGTTTGTAAAAAGAATGCAGAAATTGCTAAAAGCAAATTAGTTGAACATTTAAAATATTGTGGTAATCATAAACCTGTTCATATGGTAATGCCTAATCCAAGTGAAAATGCCGAATTCAAAAAATTTGAAGCTTTGTTGGAACACCCAGCATATATAGTTTGTGATTTTGAATCAAACCTCAAACCCCTTGCATTCTGCAATCCAGATCCTGATGAATCTTCAATTACATCATACCAGTTACATGAACCTTCTAGTTTTTGTTATATAATTATACGGGATGGTGTAGCTAGTGAACCACAATTATATATGGGACAAAATGCCATCAAAGAATTTGCACATAGAATTGAAAATGAGTGCCATAATATAGCATCTAATATCTTATTAAAATCAAAACCTATGATGCGTTTAACAGAAGAACAAATTGAAAATTTTAAAAATGCAAAAAAATGTCTGGTATGTGATTGTGAATTTTCAGATACAAATATCAAGGTGAAACACCATTCCCATACAAATGGTAAATTCTTAATGGCTCTGTGTAATAACTGTAATATTAAGATCCAGAGACCAAAATTTGTCCCGATATTTTGCCATGGTGCATCTAATTATGATTTTCATCATCTGATCAGGTACGAGGGGTTTGAGAAGCAGAATTTAAATATTTTAGCAGAAAATGATGAGAAATATATAGCTATTAGCAAGATAATTAAAGTTAATGGTGTTCTTATTCACTTAAGATTTCTTGATTCATACAGAATTTTGTCGGCTAGCTTGGCTACTCTGGCCAGTCAATTATCAGATGATCAATTTAAAATTACTTGTGACATGTTTCCAAATCAGGACTTGAAATTAATTAGGCGAAAGGGTGTATATCCATATGACCATGTTACTGATTTTTCTAAATTTGATGAGTGTTCTCTGCCACCACAAAAAGCATTCTATAGTAAACTCAGGGCATCCGAAATCACTGATGAAGATTATCACCATGCTCAGTTGATGTGGACCAACTTAAAATGCCAGACATTTGGTGATTATCACAAGGCATATTTAAAACTTGATGTAACTCTTTTAGCCGATATACTTCAGGCATTTAGAAAATCTTCAATAGAAAATTATAAGCTAGATCCAATTTATTTCTATAGTGCTCCAGGTCTAGCATGGTCTGCAATGTTTTTAAATACTAAAATGGAGTTAAATTTAATCCAAGATCAAGATATGTACTTGTTTATGGAACAGTGTATAAGAGGAGGGATGGTGCAATGTTCTCAGAGATATGCCAGAGCTAATAACAAATATATTTCTAATTATGATCCAGAATTGCCATCAAATTATATACTTTATGTGGATGCAAATAATTTGTATGGGTATGCTATGATGGGTAAATTGCCATATGCAGGACTTGAGTGGGTTGAAAATTTTAGTATTGGGGATCTTCAGGATTTTGATGACAGTCACTATGGTCTATTCTTAGAGGTTGATCTGACAATTCCTGAAGATTTACACAATAAGTTTTCTGATTTGCCCCCAATTTCTGAATTTAAGTGTTCACCTAATTCTAAACAAAAAAAGCTAATGATGACTTTGGAATCAAAACAGGATTATGTAATATATTACAAAAACCTTCTGTTTTTGATGCGTCATGGTGTTAAAGTAACTAAGGTTGGCAAAGTTTTGAGATTCAGCCACTCAAGTTGGTTGAAATCATATATTGATACGAACACCAATCTTCGAACAGCTGCAGTAAGCCAATTTGATAAAACATTGTTTAAATTAATGGTTAATTCAGTGTATGGGAAAACTATAGAAAATGTTAGAAAGTATAGTGATGTTAAATTAGTTACTGACCCCAGCCGGAGCAAAAAATTAGTGGCAAAGCCGAATTTTAATTATAGAAGAATTTATGATGAGAATATGGCACTCTTCAACATGAAAAAAACAAAAATTAAGTTTGATAAACCTATTTATGTAGGGGCGGTGATATTAGAATTGGCGAAATTACATATGTTAAAACTATATTATGATGTGTTGAAACCTTTTTATGGTAATAGTATAAAATTAATGTATATGGATACAGATAGTTTTATTCTTGATATTCAAATAGAAGATGTTTATAAAGATATATCACATCCTGAATTATTTAAATATTTTGATACTAGTGAATTGCCAGGCCATCTGAATATTCAACCCCACAACAAAAAGGTGCCTGGCAAGTTAAAAGATGAGACACTTGGCGATGTTATTGTAGGATTTGCTGGGTTAAGAGCTAAAATGTATAGTTTTAAAACATGTAGTGGTGCTGTTGCCAAAAAAGCTAAGGGCATTGGTAGAGATACTGTAGATAAAGACCTTGAATTTGAAGATTATAAAAATTGTCTCATGTCACAGAGGTTAATCAAAACATCAGAAAATAGAATTCAGAGTGTGGATCACTTGTTAACTAGCAATATTGTAAGAAAAGTGGCTCTAGACCCACATGACGATAAGAGATGTATTTTATCATGTGGTGTACATACTCTACCGTGGGGTCATTGTGACTTGAGAAGTGGTAATCAATGCCCAATTACAGAGCATGATTTGAAATAAATAAAACATGCCAATGAATTTATTTGGTTTTAAAAAAAGTTATTATGGATTCGCCGACACCAGCACCCTCTCCTGATATAATATCTAAACTAACTGGTTTGCTAATTATTCATCTCAATAGCATACTTACAGATGTTGATGATAAAACAGGTAAAACATTATACATATTTAACAATAATTTAAACCACTACCAATTACCTGTAGGTGGTCAATTACAATTTATTACAACTCCCGAGGGTGATGTCAAGATTTCAGTAGGGAGAAATATTTATAGAATTAAGCACTCAAACATGGTTTCTGGCACTGTATATACCGTCTCTGCCGGTGACTGCTTATATATTGAGGTCCCGGGATATTTCGACAAACTTATACCTTTTTTTATAGAATTAAGAATTAGATATGTTATAATAAATAACCACTAAATCAAAATAAAAATAAAAATGCCTAATGATATATTTGGCCATACAAGACATGAAGATCACAGTGATGAGATTCTGATGCTGGATGTCAGAGTGAAAAAATTAAGAAGTGATTTACAAGTTTTACAAACCACACTTAATGCCAGTCTTCAACTAGAAATTACAAATTTACAATCACAATGCATGAACCCTCTTCTTAAAATCGATTCGGGACTTAAATTATTGCTTCAAAAATATACTGATTTGGCAACATTGGATAATTTTCAAAATTTAGAGGAAGCTGTAGCAGCTCTTCAAGCCAAATTTAAGACTCAGGCTACCAACTCTGAACAATTGAAACAACAACTAGAAGAGCAGATTAGTAGTGTCCAAACACAGCTCCAAACAATTGTCAAAAGCATAAAATCACAAGAAGATTTTGATCTAGTAATTTCCACTCTAAAAGAACAAATTCAGTCACTACAGATACCTAATCTGGACCCCTTGAACAATGCCATAGCCGAGGTTAAAGAAAAAATTGAGACACTTGAAAATTTTATGAACAACTTACCATCTTCTGATGCTCTGAGTGCTATAACTCGTAATGTTGCCAACATCAAACTGCAACTTGAGACATATGAAGATTTTGGAAAAATTCAGAGTACAGTCATGTTCAAAAAATCTGTCGCATGGATTTTTTCTAAGTCCAACGTCTTACGAAATTATGTTGGTAGCTCTGAAACAAGGAAGTGTTGTGAAATATACGATCCTCCAATCAGAGTGAAGTTCGATTCTGAGGAGCAGGAGGCGTGACTCACGGTCTTGTCCACAGGAAGTTCAACCAATGCAGCATTTCCAAATATGAGATAACGTCCCCATTGGTTAAATATTGTTTCAATAATGCGAATCGGCAGAAAGATTGCGCAAAAGTTTACTTTGTCGTTTTAGACAATCATATATCACTCATTAGAACAATTTTCACATTGTTTTCACTACGTGAGATGACATTTCATTTACATTTACGATAAAATAGTGGTTTGGGTGTAATAACAGTTTTCATTAATTAATTTAGAGATGCATTTTTATTTGTTGAGTTAATGATTAGGTTAATTCGTTATTTCTCGCAAAAAGAGGGAACCACAGCTGAAAGTAAATACACAACTTGTATTTTTTAGGTCAAGAGTAGTGTTGCCCACGAGACGAGACTTTGGCCTGTCTCGTCTCGTGGAAATGCTGTGAAATGCTGTCTCGTCTCGAAAATATTGGTTTGTCAAAGGGACACATGATCAATCTCGTCTCGTGTCGAATTTTTAAAAGCCTGTCCCGTCTCGTCCCGTGGGCAACACTAGTCAAGAGTTCGTTTTAACATCACCTTTTGCACACATAGGCTAATCACGACTCGGGATACATTTAAATTGGAATCTGAAACATTATGGGGCCTGACTGGAACTCGGAAAAGGACACACCGATTACAAGACGTCGATACATTACCACTTGGTCTGGCGAACGCCAATAATAATGAGGGGTTGTGGGAGTGGGAGAGGGGTGACGGAAAGTTGAAAATAAATAGTATTTTTGGGGGTATTTAATGTTATATTTATACACATACAAACCTAAGAAAATATTTATTTTGATACATGTGTTGGGGGGTGGGAAAGGGGGAAAAGAGAGGGACGGAAAGATATTGGGAGAGATGGGACGAAGAGGTGATTGTGGAAAATGTTTTATTTGACGTTCAGTAATAAAAACAATCAAATCAATGATGATTATCTTATAAATACCATATTTAATGTAAATTTGTTTTAAAAATGGGGGCGGAGATCTGTTTGTTTTACGTTCAGTGAAGGATAACAAGTGGAGACACATAGTGGTTCGTATCTCACTTTAAACTGTAGGTCCAGGCCCCATTAGCCTATCTGTGTATAACGTGGATTTAGAATTCAGTAGAAAATAACGTCGATCTAGTATTTTGGATTTTAGATGCGTTGAGACCACTAAAATTTCCAATTCTTATAAGAAGAAACCTGTCCTCATATTACCATTTTGAAAGAGATAGAGTTAATTCTATAATCCTACGTTGTTACTTTCAAAGAAGACTAATTCAAATAGTAACAATGGGAACGAATAAAGCTTACGAAAAGTTTTTGCCACCGTGCGGATTTGAACCTACGACCATTAGAGTGACAACCCAGTGCGATAACCACTACCCCACGAGTTCGTTCCTTCTTACGGCATGATTATGAGTTAAGACCAATTCGTTCAATATGCATTAGAAATATAATCCCCACCCGCCTCTTTATAAACAACACACCCAAACGCTCCTTTGTAGCAAATGAAATAAAGGTGGTATGAATCTCACAAAACATTTAAGCAAAATCTACTATATTTACGACGCAATCGTTTTACATGGAGAGGCTACAGCTTCGAGAATTGAGGTTGTGGTTTGACAAAATTGTAGGATACCCCATATCGATAAGCCAAGGCTCTAGTGTGCACTAGATTGGTTCATTTGTAGTGACGTGCTCAGGAATTTGTAAAGAGGTATGTGAATATAAAAATGTGTTAATGCAAATTTTTTAAACAGTGAACTCATAATTTAATATCTCTATGTCCATCTTATTATCCTACTTAGGAACTAATTAGCATTGCAGGAGTCATACTGAAATGAAATCTCACGTGACAATGACGAGAAATTAGATTTACGGAAGGAATAGTTTTCATATTTTAAAACCTTGAAGGGCCATGGGCTATCTCCCGACTGTCAGTCTTCCTTCCACAATCCTACCTACAGTTATCTTCAACTGGCAACGAGGTGACGTTGGTCAGCACGTCGAACCCTCAGCCGTTATAGAAGATATCTGAAACCAGGTTACACCAGTCACTCGTAGCTCCCCAATTTCCTCACGATGGTGGGTTGCCACCGGTCCTATACAGATAACAGGCCGTGAACCCAGGACGACTCGAATCCATGCCGTCCCGCTGCAGTCGGAATCCAAAGCACAGAGTCTTAGACCACACCGTTACAGAGGAGGAGAGTTTTCATATTTTGTTTCTTATAAATGTCGACAATACATTAAATATATTACGCACCAAAAATTAGTGTAAAAAAATAGCCGGTTCTATAAGAGATTCGAACCTTCGATCTTCACTCAACTAGGCCGCTATTTTTAACAATTTCCCATTTTCTCACTCAATAACCTTCGTTGAACGTTTGTCTTAAGAGTCGTTAGCAATCTTGTAAACCTTATTAACCTATCTGCTATCTATCACAAATGTATTTCACAACCTGGAGTACATTTTGATGTCTGCAATTTAGAACTTGACTTTCGTGGTAAGTAATTCTCTACCGTCTACTATAATAAATAAATCAAAGTCTACATATCTCATATTTTGTAAATGCGAAATGTCATTGTTAAATGTTGCAAGCTATTTCTTATTCCACCGTGAGTTCCAGATTTAGCCACAGCAGTCTGGAAACCAGCGTGAAACGTGTTTCCCACACTTCCAAGGTCAGGTGAACCCTTATCAGTTGTATTGGATGCCTGTGAACATGTTACTTCATACGTCATGGTACTGTGGTGGATTTCTTCCCCTTCCCCTTTTACCTTGAACGGAAGTTATCCCCGACTGGGCACGACGAATCAATCACAGAAAAGCACACTGTCTAGTAAATTGCATGCCATGTATTATTTTGAGCTCCTAGGTTTTGGAAAGTGAAATAAAAAAAGTATGTAACATTAATTCATAATGGTTGACTTCTTTGGGTATTATTTCATGACTCTTTTCTACTTACTCCAATGAAACTTTTGTCTACTGTTTTCAGTAGATCAATAGGTGTTTTGAAACATCTATGTTAAGATTTTTTAAATTTGAATTACAATTTGTGTGCCTGAAAACTTAGGGTATTTTACACCCGTCACGCTATACGGGGTCCAGCCCCTTATCATGACAAAAATAAAAGCGTGTCTGAAAACTAAAATATCCTTACCTGGGTTAAAAGCTTAGCCTGTAAAGCGACAGACAGTCAGCACAAACAACGACAACACACACGCAGTCCTACAAAGATTATACTAACAGTAGGTCCAGTCACCAGAGCCTCGTTAGTCTGCAAAATGCAGTTCAGGGTGTACTACATGGAAGTGAGGTTGGTTTAAATTTTAAATAGATATAAAAACAAATTGTTAGTGAGGAGGAATAAAAAGTTATATTTACAGCTAACATGCTGAGCTAAACACACTACAAGGGTGTAAGGGATGACCTTCCACGAAGTATGTACACCCAATTGTTGCTTCCACGTAGTACACCCTGGACTTCAGTTTGCAGACGAACGAGGTTCTGGCGACTGGCTCCATGGCCAGTATAATTTTCTGTGTTGTCCTGTGTTTGGTCCTTGTGGGTGCTGAGTGCCTCTTTACAGCCTCAGCTTTTAACCGAATTCAGAATATTTTAATATTTTAGTTACAACACGACGTTACAGTTATGTTATTTTAGTTCTGGTAAGGGGCTGGACCCCGTATAAAGTGACAGGTGCAAAATAGCCTAAGTGCTGACGCACCCAAAATTTTGAATTCAAATTGAAATTCAAACACACTACATGCAATATTACATGTGGTACTGAAGAGAATATTTTACTTGTAGTTCCTCAACTGTAATTACACATTAGGCCTACTGAAAGTGTTCAGTAGGAAATCATTGATTTTGAGTAGATTTCCGAGAGACACAGTAGAGTACTGCAATTGATAACAGAACGACGATGAGAATAAAACAGAGGTAAAAACAATGATAATGAAATGCAGAAGCGACCTGGAGCAAACAGGAACGTAGAATGTCTGGCAGCGAGACGCAAGAGTTGATCAAGCGATTGTAGCATCAAATTTAGCTTAGAGCTCATAATTGATATTTCTACATGAGCTCAACATACAAGTTACATACAATGAGAGAATTGAATTGAGTTTACATCTCACGTGATATGAGTCGAAACTATTGTTGCAATTTGAACTGTGAAGTGAATCAATATTCAATTCGATTAACTAGTGAATGATGATGTGCTGAGATTTTGTAACGAGATGTGCCAAATGGCTGACAGTACAATAACTTATGGACACATTGATTTAATATATTTGAACAATCTTATAACGTACGATATTGCATGAAATTTTATTACTTGAATCTACATCACTTCATTGCAAAGGCTACAAGGCATTTTATGGGGTGTAAAATTCTGTGTTCGATTCACCGTTCGGTTAACTCTGCGATTTTTATTTCTTATTAAACCGAAAAATTATTTATTGCATTTTACTTATTACGAAAATTCGTATATTATTTGCTTTGCGAAATGTAGAGAATATATTGTTTTTCATGCTTTTTACAAGAATACAACTATGCATGGTGAACAAAAAATAATGTAATATAAATACTATTCACAAAAGGATGTCAATAGTATTTATTTGTTTTGTTTCTTGATAATTTTCTCTAAAATAAAAATGTATAACTTTCGCTGTACATGACATTTCGTCGAATATGACACATGGATCATTTTTATGCAAATCCTAGTAAAGTGATGAGAAATTCAAAAACATATTCTGAAAAATTATTTTAAAAAATAACATTGAAAAATCATTAGAAAGGAGTGTTATTTTTTAAAATATAACAGTTGGGCTGAAAAGTTCGTAGGCTGACTCATAGATGGCGTTACTAGAATTAAATCCATGTGATTTTTACTTAGTACTAACCTTCAAAAGATACGTGTATAAATTTCACAGCTGCCGGATAATTAGTTCGTGAGATATAGCATTGTGAGTGAAGCAGCTTTTGTTATTGTGCAAAAATGGATAAAAAAGAATTTCGTGTGTTAATAAAGCATTGTTTTTTGGCGAAAAAAAATACTGTTGAAGCCAAGGCTTGGCTTGATAAACATTATTCGGACTCTGCACCAGGAAAATCAACCGTTGAGAAGTGGTTTGCTAAATTTAAACGAGGCGAAATGAGCATCGAAGACGATGCACGCAGTGGACGCCCCAAAGAGGCTGTTACCGACGAAAACATCAAAAAAGTCCACAAAATAATTTTAAATGATCGTAAAGTGAAGTTTATCGAGATAGCTGAGATTATTACATAGCATTGTTGGAGTGTTTAAAGGATGAAATCATGAAAAAACGGCCCCATTTGAAGAAGAAAAAAGTGCTGTTTCATCAAGACAATGTACCTTGTCACAAATCTATGAAAACGATGGCAAAATTATATGAATTAGACTACAAATTGCTTCCCCATCCACCATATTCTCCAGATCTGGCCCCCAGTGACTTTTTCCTGTTTGCAGACCTTAAAAGAATGCTCGCTGGAAAGAAATTTAGCACTGATGAAGAGGTAATCGCCGAAACTGAGGCCTATTTTGAGGCTAAAGAGAAATTGTACTATAAAAATGGCATCGAAAAATTGTATGACCCCTATAATCGTTGTATCGCCCTCAAAGGCAACTATATTGAATAATAAAATCGAATTTTGTCAAAAAATATTTTTTACTATGTTAGCCTACGAACTTTTCAGCCCAACTGTTATATATAACATTTTTATTTATTTCAATTATTAATTAAATACAATACTTAGTTGCTATATATAATAATAATAGGGGTAATCGAACAGAAGTCAAACTTATAATCTTCGGCGTGTAATACTGACAGCCTATCACCGAACCACTTTACCATCATAAAATAAATTGAAGTTTTTTTCTCGGAAATTACTGGCTAGTGCACGCTGGAACCTTGCCATACGAATATCTACCCTACCACTACAAGAAGCCACGTCACAACCTCAATTCTCGAAGCTGTAGCCTCTCCATGTAAAACGATTGCGTCGTAAATATAGTAGATTTTGCTTAAATGTTTTGTGACATTCATACCACCTTTATTTCATTTGCTACAAAGGAGCGTT
This sequence comes from Lepisma saccharinum, assembly GCF_977018435.1. Classification (NCBI taxonomy): domain Eukaryota; kingdom Metazoa; phylum Arthropoda; class Insecta; order Zygentoma; family Lepismatidae; genus Lepisma; species Lepisma saccharinum. Next base: position 20,706,537 of record NC_139242.1, on the reverse strand, counting down.
TGGGTGTGTTGTTTATAAAGAGTCGGGTGGGGATTATATTACTAATGCATATTGAACGAATTGGTCTTAACTCATAATCATGCCGTAAGAAGGAACGAACTCGTGGGGTAGTGGTTATCGCACTGGGTTGTCACTCTAATGGTCGTAGGTTCAAATCCGCACGGTGACAAAAACTTTTCGTAAGCTTTATTCGTTCCCATTGTTACTATTTGAATTAGTTTTCTTTGAAACTAACAACGTACGATTATAGAATTAACTCTATCTCTTTCAAAATGGTAATATGAAGACAGGTTTCTTCTTATAAGAATTGGAAATTTTAGTGGTCTCAACGCATCTAAAATCCAAAATACTAGATCGACGTTATTTTCTACTGAATTCTAAATCCACGTTATACACAGATAGGCTAATGGGGCCTGGACCTATAGTTTAAAGTGAGATACGAACCACTATGTGTCTCCACTTGTTATCCTGCACTGAACGTAAAACAAACAGCTCTCCGTCCCCATTTTTAAAACAAATTTACATTAAATATGGTATTTATAAGATAATCATCATTGATTTGATTGTTTTTATTACTGAACGTCAAATAAAACATTTTCCACAATCACCTCTTCGTCCCATCTCTCCCAATATCTTTCTGTCCCTCTCTTTTCCCCCTTTCCCACCCCCCAACACATGTATCAAAATAAATATTTTCTTAGGTTTGTATGTGTATAAATATAACATTAAATACCCCCAAAAATACTATTTATTTTCTACTTTCCGTCACCCCTCTCCCACTCCCACAACCCCTCATTATTATTGGCGTTCGCCAGACCAAGTGGTAATGTATCGACGTCTTGTAATCGGTGTGTCCTTTTCCGAGTTCCAGTCAGACCGCATAATTTTTCAGATTCCAATTTAAATGTATCCCGAGTCGTGATTAGCCTATGTGTGCAAAAAGTGATGTTAAAACGAACTCTTGACCTAAATAATACAAGTTGTGTATTTTCTTTCAGCTGTGGTTCCCTCTTTTTGCGAGAAATAACGAATTAACCTAATCATTAACTCAACAAATAAAACTGCATCTCTAAATTAATTAATGAAAACTGTTATTACACCGAAACCACTATTTTATCGTAAATGTAAATGAAATGTCATCTCACGTAGTGAAAACAATGTGAAAATTGTTCTAATGAGTGATATATGATTGTCAAACACATACATGAATACATTATATTAAGCTCTTGAACTATAATTGGGACAATTTAATACTAATTTGAAACGATTAAAAGTATTAAAACGACAAAGTAAACTTTTGCGCAATCTTTCTGCCGATTCGCATTATTGAAACAATATTTAACCAATGGGGACGTTATCTCATATTTGGAAATGCTACATTGGTTGAACTTCCTGTGGACAAGACCGTGAGTCACGCCTCCTGCTCCTCAGAATCGAACTTCACTCTGATTGGAGGATCGTATATTTCACAACACTTCCTTGTTTCAGAGCTACCAACATAATTTCGTAAGACGTTGGACTTAGAAAAAATCCATGCGACAATTTTTTTTGAACATGACTGTACCATAACCCACCTTGAGGGTACCATAGCAGCAGTACAAAGTGATCTGACAAATGTACAAGAAACTCTAGAATCTCGCTTGCCTGGTATTGTAGACACCCTTGTTAGTGTCCAGCAACAGATAACCAAACTTGAAAACCTCAACACCGAATCTGAGCTATCTCATTTTCATCACTTGATCGATGATATCCAAACAAAACTTGAAATTTTACAACAATCGACACCTACTCAGGCAGACATAACCCTGCTCCAAGATGCTATGCGTAGTGTGGTTGATGCTAGAGAATTAAATGATGTGAAATTGGCACTTGAATCTTTGCAGAAAACTGTAGCAAATCTGCCCACATCTCAGGAACTTAAAAATATTAAAAGAGCAGTAAATCGCATACTAAAATCAGAAGATATCAAGAATATCCAGACAGAGATCAAACAGCTTACTCAGACAGTGGCCACTCTTCCAACTAATCAACGTATTAATGAACTTTATGCTTTGTTTGAGGATATCAGAAGACAAGTCCACGATCTTACTGCCCAAAATTCAAAATTGGCAGTTGTTGAAAATCTACAGCAAATTGTAGCAAACATCAAGCAACAACTAGGGACCATGGAATCCAACCAAGCAAATACTCTGTTTTTGCAACCCAGCTTCAAGAAATTGTGCAACAATACAAAAAACTTGCTGTAGATATAAGAATAAAACCAGGCCACGATGAGATTGTTAGGACTATCAACGAGCATCTTGAATCTGTAATAAATAGATTGCTTACAGAAGAAAAAGAAATAACTGGCCTAATCGAGAATCCTAAGCATACAGTAATTCTTGAATTAAACAGTATCCCTAACAATGAATATAATTCAGCATTTACACCAGGTGGGAAACTGTATAAGCTGTCTCCTGCACAATTTTATTACCAGTTTTTTGTTGGAGGTACACTTAGACCAATCAAAATTAAATATTGGCTACAACCACAGGCACACCACTACCCTACCTTATCAATAACGAATGCTGACAACAAACCAAAAGTCACCAATATAGAGTTAGAGGATTTTACAGATCCCAATACATTAGAAACATCCTATGCTGAAGATGATGGATCTCTGGAATTTAAAATACAAATAGGAGACAAATTATATTTAGAAAATCCTGTAGTATCAGCTGCTGAACACCCTATAGTTACAATATTCTTATTTACATACTATGTCTAGACAAATTATTGTTGATGAATTACACAAACCAGCCAGACATAACTATAATCGACTACCAGTAGTTACAAAAGGCATAGATGATTTATGGCAGTGTGACTTGGTTGAGATGGCACCTCGCCTAAAGGCGGGACAACTGAAAAACTTAGATAAGATCAACAAAGGATACAAGTATATACTTACTGTTATAGATACATTTTCAAAATTTGCCTGGGCAATGCCGCTCAAATCTAAGACGAAAATGTGTTACAGAAGCTTTTAGGACAATTATTAATCAGAGTGGAAGATCACCTCGCTATCTACAAACAGATAATGGTAAAGAATTCTATAATTTGGTGTTCCAACAATTTATTAAAAGCCGGTCAATAAAACATTACTCGAGTTACAGTGATCTCAAGGCCTCTATTGTAGAAAGATTCAACAGAACTCTAAAAAATCATATGTATAAACAATTTACCCTTCAAGGTAATTATAAATGGCTTACTATTCTACCAGAACTTTTAGATAGATATAATAATTCAGTTCACACTACAATTAACATGAGACCCTCTGAGGTAACTTCATCTGATGAGCAAAAATTGATCAGTACTGTTTACTATCCTAAATACCAACCAACAACTAGAAAAGCTAAGTACAAAGTTGGTGATCAAGTAAGAATTAGCAAATATAAGCACTTATTCAAAAGAGGTTTTACAAGAAATTGGAGTACTGAATTATTTACAGTGGTTTAAGTTAAACCTGGGGCTCGTAATACATATATAATAAAGGATCATCGAGGAGAAATTCTCAAAGGCAGGTTTTATGAAGAAGAACTTAACAAAACTAGACAGCCAGACACATATCTTATAGAAAAAGTCATTCGCAAAAAAGGCAATAAAATACTGGTCAAATGGCTAGGTCTCCCAGAACACAGTTGGATCGAGGCAGACAAAGTGATACTATGAACACCTGGGATGTTATAAAAAGACTACCAGATCCTGAACAGCAGAATAAGAGAAATGGAATGCTGTTGCCTGATAATATTAGATGTCTTATTGTTGGGCCATCGGCTTGTGGTAAAACTACACTAATGATTGATAATTTTTTATTGGCACCTAACTGGCTAGACTGGAAAAATAGGCATTTGTATGTCTTCTCTAAGAGTTTAGAACAATTAAAATATCAGCAGTTGATGAATCTATATGATGGACTGGATATAGCCACTTTTGAATCAGATGTTAAACCACTTCATGAATGTCTCGGTAACTCTGTTGTTGTATTTGATGATATTATATTGGAAAACCAAAACAAGGTTAGAAATTTTTTTACACAGGGCCGACACAAAAACATAGATTGCTTTACCTGGCACAGACTTTTTCTAAAATACCAAAACAGTTGATAAGAGACAACAGCAATTTTATATGTGTGTTTCATCAAGACCATACCAACCTCAAACACATACATGATGAATATGTAGGTGGTGATTTGAGCTACAATGATTTTTCTAAGTTTTGTAGTAGGTGCTGGAACCAAGACGGCTATGGATTTGTCACAATTGATATGACAAGAAAACCTAATAATGGTAAATATAGAAATAAAATTAACAATTTTCTAGATATTGAAACATATATAAATAACCATGAAAAGACCAATTATTGATGATCTTAAATTAAGAGACTATCTTGTAAAAAGATTTAAGGGATGGAAAGTAGAGAACCGAGGTATCTATGAACAACACAAGTGCACAGAACAACCGATTATTGATGCTATTAGTGAACTAGGTAAAAATATCAAAACTGTTACAGAGCAGAACCAAAATTTGATCACAGAGCTTGTACCTGTTGCTGCTAGGAACATATTAGATTATCCAATCACCCCACTTTCTAGTATTCATACACCTAGTCCTGTTGCTCCTCGAAGAATTGAAGCTACTCAGGATCCTATTGAATTGGGTCTTCTTGCTCAGAAATATTTAAGCACACCTAAAGACAACAAAGATGAGGTTTTTGGTTTATATGCTGACACAGAGGTTGATGGTAGCATCATACATAGAATTGGCAATTTTAGAGTAACATTTATGGGAGATGATTTGATAGTATATTCAGAATCTCATCTTGGAGAAAGAGGTGGTTTTGTTAAGTATCCTGGCACACCTGGATTGTGGGAACTGATGACTCGTAAGAGACCTGGCAACTATACAGATCAAGATTATGAGCACTACAAAGAAATATTAATAAAATCAGATGCTCTATACCAGAACAATGATCCCACACAAAAAAGAGTCAAGTCTAGCAGTGGAGCAAAATACAACAACTTAATCAAACCCATATGGTCACAGATCAAGACAGGTAGTGGAATCAAACAATACAACACCCTGCCTAAAGAATTTGTCTGGGTTGACGATGTTAGGAAACTTGTAGATAGGTTGCTGGTGATAGCTGGGGAAGAAAATGCCGGTAACCACAATTTTTACAATGAAAAAGTTGGAATTATGGACATGATAAGCACCAAATTGCCTAATTTTATAGTAAATGACACTAAGGGGATTGGATATCTTATAAAAATTATTAATACTCTACCACCTAAATTTTGGAATATTTCTGAGGGTCGGGGGCTAGTTAATGACATCATAAACAAGTTGCCATTTGAACTACATATACCAGGCTATCAGTATTGTGGTCCCGGTACCAAACTAGACCATAGATTAAACAGAGGTGACCCTGGTGTTAATCCCCTAGATGCTGCTTGTAGAGACCATGACATAGCATACAACACACATACCGACCTTGACAAGCGACATGTGGCAGACAAAAAATTAGAAGAGGCTGCATTTGGTAGATTTGTAAGCAAAGATGCTTCTTTGGGTGAGAGAATAGCAGCATTGGGGACCACCATAGCTATGAACACCAAACAAAAATTGGGGTGGGGGTTGTAATAAATTAAGTAAATTAGCTACAATTTAATTGAATTAGTTAATCCCAGAATATGTATATAATAAACCCAAAAAATGAAGGCCAAGGGTGTTATGTATCAAATACCTTATGCAGGTCTTAAATCTCTTAAAACTATTGATAGTCTTCTAACTAAAAAGCAGCGCAAGAAAAAAAGTTCTTGTCTTGCCAAGGGACATGGTATGAAATTATTACTTAGTACCCCACAATTTAAAAAATTACAGCAATCTAGAAAAAAATCACATATAGGTGGATTCATATTTAGTATCCCAGCTATTTTAGCAGCATTGAGGGCCGTGGGGAGCTTGGCTGGGGGATCAGCTGCCATAGCAAAAACAGTAATAGATGCCAAGAAAAATAAGGCAGAATTAGATGAACAAAAGCGCCATAATCTGGCCATGGAAAAACAAGGCAAAGGTGTTAAGAAAGTTATGAATAAGTTAAAAAAAAAACAAGAGCCGCTTACCAACCAAGATATTGAAGCTTTAATCAAACCACTATGCATCAAAAATTTTAGAGGAGTATACATGTCTGATTCTTTACCAGAACAACCACTCAAAAAAGAGTGTGGCATAGTTAATTTGGATAAGTACCAAAATCAGGGCACACACTGGATTTGTTATCTTAAATATTTAAAAGATGAGGCATTTGTGTTTGATTCATTTGGAGGTGTTCCACCTGAGAATTTAGTAAAATATCTAAAATCAACTAATCTTTATTATAATAATACCCGTATTCAAAATTTCAAAGATATTAATTGTGGACATCTATGTTTATCTGTTCTTAGATATCTGTCTCAAATAAATAAACCATCGATTGAAAATTTTCAAAAAGCCTTGTGGTATCTAAAACATCATGGGGGTATTCCATCTTACCAGCCAAAATTCAATATTGAAACTCAGATTACATGATGATATAGTTTATCCCAAAACAATAGCTCTCAGAGCATTTTATGCCATGTATTTGATCCCTAATATTACACACCACAACAACACAATTGCAGTTGGTGATCAAAAAATTGTCATTACTCCAGGCCAGTATAATTTGTCTACTTTAAATGCTCAGTTACCTAGAGGTATATTGTTAACTCAAAATTCTGTTACTCACAGAGTAGAAATTGTGTCTGCTACAGAAACAGTAGGTCTGGGTACTATAGGGGAGCTATTAGGATTCGAGAACAACACAAAACTTGAACCAGCCATTAAACACACTGCTGTTAATATACCTAAATTCTTAGCCATAGAAACTCTAAATATTCACTGTAATGTGGCTGAGGGTATGATCACCAAATCAAATGGCATAGGCACTCACAAACAAACTGGCATTATTGCAACATTCAAACCTAACTCTGAATTTATGGAACCGATCATCTATACTCCATCACCAACATTATATTTTCCTGTGTGCCATAATAGAATAGATTATATTGAGTTGATGGTCACTAATGAAAAAGAAGAATTAGTTGACTTTGCTGGAGCCACAACAACTGCTATCATAGAAATTAATATTTAAATAAAAATACATACAAAAAATAAATAAATAAATAAAATGGAAAATATTGAGAGTTATGAGCTACAATCATTCCCCCCAAACAGGAGGACCTTTGCAAATTTAAATCAAGCCAACACAGAGATTGAGATTGACCTTGATGTAGGGGATGGCTTTATACACCCTCACAGAGCAGACCTATACATTAAATTTGATGTTGTAAAACTCGATGGTACAGATTATCCAGCTAACTCAAATATAAGATTGGTAGACAATTTTGTGCCACATCTGTTCTCTGAAATTGAGATTAGAAAACATGGTGTTGTTATAAACAGAGTAGACTACCCTGGTATTACCTCTACAGCTTTGGCCACACTAAAATTATCCAAAACTGAGGCCTCATACTACAAAATAGGTGGATTTGAGGCTGGTGATAAGATAATATCTAAGAGTCACACAGTATTGTTTCCTATGCGCCTATTGCCAGGATTCTTCTCAGATTACAAAGAAATTATGTGGAAAGGTGGTTTAAGAATTACATTTAGAAGAGCTGCCAATGATAATAATGCTTTGATGAGGTACAGTTCATTAAATTCTACTGGGGCAGCTCTGCCTAATACCCTACCTGATGAAAGCAAATGCCTTATTCAAACTATGGAGCTAAGAATTCCAGTAGTTGAATATGAAGCTAGTTATGCTCTTAAATACAAAGCAGATATACTAAAAAATCCACAGGTACCTTTACAATTTTATACATATCAATGTGTACACTGGTAGCTATTATGAATTTGATGCTACAAACTCATTCTCCAGTATATAATATGACATGCCAGATTTTGTGGTGGTACTGTTTCAGACTGGAAGACACAATAATCAAGAAAAAAATTCAAGTAAGTTTGATAACTGCAACATCAAGAACATATATCTTAAAAATGGCAGAAATGAGGTGTTCCCTAGAGAAAGTTATAATTTAAACATGTCCAAGGATGATTTCCTCAAGTTATATGAGGCATTTACAGGATTCAAAAGGGTTACAATTGGGAATACTGACATGTATTACTCACCAGATGAATTCAAAACACAGAGACCCATGTTTGTTATCAACACCTCAAAAAGAAAACAAGTTGTGGTTAATGACAGGACAAATATTAAAATTATCTGTGAATTCCATGAAACACTCCCTGATGACACCATATGTAGTGTTATTCTTATAGGTGAAAAATCATATGTTTATGATGTAAGAAATGAAAGAGTCACAGAGCAATTCTAGAAGAGTTTTGCATATTACATTGTCTTAGTATTAGATAAGCAAGTTGAGCCTAGTCCTAATTCAGAATATTACAAGTCAACATATTAACATAATAGTACAAAAATATTTTAAACAAGTATTTAAGATTATATTACAGTATACTACAGCGTAATCACAAAACTCTTATGACCTTATTGGATTAATTTTAAGTAAAGCTAAAATAGTGTCGAAAGAATCATATTTTTAACAATCTTATGAATAACAATCTGACAGATACAGCTGTATCCAAATAAATCTAAAAAAGAGGTCATCCTTTCTCAGAAGCTTAAAAATCGTAGGTTTTACACAGTAGCAATAAGATTTTATAGACATTTTGCCTTAGTTTTAAGTATTTCTATTCAGTCAAAAATACCTCTTCCCTCTTCATCCCAGTAATATTGTCCAAAATCTTAAATTTGACAGAGGGGGACACTTAAATAATAAACTTTTATAGGCATTTTAGCCTAATTTTATACAAGAAAATTTTGTGTTAATAATAGGGTATATTACACTACTGGATATGGGATAGAGAAAATAAGTGAAAGATAGAATAAAGAAAAGATAGATAAGTCCCTATGTACAATATTTACAAAAAAATCCCCCTTTGAAATTAGACTAGAATCTGTTTCTCAGCTTGTAACGCATCCGGGATATATATATCTTCGTCTTGCTCCTCCTGCCAAAGTTACGTGCGCTCTCTTTGCTGAATTGGATTCGGCTACTTTCCTTGCAAAGTCAGGTGGCGAAGAATAAGGTTTTAACTGGTCATTGTTGGGTCTCAATATTCTTCCATCCCTGCTGTGTTTTATTTTGAAAGTATTTGCCGAAGTTTGCTCCACAATTGCGTGTGATCCAGAGGACTTCCCCGAGAATTTACTGTTTATCAGAGATAGGAAGTTCCTTAAGCCAAGCTTTATCCCCCACCTCAAACGTGCATTTGCGGTGTTTCCTATCATAAGCTTTGTTCTTGGCATCTTCCATCCTGAATTTCGTTTCCTCCTTACTTCACATGAAATCTTGCTTCTTATTCCTGTCATGTTTTAATGCGCAGCATGGCTGGCACAACTTACAATACTGGATAACGTCTTTAGGTAGGCCTATCCAAGTGTATTGTTCCCTAACCTTCGGTAACGTTTTTAATCTCCCAGGATGACTAGCGAATGCATTATCATGCAATGACATGAGAATTTGCGAACGTAGAGATGCTGGTGCCCATATTTTCCCTTCTCTTTGTATTTTTCCGTTGGCAAATTTCTCCTAAGAATTCCCTCATTGTCGAAGTATGAAGATTCGGCCTGGGTCTTCACCTTTTCCTTGTACTTCTTCGTTCCTTCCACCTCCTCATTACTTGTAGCCCTCGCTACGTCAGCAAGAAACTTGTCTTTCATTTGCTCGGAAATGAGGGAGGCTGAGTCCAGAAGCCTACGTGGCTCCTCAGAATTGTATTCTTTATTTCCCTCAGTGGCAGAGAATGGCAACAATGAAGAATCTTCCATTTCTTTACTTTCAGAGAGATGAATCATGGGCAGTTTTGTGCTACGAAGCAAATTTTCCCTCTGTTTCTTCCTCATTTGCTTCGCACTTTCTGCAGTACATAAAGCGCTGAAATCTGCAACTGATTTCTGCACAGTGTCAGTTGAACATTGAACTCGGTCAATGATGTCCTCAGTTGCGGGGTGTGGTTTGCAATTTCCCATCGTCGCGGTTGCTTCAGTAACAGTTTCATTTCTTTCCATCGTCGCGGTTAGCCCAGCTCCAGCTTCCACAGTCGACGTTCTCCCCTGCTGCAAGAACGAAAGCCTCTTTTCCACTTCCCTTTCTCCGCAGAAATTAAAGGAATGACGTTACTTTCCTCAAAACTGTAGCCTCCCTGCTTCAAATGTAGCGATATGCCGGCCTTCCTTATGAACCCACGACCTGTGATAAATCCCGTGAAACAATTGCGCAGAACGACGAATTTATGCTTATATTTCATCCCATTCAAATGTACAGTAAGATACATTTCCCCACATGATTGTACAGAGCCTACTGCCAAAGAAATATTAATACGTTTATTGTTAATCTTATTTCCTTGTTTTTCCAGTTCTCTTGCGATCTCAACAGACACAGTGCTCACAGACGCACCAGAATCCAAATATAACGAGAAGTCCTTTCCCTGAACCTTACAGGTGACTAACGGCTTTTTGTCGCCAGAAGTGAAATTTCTGCAGTTGCGTATTTCCCTATTCCTCGCCCTGTTTTGCTCTCCTTCTACGTGTGCAAGGACCGGAGTTATCTGTTCTGGTCTAACGGTATCTTTAGAAACGGCACAGCTGGCACCCTTCTGCGGACCATCATACCCCCTTCTCCTCGCCGGTTCTTCTGCTCTCGACGGGGTTCCAATATTTCCGGAAAGGCTCAAGCGGTTGAAAAGACCCGGATTTATGGCACTCATTGATACTTCTGTTCCCACGTGGTCGAAAGGGTTCATTGTCCCCGCGGCTGCTAATTGCCCTGAAGTCGGCACGGCGGACAGATGCAGTGAACTGTTGTCCCTCAGTTCCAGGCAATAGTAGAGAGCTTCTGAATACAATCTCTTTTGAATGTCCATAGAATGGGTTTCCAAATCTTTGATTGTTGCGAATGTTCTGTTGTACAGGTGTGTTCTGAATTTAGGATGGAAAAATTTCAAAATATGCTGTATAATCTCGTCTTCTGTCTCCCGTTTCTCCCTCATTGCAAAAAGCTTCCTGGAGTATCGAATAAATGCAAGAAGAGACTTGTCTGGTGACTGGTAATTGTTCTGAATGATCCTTGCTATTTCCGAATCATAATAAACACTAAAGTATTCCTCAAGAAAAGCCTTCTCAAATTCCCTAAAAGTGCCGAATGGTCTCGAAAATCTGAACCAATCTGCAGCGATTTCCTTCAAGGAAAGCGGCAAGATTCTATGTAAGAGAAAAGTATCCCCAATTTCCATGATTTCCTGATAATTGGGTAATTCATACAAATAATCGTGTGGACTTACATCGCCGATGTTTCCCTTAACCCATTTACCGTGGCAGCCTTGAAGAGAAGTTCGACAAAAAAAAGATTGTCTACATATAGACGCCACCGCAAAATAAATTCATCATAAATAATAACTATATTTAGACTCTCCGCAAAATGAAGTTAATCAAAACAATCTATATATAGACTCTGCCGCAATTTACCATTATATATTAATTTTTGGATTCATAAATTATTTTTATTTTTATATTTTTAAAATGGACATATTTTTAATTTGTACTTTTAATTATTTTCATAGGGTAAAAGTGTAATAATTTTTTTTTGTTTATCCAAGTTTTTGTTTATTTCTTCAATAACAAACAAAATACACGTAATTACAAAATTAATATTAGTGAATTTTTTTTATATTTTGATTACAATAATGCCACAAAAACTTTTGTTGCTATAGAGTCAGTATATACCTAACTTACAATAAAAAGAACTAATAATTGCAATTGTGATCTACATTCAATATATAATGTCACTTTCAATAGTCCTTTTTTTCTCAGGCTCATATTTACTTTGGTAAGTTCTCCACTGTATGATACTCTTTAAAACGTGGTATGATGCACAATGGCAACTCGCATACGTCACAGCAATAGATACTTCTTCTAACTTTGTTTTGTAGTGTGCAAAACATGCATCTTCTTTGAAGCTTCTTCTTGGGACCAGGTGCATCACCTGTAAGAAGTTCGACTGGGAAATGTCTTCCTGTAAGCCTTGTGGGACATTTTCCTAAGTTGAGGGGACCTGTTGGTTTTCTAATCCAGTACACATCTTTTCCATAAGCACTGATGAGCTGCTCAACGAGATCCATTTTGAAATCAAGAAATTTCTTTCCACCTCCATTGCGCCTGTAAATGATGTGGCTGTTGAGAAGAGTTATCTCAAGCAATCTGAAAAATATCTTCTTGTAGTATTTCTTAACTCCTTTTCTTGTAGGCGAGGAAGCAGATGTAATTTGGTCCATTAGATCTATTCCTCCCATGTGACACCTTTTATACTGTACACATACTGTGGGTTTGCTAATGGGTTTTCCTGCAACCTGGACTTCTTCCTTCGTGTCATCATAAATTGTGCTCAGCATATGTACATATTTCTTGTCTCTCCACTTCATGTGCATGAGCTTACTCTTGAACCTAACAATAGTTTCACCTTTTTTTTAACACTTTGTCATTTACTTCCTTGCAAAGGTTCTTCCTCGTGAAATGCACTGTTCCTATGGCATCTGTTTTGTTAGTGACAAGAATCTCATAAAGCTCAGGAGAGGCATAGAAATTGTCTATTCCAAGAGTGTATCCTTTATTCAATAAGACTCAAAACTATCTTCGTTGGTTTGGTGAATCCTTTGCTAATTTCTTCAGATATTCCTGGAATATTACAGGGATAAGTCATTTTTTTACCCGTGTAAACTAGAAGATTCCAAACATAGCCAGTTTCTGCTTCTGCTAATATGTAACATTCAATGCCAAACCTGGCTCTCTTGAGAGGGATGTATCTTTTCCACCTGAGTCTTCCTTTCCACAAGAGCAATGATTCATCAATACTTATATTTTTAGCTGGAATGTAATGGGATCTGAACTTTCCGAGAAGGAAGTCTAGCACATCTCGAAATTTTATTGTTGGCATATCTTGTTCTACTTTATCAGACAAGTGCAAATATTTCATAAGTAAGCTGAACCTGTCCCTACTAATGCACTTGGAGAAGAAAGGAGTGGATATCAGAGGATTGGTAGAGTGGTAAGATTCGATTGTCGGCTTTCTGATAATCCCTTGCAGAATAATGAGAGCTAGGAAGACGTACATCTCACCAACACTTGTGTCCTTCCATAAAAGGTCTCTGCTTTTCCGTCTCATTTTACCTGATCTTCTTTTGTCATCTCCTACTTTACTAGCATATTTATTTGTTTCGCTCACAATATATTCCATCAGAACTTTATCAAAAAAAGACTGAAATATATCCAATGAACTTTGTGGATTCGAAAGCACTAACTTCACACCACTGTCACCTGTGAATGGGAAAGGGTCTCTGCTTACCATTGAAGATTCAGTCCATGTATCAGATGCAGTTTCATCTTCCAACTCACTGCCGCTAGTTTCACCATCTTCTTCTTCAATTCCTGTCCTATCGTTTTGAGCATCTTCATCACTTGAAACAATATCTTCACTGCAAGTACCTTCATTTTCAACATCAGAGATTTCATCCAAAAAATCATCATCTAAGTCATGCTCCAGTAGATGCTGAATATCAGTACGTCTGAGGTTTCTCCCCGCCATTGCAAAAATTCTGTGTGCTATACACAAAATAAATATGTACCATTGCACAATGCACACCACTAGCTAACAAAACTTCCTCTTGGGAAGCAGCTCTCGAACTAAAAGAAAAGCCACTTAACACAAAGCAGTATACGATAATCAATAGAGTCCATATAGTAACAATGGTAAACACACAATACAAAGTTGTTTTTTTTTTCGGTACCAACAATGCATAAAAATGGACTGTTTGCTTGCAAACTTCTTGCACAGACCTGTAAAGGCATTAAAAAGAGGGGCCTATAAATATGACTTGCCGCAATACAACAGCCATTAATTTTCAAACACCATCTATATATAGTCGCGCCGCAAAATAGCCCCGTTTTTCGAGAGTCTATATATAGTTCCGCCGCGGTTAAGGGGTTAAAGATCGGAATGTTAATGTTGCTATTTTCCAAGATTTTATTCATTTTCTCCTCGCCCGTCCTTGCCAAAGTTCCTTGCGTAAGGTTTAGAGAAAGTCTCTCAAGTTCCCCAACAATATCTTCCTCAGGCCTTCCTTCCAAGTTCGCATTGCCTAGCAACTTGCCAATGAGCTCCCTGTCTATTTGAATTGCCATTTTGTCTTCTGTTACATTCTTTCCACTTCGCAATAACATATGCCTTCAGTACTTCTCACAAAAAAATATCCCTGACTGAGCCCCCAGTATGTATAGGTATACTTTGTGCTTTTAAGCTGATTCTCAGCAACATACACAACCATACATTTTTGAATCCTTGTCCCGAGGTTCAAAACTTGCAGTACCTGAAGTTCTGTGGATGCTAGTTTAGGCAATAGACACGTACTTCTTCAAATTATAGCTTAACGCCCATTTCCTTTTAGATATATATATAGGTTGATTCATATTATATTTACAGAAGTTAATTCTTGGCCGTTATTCACAAAATCTACATTTCGATGTAATCTGTCCCCCCTTCCCGAAGAGAGTGTGTAGACTTGCGTAGCCACTGGCTTCACGAGTAAAAAAAAATATAACCCTCAATACCAAAAAAGGTGGCTGAAGGTATGTGTGTTGTGTACCCAGTTTCCCACAGGAAATAACTATTGGAAAATTGTGAAAAGAGCAAGTGTGTGTATTAAAAGAAAGAAAGTTAACATCCCCGCCGCCGGTTCAGATAATAAGGAAAGAAAGCTCGCCCAGCCGCTCCCCTCAGAGAAAAAGATACCTCTTACATTGCTGTACTCCGCCAAACATCTGAGGCCGACTGCTCCCCTGGCCTTCCTATTTATAGGTCCCGCTAATGACCTAAACCGTTACTGGAAACTTACCGCTCCCCAACGACCAAGAACCCAAACGTATAGGAATACATAGACATACACAATTTATAACATAAAAAAGGATCCAGTAATGATTGCATCATTACAAAGTGTTACATATTGCCCCCCTCTCCAAACTTTTAAGGTCAACCACATCTTATTAATTTAATGAAAATCTAAGACTTAACATTGATATCCAATATCTGGATATTCCTCCCTTCCATACCCCCCAATTTAATGCTCAACCTCCCTACTAGATAATGTAAGATGGAGCATTGATATTCATACCCCCCCCCCTACAGTTTAATGCTTAATTTCCTCAGAAGAATTCACCTCACAATTTAAGACTGGTGTGAGAGCTGGTCATTGTCCCGCCAAATACTATTTACTACCTGTACCTTAGCAATATTCGAAGTGATTCTGAAACTTTAACGAAGGTCAACTTCTGTCTAATGTGATGTTTGTTTATTTAGTCAAATTTCCATCACAAAAAATCACGCAAATCTGTAGGGCACCCTTGCATTATGCATACAAAAATCTTGTGCCCCCAATATTTATGTGAATATGTCCTAATCTATTGGTTAAGTAAATTACCAGGAACTAATATACATAAGAGGGTTCTTCTGTAAGTCATAGTAAGTATTGTATTTCTCTTGAAAATAGAAAAACACTGGAAGTATAGTATATATTCATGTTTTGAGTAAAGAAAGATGTGGTGGCAAACAATTATATTGAAATGAAGTGCTCACTTATCCATGAGACTTGGTTTTAAGAAGTTCTGTTAGTTTAGATAACCACTGGCACCATTCTCTCAGGAACTTGTGTAGCTTGGTGTCGTTTTTAGTTTTGTTATGTGCTAAGTGCACTGCTGTTCCTAGGTGTCAACTGCTGGAGGTCTGCATCACAACTAGATTTCCTTACTACAGCAGGTAACACCTAGAAACATCAGACAAACAATCAGTGCACCTAGTGCCATTACTCAAAACTAAAAACAATTCATATCCAGATAAAAATACACAAACGTCAATGCCAAGTACAGTGAATAACATATTCATGGAATATGTACCATATTTACTCATGTATAATGCACACTTTTTCCAAAAATTTTGCCCACAAAATCTGCAGTGCGTATTATGCACGGAATAATTCAGACAGGCAAGATGAAACCGTACAGGGTTGTTCCATGTTTTTGGGACACCTGCATTGATTTTTCATGTTTACGGAACCCTATCATGTTATACATCGTTGTAAAGCTTAAATCCTGCAGTTCCTTAATATGGAAACAGTATTCCATTCAAGATGATAATGTGAAATGCGGTTGAAATAAGTTCATCACAAGATTTTGCATAAATATAGAATAAAATAACAACAAAATGAAGAATGGAACACACTTAGATGTACTTCTGTTTTGTACTTTTATTTTTAATGGATGTTGACTCATTATTTTATAAGCTTTACATATTATGTCTATTGTTCTTACAGTGATATCGTAAGGAAATAGTTTAATAATTCAATATAGGTTTTCACAAAGTATTTTCATTAAGTTGGTTGGTTTTACAAAACATTTCCAGGTTTTTTATAATATGAAGTAAACAGTTACTAGACAAGTTGTTCATTTCCTCCTCCATGAATTTGTAAAACAATGTTCTTTTCTTTCAATGTTTTAAATCTTATTTAAACTTTCAAATTTGTTTACCAACATTGAAGATTAATTATTGTTTATTTTACATGCATTAATGTATACTAAATGCAAAATTGTTCCAAACTGACAACAAAAGCGCAACTGTATTGACATATATAAACATATGCAATTTTACAATTTTCATCCATTTGGAATGCTACAACAATACATTCGAAATTAAACTGACAAAGTACAAAACTATGTTTACAAATATCATTAATGAATACAAGAGGAAACTATGGCAGCATACAAATTTTCAGTTGTTTGCATAAAAGATGGGAATACACATCTACATTATCTGGTGCTGAGCTAAATGTAACCAATAGTTCAATGGAGTTTTTGTATTTGTCTGCAACAATTGGTTGATCATTAACTATCTGCAATGTGTTCAGTACCTTGATAGAATGAAGTGAAGAAAATGAAAAATTTATTACAAAGTTGTATCCCACACAGCACAAAATCTCCAAGGGATATCCAGATCAGATCCATTGGACCAGTGGTGTATTCTCCATGTTATTGGATTTCTGTTTTTTCTTTTACTTGCATGCTTGCATTGATGTTTTATTTCTATTATATCTAATTAATACATAATAAGTACATACAAGAAATAAGAATTGTTGCTGTAAAATGGGTGTAGTTTTCAGAATACGCCACTGCATTGGACATCCATTAGATATCAACTTTTGGATATCCATTGGATGTCCATAAGATCTCCAAAATTGGATATCCACTGGATATTTGGTATAGATCTACATGATATCCAAGAATTGACACTAATGTTTTTATATCCTTGGAAAGGTTTGTTCATAGTGTCTAGTCATTCAGCTCTGTGATGCGGTCCTAAATTACAACTTGTAGACATCCATCACCTGTCTTATACATACAGACTGCAATTCATTTAGTGCACAATTAAAAAATATATTTCAGTCATTTGCCTATTAGATCAAAATGAAGTGATGCGAATTATTCAAATTAATCTATCAACCTAAGTTATGTCAACAGCTGTATGGATGTTTTGCTGCCTCCCTTTGAAGTGAAACAAGTTCAGAATTAAGTGAAATACTGATTATAATTTTTGAATTGTTTATGGTTGTTGCTCTTTACGGTTTTGAATTTATTTCACCAGTAAAAAGCCAGCTTTGTTTGAAGAATAAGAAATAGTGCTTTAACATTCAGTCTTCATTTCAATTAGGCACATTCAAATACATTCCTTTACAGAGCTAAGTAATTGCATCATCAATTACCTAGTACTGTCAACAAAATACTGCAGACATTTTTTTAATATTGTCATTAAAGAATACTTAAGGACAACAGTGTATTACTGGTTACATTTACTGCAATTTACATTTTAAACCGTGCTTCTGCATAAGCTAGTTACAAATATTACAACACAGGATATAGAACTTTGACTACAGATGATATTCAAAACTTCCCAGTAAAATGCTTTGTGGTTTTTGAGTGGCAGTTTTGGCATGTACTATGGAAGATTTGATGGCAGTAATCTTTCCTGAAACACAGTGGCAGTGATTGGCAAGTACATAAGGTGTTATAATCTCTTTCAAGTACAGTGTAATTTGCCTATGACACACTCACTGATCCATGTTTTCTCTCCTATGTTACATACCGGGTGTCCCAAAAGTTGCTTGACCAAGAAATAAATATTTGTATTTATTTATTAAATTATTGTTGATTTAATAACACAAGTATTGTTTTCAAATAAAAATATTTATTTCTCGGTCAAGCAACTTTTGGAACACCCAGTATTTATTGTAAAGGCATATTGGGAATACATTTCTAAATGGTAGCTGGAATTTGAAAAAAAAATGTACTGACATATTTGTTACTAAAAATGTTCTTCACCAGACACATATTTATAATTAACAAGAAACATTTCAACTTTTGTCACACACGTGTTCAGAATTTGTGTACTTTATTTTGTACATTTTAAATGACAAAACTCGTCGATTGTGATGGTGTACGCAAATTATGCAAGGCTTGGCATACTGCCGATTTGCATCCAGAATATTATATTGGACATATAAAGGGTGGAATTTGGAAAATATATAAACCAGGGTTGTTAAAGTTCCAGGAATCCATAAATTCCAATGTGTTCTATTGGGTTCTGCAATAGGACCGCAAACTTTTTCCTCTCACAATATAAATTCAGTCCAAGTTGCACATTGTTTCATTTCAATACAGAACTTGGACCAGATTTAAATTGATCCAGAATAAAGGTTTCTGGTAAAAAAAAATAATGTAAAGTGCTCCCCTGTGCTTAGCACCACACCATGAAGGCTTATAGGGGGTGTGGGGGTAACGCCCCACACTTTCTAGATCCGGTCGTGAGTGGGGGTGGTGTGATCAGCATCATGCCCCTAACTGCCTTTACCCCCCAAAGTTTCCCCCAGGTACCCATGTCATTTGACGCTGGGTGAGCGCCAGGGCCGCTTCCAACGATAGAAAAATTCCCGGATTTGAACTGGCCGGGAATCGAACCCGGGACCTTGAGCATGGTAGTTTGACGCGTTACTTTTTTTTTTTTAAAAAAAAAAAAGGAAAGCCCCTATGCGGAAGCTTCCCCATCACACTTCATTCACTCATATCATTTCATTCATATTTCAATTTCAGGACTTTTCAGGACAGGCAATCACAAACATCCATGTCCGAGCCAGGATTTGAACCCGGGTCTGAGCCACCACGGCCAGGTTTAAATTGATCCAGAAAAAAGTTTCTAGACTGTATTTAAATTCATCCAGAAAGAAGGTTCCCGGACCATATTTAAATTGATCTGGAAAAAAGGCTCCTGGACTGATTTACAGATAAAAATGGTCTTTACGGTTCAGAACCCATTTACGCTTGCTGATTTTCTCTCCTGGACTGGAATTGAATTTATTTAAAATGCATGGACCTTCAACAACCCTGTTATTAACTAGTGTAGTATTAGCAGTGGTACAGATTTTAACAAGTATTAGATACTTGATGTAAAAGTGCATAGGACAAATTATGGTCACTTATCCAAGCCTCTGCACGTCTACATTTGTATACTGTCCTCTGTTTTCTGTGTTGTAAAGGTTGGCAATAACGAAGTCCCTGACATTTTTTCAAATATATATGCATCATTATTTATTACCTATTTCCAATTTTTCCCTACAGCAGTGATTCTCAATCATCCTGGCATTAATTATACCAGCCCATGAGAGGTTCGTTAGATCCAGTAGTTGACAACAAATTTAAATCTAATTCCATATTTGTCAACATGCCTAGACATAATTTAACTATTGCTCTTTATAATCAATGTCATGCCCAATTGGGGGGGGGGGCATACCACCCGCCCCTTTCATGGCCCAGCATTTCTAAGAAAAGAATGTCAAAGGCAGGAAAGGTGGAAAAATTAGGACTGACTACTAGAAGAAGTATATTCCCTTCCCTTCTTTTCGAAAATCCTGGGCATGCCGCTGTATATGATTATGCTATAATTTTTTTTTATTAATATTAAATTTCTAGGGTACATATTAATACATTAACGTATAAAGTTTTAAAAAAATGGGTATTTATGAGTAAAATTATAGAGATCAGGGCATCAACTTTTAAAAAATAATTTATGAACCACAGTTTCACGAAAGTAGAGAACCACTGTCTTAGCAATAAAATTTAGCTACCTTATTTTAGAAGTGCTTCATCTAGAGTGGTATATTAAATGATGCATTTAAGATTTATTAAAACATTGGTCTATGCGGAAACTTCTACATAGTCACCCAGTCGTCATGGCACCTAAAAATGTTCACCTTCCGCCTGATTTTAGTGCAAAAAAATATATATATATAATTTTAATATTTTGAGTTCGCTTATGGAAATTTCCATTACCCTTTTTTTAATTTTAAATAATGAATACAGTATGTTTTTTATTGTTTGTGCATTTACTGTATCATTAAATCAGAATATAAACTGCCAAATATTTTTCACTGTTTGCTAGCCAATATGGTAGAGCGTGTGCAAGAATTAATTACTTTTAATCCAATCTTGTATTAACAATTTAGATATTTTAAGGTCACACTTCAAATGAGCAGCTTCATCTCAGGTGGATTCATGGCTTCCTTAGACCATATTTGCCCCCTCCAAAAAAAACTGAATTTTCAGAAAAAGATTCTGACACCTGAATTAGTTATAATTTTTTCTACCCCTGTGTATGAATGGAATTGCTATACAACACAAGATACAACAGATTCTGGTAAAAAAAAAATAATAATAAAAAATTACCATTCAGCCAGCAGAATATCCAAATATTACAATAAGTCCAATTAAGAGAATATATGGTTTTGAAATATACATACATCTGGTGAAAAACTTCATCAAAAAGTTGAAAATCAAAAATGAAGCAAGAATTACATCTTATATACTCTTCTCCAAGTTCTTAGAACCAACTCCAAAAGTGATTTTTGATTATCATATCATTTCCAAAGTAGAGTTATCACAGATGACTCATTCATTTTCCTGTGTTCATACACGACACAAATTTCCTAAGCTACATAGAAACAAATACATACATTCACAGAGGGTCATTGCACTCTCACAGCCTTTTAGTGAAGATTTCTGGTGTGAAACATTTTACGCTCACAATTTAGAAAATTTTATAACACTTAAAAGTCAAGCACACAATCTATGCACACATATTTCAAGTTTCCTTGCGTCACTTTCTTATATGGTACAAAAAATTCTACTGGTATGAAGAGCAGCTTCCTTGAAGCAAGAGCACATCCTTGGAATGTATTTGCAGATTTACACATTTCCTGATGTTATCAATACATATTAAAATTAACCATTTGAAAAGTATATACACATCATAACTTCATGTATAACTCTTATCATAAACATTTTTCTGTGTCATATACAAATATATCTTTCACATTTCCAACTCAAATTTAAAAAAAATAAATTTGTAAATATTCTTAAGCAGGGGTTATAAATACAAAAAATATCAAATTAATGAACACTATATTACAGTAATTTTGAAGTAATGTACTAAGAAGGCAGGTAATTTGCAAGTTATGCACTTCTGTTTTGTTCAAATTAATTTCGACAAGTATTTACAATTTTTTGAAGAAACCTTAATAGACGTTGAACTTTCATAGACTGGATATTTGGGTTTAGTTCTACGATGAGAAGAGTTCTACTGTTATGAAAGAAGTTTATATTTTCATAAAGAAATTAATACTGCACCATGAAAAATATAATATATAATACATTTATGATTTATACAAATATAAATGCACTAAAGCCATGGGGAACCATAATTTTTTGAACTATATCCTGGTGCTCACCCAGCCTTCAGTCAATGGGTACGTGGGGGCAACTCTTGGTGGGTGAGGTAAAGACAGCCTGCTTCCCCCTGCTGACCCCGCTTCCTTGCTGTATGTCTTCTTGACATGGTGTAATGCACAAGGGATAGTTTTTTGCAAAGGTTTCACTGAAATCATTAAAGTAATATTTTTCTTCTTTCTATCATAATCTAATATGCCTGATGTTTTACTTGGAATATATATCCAACAAACGGTTCAATTCTTTTCCGTATTATGCAAGTTAACAAAAGTTATTTATTAACAAAACCAGATAATTCAATCTCCTCAGAAACAGTTTGTAATCATGGTTATTACGAGAGGAGATTGATCAGAGTTGAACCTGAGGTTTGCAAGTGCAATCATAGTAACCTAATGCATAGAATTCTTTGCAAACACATACATAATTACTTTTTCATTTCTTGATGTAGAAAATATCCTTCCAAGGAAATAATCTAGAAGTTTTAATTGCAGTTGAAAGTGTAAATATAGACTTGCATTTATATCGCTGGAGGTGAGCATGCTCTCTCTCTCTCTCTCTCACTCACTCTATTGTAGTTTCAAGCAGTTCTTGTTTATTATGTATACACGTGTGCACTAGATAGTTGTCAATGACAAAAACCAACCTAAAGCAAAAGTTAATTAAAGAAGAATTTGCAATCTTTTTGCAAAGAAAATCAAAAGAAAAATCAAGATATGAATCAACTTATAGTTTTATTTAATGGTTCTACAAAGAAACAAATTCCAAATTAAGAAATGCTGTCAAAAACTATGTAATGACGCAATTGTTTAGGCCATAATGGTGTTTCAAGGCAAGGTTTGTACACTTGTTGCAACTGGAATGTAAATAAATATCAATGTAATATGATAACACTTCTTACACCAATGCAAAGAAAATACTTTAGCTACATGCTGAAAAGAAAATTTAACATTTGAGTAGGAAATGTGATGAACACAAACTTGAAGACTGACATATTTCTCAAAAATTAAATTGTAGTTTATAATGGCATTTTACATGCCCTTTCTGCTCCTAGAGATTTATTTTAGGAATTGTAAATCCAAGCCGTAAATTTAACTCATTGTAATGTTGAATTTGTTTTCCATCAATGATAAATTTTCAGTAACATTTCTTCCTAGATCAAAGTCTCTCTAGTCAAGATTTGAAGACAGACCACTATATCATACAAACACACACACATACACACGCACACACACACATATATGTACGTTAAGAACTATTACAATGATGCAAAAATTACTTACATAAATACAAATATATGAACGGTATTAAGTATATGTATCACATATCAAGGCTGTCTGATTCCTAACCGCATGGCAACGCCAAGCGGCCAAGAAAGACTTTTCTCCATAAGTGCAGGTGATGCTGTACATATACAAGTATTCTTTGGGAAAAAAATCGTATCACTGTACGGTGCTAGAAAAAAGTTTATTTCAAAGCTAGGGTGCACTTCATTTAATTCGTAAGCACTTGGGATGAAACCATAGTCAAATGTTCTTAGCGCCAATGCTCTTCTCAAGGTTAAGGCAGTCCAACACAGAAGCACCCACGCTGCTTCTTCTGGTCAGCATAGAAGTAACTAGCACCCACTTGTTCAGTTTCGGATCGTACCTCTCCACAGAATTAAGACTAGAGCTGCCATCGTTCCCACCAAGTGCATAGAGTAAACCGTCTATTTCAACTACTTCATGAGTTGACCTATAATTATAAACTCACTTTAGTATTAAATCATTAAGATCACAAAATATCTGAATGCAGGCCCAGCTGAAATTTTTCCAATTGATTCCGATCGACAATTTTAGATTTTAGATGGTCAATCGGAACCGATTGGTCAATTATAATGAATTGGTTTCTATTCGAAAATATTTTATTGTTTTCAATATATTGCTTATGAAAAATTCTTATCTATACAACTGTAAATGCAATGGATAAATCATAAAACAACTAAAATAAAGGTAAAAAAGGTAAAGTGCTCCCCTGTGCTTAGCAGCATGCCATGAAGGCGTATAGGGGGTGTGGGGGTAATGCCCCACACTTTCTTGATCCGGTTGTGAGTGGGGGTGATGTGATCAGCATCACGCCCCTGACTGCCTTTACCCCCAGGGTTTCCCCCAGGTACCCATATTATTCAATGCTGGGTGGTCGCTGGGGCCGCTTCCATCGTTAGAAAAGTTCCCGGATTTGAACCGGCCAGGGATAGAACCCGGGACCTTTAGCATGGTAGTCAGATGCGTTACCGACTGAGCCACCGCGGCCAACAAACAACTAAAATAAATCTCTGGTAAAGCATGTGGAATTTCTAGCTTAGAAAAACTTTAACATGCAAACACTTTTCAAATATATGAACACGTTTTTAACTCTGTAGCTTCATTTGTTTAACACATTTATAGAAAATCGAAAAACATGCTGCTTCAGTTATAAATTCGCATGTTGTTCTTCCTTTATACATGCAAAAACAGCAACAAATTAGGTTAAACAAAGAATCTGACCCACAACACTTGAAAAAGTGACAAACAAACAAAACACTGTCGAGAACGACTCAGTTGATCAAAAGATTGCTCACTCTTCCAATCACATTACATACACACAAGAATAACCATGGAAATTCCATACTGCAAAAAAACAAGAACTAATGTGAACATTTATTCCAACTACTAGCTGCTTTAAAGTTGAATTGGTTAGAGTTCTATAGTTATATATTAAGATAAATCTGACTTCAATAGTATGCATTAGAATTCAGAAGAAATGCAATTCAAGTGTGCTGTTTCAATGCACTTCTAAATCACAGGAAATGTGTCAAGAATTAAACTACCTATGCTTTGAGTACATAAATGAATTTATAAATATTGATTCTACAATATATATACAAACTTACAATTGGATATAATTCACCAATTGGAAATTGTCTTGATTTTCCGATTGAAACCAATACATTCCCATAACTATATTAGGCATCTGATTCATTCCAATTGAAACTAATTGAAACCAATTTAATCCAATTGAAATTTCAATCGGAACCAATAGAAAATTCCAGCTTGGGGGAGGGGGGGGGGGGAGGCTCAAGATAAAATTTCTACCTGGGTAAGGATTTTCGGCACCTCTCTACTTTCCACCTCTCTCCAATGAAAAACTTGACATTATTTGTCATATATTTATGGTTTTAATGACAAAAAACAATAGCCGTATTTTTAAAATACCCTAAGTATTACTGTTAAAGAACATGTTTCTTGTAGGTATGTGTTGATTTAATACATACTACATAATTACATCGAAATAACAGTAATCTCTTAGCTTAAAATGCTTCACGATTTTGCAATATGCTTATTATGTTATGCTGCAGTAACTTCAATTAATATTGTCAACAATAAATCCAACTCATTTTAAAACAAAGTGGAAGCACATAGTTGTTTCGATCCACTTTAAACTGTAGGTCCAGTCCTGATTAGCCTTTCTGTACATAAAGCGAACTTAAAAATAAACTGAAACAAACAAAGAAATGGTCATGCTTATATGAGCAGAAATAAGGTTTTGGTGCTAATCAAGGGAGTTGGTTTGGCACTCGGTGGCCCAACACCTAAGCTGCTACAAGAGAAGGTTGCAAAGTGATACGTAGCACTGAGCCTGCTGTGGAACACAGTCTTCGGAAGATTTCAGAAGTGCACAAAAGAGCAGATATCCAATAGAAAAGATTTTCAAATGGGAGCAATGGCATATGAGGTGCCAATCTTTCTGCCAATATATCTGAACAATTTATTCTATCGGTATATGCTTTTTTTTTCACTGTCGATTTGATAAACTCACCATATTTGTACTTTCTTTAACTGTGTAAATCCCGTTCCATATACAGACTTATCTACAAAGTATATTCTACTTATCCATGTAGTATTGCATGAAGTAACTTTGGAGGCAATACCTATTAAAGATAACTAATAAAAAATTTACAATCATTGGTGAAGTCCTAAACCATATAATGAGTTGATAACGTAACTAAAACACACTTTGAGATGCCACAAATCAAATTTCTGAATAAGTTTGTTGAAAGTTGTTCCGAGACAAACAGTTATATAACCAATTAGGATCATTAACATGGAAACAATCCTTACCTTCGTGAATGCATAGATGCGATTGGCTCCCAAGCATTACGCCGAGGATTGAATCTCTCTCCACTCGACATGCACATTGTCCCATCGTTTCCACCAATGCAATACAGTGCACCATCCAATGTTGCCACTCCGCAACTACTCCTTCTATTGTTCATGGAAGGAACTGAGGTCCACTTGCCTAACCTTGGATCAAACCTTTCCACACTCGACTGATAGTTTGTAGAGTCAAATCCGCCCAATGCATATATACAATTGTCTGAAAAAATAATTAAGAAATTAAAGAATTCTTCATTTCGTCTGCTATCAGTATCTGAGAGAGGCAGGATATGTGGTGATTCTTAAAGACCTCAAGCCTGAACAAGAATAACACAATGATAAATACGTACGTAAACTATGCAATTTGTTAATCAACATTGAGTTTTGAATATAAGCTTCTACAAAAGAGCAATTGTTTTAAGAGAATACATGAAATATTTGAAACAGGTAAGTAAATTATCATGAGTGCCATATATTAATTCCTCCTCTCAAAGCACACAGATAAACTGAAATGTACTGCATTACAGGGCTAAATGATTTCAATAGCACAATCTGATAATATTAGAGAGTAATTGGTACTACTTTTAAGTGAAGGTAAAAGTTTGTGCAATTTTCTGTAGATTCAAGACCTTGTGCCATGATGTACTTAATATGTGCAAGCTTTTTGGATTACAACTAATACTTCAATAATCAACTTCAATGCAATAGGGAAATGAAAATTTTACATCTATAATTTTTTTGCTATTCTTTCTCTTCAACCTTTAGCATGCTTTGGCTTGTATGTGCCTTTATGGAATGCAGTTTTTCAAGTACGCACTTTCCAAATCTACAGCAAAAGGCTACAGTAAATTGTAGCTATCTACCATAAATACTTGTCCATAAAGGGACAAATATTTACGGTAGATAGTTGCCTTTTGAAATGATAACTAACTCCCTAACTCCCTAGCCTTCTTAAACCCGAAGGTTCATGGCTGCAGCAACACAGGCCTTCCATCTGTCCCTATCTTGAGCAAGATCTATATACTCTTTTCCATCCCTACCGATTTCCCTTAGGTCCATCTCAACGTTGTCCCTCCATCTTCGTCTTGGCCTTCCTACAGGTCTCTTACCATCAGGTTTCCCAACAAGAATCCTGTAAACTCCTCTTTCCTCTCCCATTCGTGCCACATGGCATGCCCACCTAAGTCTTCTTGATTTAATTATTCTAATAATATCTGGACGTGAATACAAATTATGTAGTTCTAAATTATGTAACCTTCTCCACTTACCTGTCTCCTCATCCCTTTTAGGTCCAAATATTTTCCTAAGGATCTTATTTTCAAATACTCTCAATTTATGTTCCTCTTTCAATGTAAGGGACCAAGTTTCACATCCATATAATACTACAGGCAAAATTACTGTTTTGTATATTTTAACTTTTAGTTTCTTAGATATTAAACGAGAAGACAAAAGTTTATGAAGAGAAAAGTAACATGCATTTCCTGAATTAAGCCTACTTTTTATTTCCTCTTTAATATAATTTTCATTTGTTAATATTACTCCTAAGTATTTGAATTTGGAAACTGGTTCAAACGTGTTGTTATCAATAATTAGATTTTGGTTATTACCTAACACTTGGTTTCGGCCTGTAAACATATATTTAGTTTTCTCTTTGTTAACTTCCAAACCTATCTCTTTAGCAGTTTTGAAAAATATTTTAGCATTATTCTTAATTGTATTCACATCATCCCCCAGTAAGTCTACATCATCTGCATATGCTAACAACTGAGTCACACCATTTAATTTCAGTCCTTCTTAAGTTTCTTTTACCTTCCTAACAGCATATTCTAAGGCAAAATTAAAGAGCAATCGAGATAATGCATCTCCTTGTTTTAAACCATCATGAATTGTAAATTTGTCAGACATATTAATACCCACACGAATTTTACTTTCGGTTTCACTGGTGCATATTTTTATCATACTAACAAGCTTCTTAGGTATTCCAAACTCTACTAATATATTATATAATTTCTCTCTTTTGACCGAATCATATGCTTTTTTTTTAAATCAATGAATAGCTGATGGACATTTTGATTATATTCCCATTTTTTTTCAAGTGTCTGTCTGATGTGAAAAATTTGATTTGTAGTTGATCTGTTACGTTTAAATCCACATTGATAATCACCTATAATTTCATTAGCATATGGGGTTAGTCTTGTTAAAAGAATGTTAGATAATATTTTATATGTTGTTGAGAGTAGAGAAATTCCACAGTAATTATTGCAGTTCATTTTATCACCTTTTTTAAACATAGGAACAATTATGGATTCTTTCCACTGTTGAGGGATTTCTTCTTTATTCCATATTAAACAAATTAATTTATGAATTTGACATATTAATGAATTTCCACCATATTTAATTAACTCAGCTGGTATTAAATCAATGCCAGGTGCTTTGTTATTCTTTAGCCTTTTGAAATGATGCAGTCAATTTAATTTAAATTCTAATAATTACAAATACATCAGGTGACAACCATCAACTGACAACCACAAGTTTAAGATTTTTTGTTTAAAGTCCACTTGCACATTGGTTTTGTGGAGCAATGCTATCTTATTACCTATCACAGCCACTCTGCAGTAGCGCCGCCTTGTACTCATTGCTGGACATGAGCTCCAAACGCCAGTGAGAGGATCGTACCGTTCTATGC
This sequence comes from Lepisma saccharinum, assembly GCF_977018435.1. NCBI lineage: Eukaryota > Metazoa > Arthropoda > Insecta > Zygentoma > Lepismatidae > Lepisma > Lepisma saccharinum. The sequence continues at coordinate 20,677,611 of NC_139242.1, read as the reverse complement.
TGCTTAGGCATGATGCTCCATCGTAACCTCCACAAACATACAGGAGACCGTCGTAACTGCATATGCCTGGAGAAAAAGATGCGACTAGTGAGTTTCTTATGACACAATATTTTATTGGCTACAGAATTTTAAAAATATGCCTTAATGTATTAAAGTTTTGAAAATATGAAAACATATAACTGAATATTACTGGTGTGGTTTGCTGTAGAATACAATAATGTGTTCTGTTGTATTTCTAGCATTAGAAAATTTACTGATGAAGTTGAGGATACTCTATCTTGAAACAGCCAACCTCCGTGGCAGAAGGGTTAGAACATCATGCTATGCCAGGGGCTCCGTTCATATCCTGGCCATGGCATGGGTGTTCTTTGTGAGTGTCCATTCATCAATTTCTTCATCATCACCCATCTTCATCTTTGCAATTAGCCAAACGTCATAGAAAGATGAACTAAAATATACCAAATTTATCAATCACTCTACCTAAAAACAAACTATGAATACAACCTCTCTGAATACAGATTTTTTCCCCTTTGTTGAGTATGATATCTACTGACATTCCAAAAATTCTATGGGTACAAACTTCATCCACAATCAGAATCAGTGTGGAGAAACCTCAGATGTATTAGAAATAACTCTAGTGATGTTAATGACAATATTTATAAAACATTTGAGCCAGCGCAATATCATAATCTTTGGTACCATGGTAGTTACTTAAATTCATTCATTATATTCATGAAAAATATAATTCTTTTTTCTATCTTGTCTGAAGAACTTGTACACATTTCCAAATTTTGATGCATTTCTGGAATACAAAATACATTTCCGTATCGTACCCAAGGTATTGGGTAGGATGTATAAAGTCTTAGCATAGCAGGTATCAGAGAAAGGAATGCTGAATAAGTAATCAGGCAAAGGTCGGGTGATTGACTTGGAAGTCGTATGTGGCATGAGTGTTGGAATTGTCAGGAGGTGTGATCAGTTGGCGAGAATAGGAGAGAGAGTAAGGACTACGGATTGTGAGAGAGGAGCAAAGTGGGGAACGACTATTGGACGATGGTGTGTGACAAGAGACAAGTGATAGTTGAGAGGACAAGCTAGGAACAATCTCCATATATTTGTAAGGCAAGTAATATCCTTTCCTTAACCAATCCATATCGGTTCAGTCATGGAGAGTATGAAACCCATATCTAATCTAAGCTAATTTCTATCGCCATTCCTTTAAAAGGTAACCTCTCGCATTTATCACATTTAGGCCACGCGAGTGATAACCATCTGAGAGATGAATGAGGAATAGCTACATCACCCAATTAAATCTAGAGGTTCTTGGTTCGATCCCAAACGCAGCATGGGAGTTGCGTTACGTGGTGGAGGCTGCTTAGGGCTTCTCATCCATTTTTTGCAAATGCGATGAGAAAACACTGCAGTACGTGAAATACTGCGATTTTCATCTATTTCATCCCGAAATATGATGAAAATAATAGAGCCTTCTAGCTTTTCAAATTACGTACGTGCGATATGGCGCCGGAATTTTCACTTGTTAGCGCTTCACGTTGTGTTAATTATCAATTGTTACCAAAGAAAGCCAAAGGTAGGCCTAGCAATATGCTACGCGGTAAGGCGCAAATAAATAAGAGTAGAGTTTTAACTAGGTTATTCGGCGATTGGCTTGTGAAAAGATGAGTGAACATTAGGATGTTGCATAAAGGTTGGTTAAATATTTTAAAGATGTGTTCGGTACTGTCGTCACTCTGTTACGCGATTGTTGAACCTAACTTATCAAATTTCCGGGAGAGTAAATAATTGCTAATAATGTCCTGTCAAAGCCACGGGGGGATGAGAAAAGACAACAAGCAACTTAGTGCTAATTTTAAGCTAATCAAGCATTTTTCCTGCGCATAGGCTAATCATAGAATCATGGCGCAATCTAGATTTATCCACCCCAACATTCTCGAAACTATCCAGTTTCAAGGTAACATTCACGAGGATGTATTAAAATTCATTGACAAATTTGAAAGTTTAGCTATTCTTAATGAGTGGAATGACTTAAAGAAAAGGCAATTGCTACCGGCATTTTTGGCTGATTCAGCATTGGAATGGTTCAATACTTGGAGTCGAACTCAGGAAGCACAGGATATAGATTTTGTAACTTTAAAAACTAAAATTGTGGAAGAATTTACGGAACCGGGGGACACTTTTCAATTAGAAGAACAAATCAGATTACGCTTCCATCAGGAAAATGAACCTGTTTCAAAATATGTGAGAGAAAAACAGTTATTGTTATTAAAATTAGATCCTGCCATGGACATTAGTGAACAAATTAAGCAAATAAGCGGGGGTTTACAACCTAACTTTATGAAAGAAGTTTATAACAGGGAATATGATTCAGTGCATGAAATGTTACGAGACCTGAAACATGTTGAACAATTCAAATATCTCGTGCAAAAACGTAAAATTCTAGAAACTGAATGCGAGACAATGAAAGCTCTGTCATTTTCTGAATCGAGCCGAGCCTACATGCCGACTCAGCAAGCTATCACGTTGCAGCGCACGGTCAATGGTCATGTTGACATAAGTTATTCTCAGGCTAATCGGGAGATCGAGGAAAGATTAAATGCACTGCAACAAGACCTTGATCAATTACAGTCGAACGCGGGACTCCAATCTCATGAGTCAGATTTAGTTTTGCAATTTCAGAATCTTGAGGCTAAAGTAAATGCACTTGCAGAACATCGGAAAAAACATTCATTCACTGAGTCATCATTCTCATATACAGTTAGAGAAAATGAACATAGAGATAGAAACAATAGGAGAACCTATTATCATAATAGTAATCATAGAGCTCAGAATAGAAATACTTGGCATAACAACCACAATGATAATCTCGACACACAGTCGCAAAGCTCGCATAGGGGGCGATGGCGTAATGGCGGTAACCCTCGATTTCAGCGTTCGCACTTTTTATCTTCATCTCCACGAACATTTTTGGAGCAACAACAGGGGCGCGAAGATCCAAATAACCATACTAATCAGGTTGTTAATGCAAATTACTCTACTTTTCGTAAGAACAGAAGCAATTTTAAACGAGTTAGACCTGCATATGACAGGGACCTAGGTGTAGGACCTTCGGGAAAAACTCTAACGGTCTCTACTTTTCCTTCTGAAGATCTGATTTACATCAATGTGAAAGTAGATGGGGAAATTCGACAGTTCATCCTGGATAGTGGAAGTCAAATTTCGGTAACTGGAGATAAGAACATACCAGTCAATGCCAAGCGATTTAATATAAATACTGCGATTAGAGGGGTCACTAATAGTCAACTGACGGTTAAGGAAATTGTGTTACTACCATTTTCTATACAAAGCCAAACATTTGTTCATCCATTTAGAATCGTTAAGGATTTTAATCAAGTTACCATATTAGGAAATGATTTCTTGAAGGGACAAAAGGCTAAGTTAGATTTTGAGGAAAATAAGCTTACCTTGCATAGATTTGGCACACCTCCTAGAAACCAAATTAAAAATGAGAATAAGAAAGCTTTTGACGTGTCAATCAAAGTTTCCCATTTGTTACAGCATGTTTTGCAACCAGAATTTGTAGCTGCTAAAAAGATAAAAGTAAAACCCAGGACACATTTGTGCATTCCACTGAAATTGACTAATTCATATGACAAAGATAGAACACTCTTGGAACCGGACCTACAGTTTCAAGAGAAAACGGGATTGATGGTTGCCAGAGCAATTATTAATCCGGATTCGAATCTTATTTGGATCACTAATCCTTTAAATTATAATGTTACAATTAAGAAAGGCACTATTATCGGGAAAGCTGAAACATGGGATAGGCCAATCATGAGTAACACTAATGATGAGAATAAGGATGAGATTGGTGAACAGGCACAGGTTTTTGCGACGGAAGAGTCAGGGAACGTCAGTGACGCACGGGCGGACCCTAGTCGGTTTGATGTGAATCCGAATTTAGAACCCCAGCAAAAGGAGCAACTTTTGGCTGTTTTAATGAAATATCCACATGTTTTTGCGTGGTCAAAGGATGATATAGGTAGAGCCACGAATTATAAACATAGAATTCAACTAAAAGATGACACAGAATTTCACTTAAAATCCTACCCGATTCCAGTCCACCTTCGTGATGAAATTAAAGATCAGATTGAGACTTTATTAAAGCAAGGTGTTATTTCTCCTACAAAATCACTCTTTAACTCTCCAGTTATCCTTGTAAAGAAGGCAAAGGGGGGTTATAGATTATGCCAGGATTATCGCAGATTGAATGTATCGTCTGTATTTGACGCTCTGGGGGTAAATAACATCAATGAAATATTATACAATATGGGGGGCAAGAAATACTACTGTACGGCAGACTTGAAGAGCGGATTCTTTAATATTCCTCTCACCGAGGACAGTAAGAAATATACAGCATTTACAATACCAGGAATGTCACAGTATCAAATGAACGTCGTGCCACAGGGCCACGTCAGTTCATCAAGTGCGATGACTCGTTGCATTCACCTTGCTTGCTCAAATTTAGATCCCAATCACTTTGCCCATTATGTGGACGATTTATTTTGCTTCGGAAATACCTTTGAAGAAATGCTCGTAACTCTGGAGAAAATGTTACAATGTTTACAGGCCGCGGGATTGAAGCTTGCAATAGAAAAATGTCACTTCGGATACACTGAGATTATTGCTTTAGGACATAAAATTTCAAAATTTGGCTATCGGATCAATGACAAAATCATTGATTCTATCAAGAAACATAAGACACCGACAACTGTGAAACAAGTTCGCACATTTCTCGGATTAACATCTTATGTCAGGAAGTTTTTAAAATCATATTCCGAGATGGCACTTCCCTTGCAAAAATTGATAGGAAAAAAGAAGAAATTTCTCTGGGGGGAAGAACAGCAAACTGCGTTTGAGAGGTTGAAAGAGGCTTTACTTACAGCTCCTGTATTAATGGCATATGATCCATCAAAAGAAGTAAGGGTATACACGGATGCAAGCAGTAAGGCTATTGGCGCAGTGATTTTACAACCGAATGCGAACGGTGATTTTCAGCCTATTTCCTATTGCAGTAGAGTTTTAAAAGACCATGAAACTCGACTTTCAACCATCGAGCAAGAATTGTTGGCAATCATATACGCATTTAAGTCATTCAGATTCTTTTTACTTGGGAGACATTTCGAATTATTTACCGACAATCAAGCAATCACATTCATTCGCTCCTCAACGCAACTTTCAAACAAATTATTTAGATGGTACACGTTGATGGCCGAGTTCGATTTTACGCCAATTCACTGTAAGACTACACAAAATATGGCGGATGCTATCAGCAGAGAAACAGAACATGATCCACAGGGAGAAGACGAGGAGCTTCCAGAGCCACGTACATTGTTATTGTTAGATGAGACAATTGATGTTGCTATACACCAACGAGAGGATTCTTTTTTTGGAAATATCATTAATATTTTGGAAGGAAAAGAAGACGAGGGGGGCAACAACCCACCCAACCCCTCCCTGCAGAGGCAAGCTTGTTATTATATTATGGACAATGGACTTCTTTATAGACAACATAAACTGGGAGCTACGACTAAGAAATTATTATGCATACCGAAGTCACTTCGCAACACTGTCATTGAGACATTGCATAGTTTACCAGCTGGAGGAGCGCATTACGGCTTCACTAAAACATACAAAAATGCACTAGATAGGATTTACTTTCCATTTATGAAGAACCATATTCAGAAAATGGTCAAGGAGTGTGTAATTTGTCAGCAGAATAAGCGCATAAAAGGAGCGCCATATGGAGAACTTTTAACGTTCAACTCACAGAAACCATTCGATAGAATCGCTTTAGATTTTAGCGGACCGTATCCACCAAGTGGTTTGCTCCGCCATAAATATATACTAAGTGCAATCGATCATGGTACTCGATTTTTAATTGCTCAATCAGTAGCAGATACTTCAAGTGAGACAGCAGCTAACTTCCTTTTTGAAAATGTAATTTTGCGCTACGGATGTCCTTCTCATTTAGATACAGACAGAGGTACTTCATTCACGGCTAGTTTATTTAAAGAACTATCGGAGAAATGTGGAATCCATCTGAAATTCGCTCCAGCAGCTAATCACAATTTAATTGGATTATTGGCACGATCACATGCTATTTTACAGGGACTTATGAAAAACTTCGTGAACTCAAAACACACAGACTGGCTTTTATACTTGCAATCGGCCGTGTGGTCATACAATGTTAATTACCAGGAGAATTTGAAGAACAGTCCATTTTTTCTTCTTCATGGATTTACGCCTAGATTAGTCTGGGAGAGCGGACTACATTTAACGCCCAGTGTGAATGTAAACAACGAGATGAGATTCAAGATTCTCGAAAAAGCACGAGAAGCAGCTTATGAGTCTCTACAGAAACGCCACCGACAAGCAAAGAAGTACTACGATAAACGTCGTCAGTCCATTGAATTTACACCAGGAGAATTGGTTCTAGTATACGATGGCAGTCATCGTGTACACACCGCTAAATGCTTCTCGGGAGTATTTAAAGGACCTTGTAAAATTATAGCAAAGGAAAATCCCAATGTGTACAAAGTGGAATATAAGACAAAACGAGGACAGACAATCGTAGACTCAATTTCGGTCCAGAGATTGAAGAAATACTACGCTTCGGAACACGGTAGCGGCGATGAGAATGTAAATGGTGAGGATGAGACTGAATAACAGGAACAGTCAGGAGTGAATGAGTGAGAACATACCTTTTACCCTGTACGTAACTTCCTTTTCAGTACTCTGATGCACTAAATAAATTTTACATCTTGCAAATATTTTTTTTAAACTAACAAACACTAAAATTATGTGAAATATTATTCTTTAGCCCTTAATAATTGCACGGAAGTGTAAAACTAGTTATTACCACACTAAAATCATTAGTTATAACACGTAGACTTCGAGGTTTCATAATAATGAACAACAAGTACAGTAACGCGCAAAATAATAATAATTAATATTATTGTATTCACGGATAGTGAACAAAGGGAATGGTGATGAATATAAATTGCGCGCAAGGAATTTTCCTCAGATTTCTGTAGGCCTGCAGAGAACTGATGGAAATAATCTTTTGTGAACTACAAAAGATAAATAGTGTAAGTCAATAATAGACTTTAGTATTTTTTATGAATAAAATGTGTTAAACACATTCGGTAAGGAAAATGAGAATTAAAATTCTCTATGATTTAGCGTGGTTAGTCAAAATAGGGTTTAAACAAGTATACATTTTAATATTTCAATTTTTAAATTTAAGTAATAATTACAATTATAATTTTAATAACTAAATAAATGACAGAAATATGAATTTATAAGATTTAAATAACGTTAAAATAAAGAGAGCAGTTATAATAGGAGCTGAGAATGCGTACAGCCAGTAAATTATTCAATAAAACGAGTTACAGATCAATAATAACTAAATAAGAATTGCGAGAATAAGAATTATAATATAGATAATAATAATACGAAGAGAATAGTGAATATTTTGGTTCTTGGATAATTATATAGCTTAAATAAAATGTATCACATGGAAATAATATAAATATTAAGATTACCTTTATAATTATACGCATTTTACATTGAGATTTAATTATTTTGTATATTTTTCTTACATAACTTTACATAAAAGCTAGATTTCAAATCTAATATGAAGAGTAATAAGTCAATTAAGAGCATAGGAGAAATAAGTAGTATTTTACAAATACAGTTACGATCATGAGTTATCAGCAGCCACTTGTCAGATTTTATTAACAATTTCACGACACAGTCATGAGATGAATTAAGACAGTCTTGAAGAAGTAAAATATCTTTCATTAAACATATACATTACATTGATCCATCTAATTTGGAACACTTCATTCCAAATATGACTCAATTAATTTATTGAATGTTATAATCAAGTTACTTAGAGTACTTCCTAATTTTTTTTCCGCATGGTAGAAATTTCCCATCTTGTAAAATTCCCACTTAAAATTTCCCTCACATGTATTTCACATTCTGAAAACGATATCGAAAATCAGCTTCGAACGTCTTCATGGTAAATTATCTGTCGTCAGCAAAAGGATAAAGTTCAACCAGGGTGCAACGGAAATGTCCTTCCTCTTTAAGCAATGGGGAAACTTGAGTTACATTCAGAAAGACAGAACAACTAACGAAATATGCAAGTTAGGCATTCTATTCGTTTCTTGCGGCAACGATATCTACCTACATCGGCAGGAGCAACATTCTCTCTTGACATGAAGTAACCAACACGTTGCAAATTAAACCGCAGATATCTCACATTCCACATTAGCCGGGGAACTGAATAAACTGCCGGCAGAGCATTCTTTCAACTCAGGTTATCAGCTCGAAAGATACGAGGGAACATGGAATTTTATGTCTGTTCAGAACGCTATTTCTTTGTGAGACAACATTTGGAATCTATATTGGAATTAACTTTTCATTTTTATATCATTTAATGTTAGGTGCATATACATATAGTTACACACTACCAATTGTCAACTTTCATTTTTTTTCTCTCCATATTTTTTTTGTATACACAATTGTATATTATTTTCCTTGAATATTCTTAGGCTAATTGCAATATCATTAAGGGAGAAAGAGTCTATAATGGACAACGAAATTTCGGATTCTTAGAATATTATCTTACGTATTTCAATTTATGTGGACAATATTAGCAAGTGCACAGGATATTTTACAATTAATCTTTATTAATGACGTTATTTTTAACAATATCATACTAACAGAAGGACGATCATTCGATACATTATTTTTTAGTAATATTTAAAGTACTTCATTCAATTCAATTGTTATTTATAAATATTTTCAGTTAATTTAAGTATTCATATATTTTCAGAAATCAATTATACGTAATTTAAATTTTGCAGTAGTCTACAGTATACACTCATAACACTCTCAAGAGTATTTACAATATTACGTTCAATTCATATATAAAGTTCAATTGCTTTTAGTAATTATTAGTAGTTATATTTATTTATTTTATTTCTCTTTTCAAGATTCTAATTATATTTGGTGTGTAAAGGATGGCATTAATTAGAATTTGGGTAATTTATAGTAAGAGTAAATGTTATGACTGAATCGGTACTCCTTTTCAAATTCCATTTCCTAAAATGTAACAACCCTCAACTACAAGATTTTTCATACTTGTAATATTTACAAGCACTATTTTTTTAAAAATAAGGGTGACTTAGAGGCGCCCTTGTCTCAACAAAACCTCTACACATACCGACATATTAAGTTCTCTCACACACACAACATTACACCAACGATCAGGAGGAAATGCCTGTTCGGTATATGAAGCAAATTTCCTTTCCACAACCTACCTGAATTGCCTCACAGATAATTCAAATTTTAACGGTGAAATGAACATTTTAACAATATTTTGAAACCATATTAACAGTCCTCAGTTCAGCTTTTTCACAGATGTCAACGTCTAGAGATGATCACCAGCTAAAACCTTGGAGAAATAAGAAATCAACACGAATTACACCTGAAGGACGGAGAGAAATTATTTGTCTTACGATTTTTTTTTTGAGAATTTCTCAAGATTTTTATTTCTGAGATTTTTCTTTTAATTTTTCGACACGTGGAAACATGAATTACAATTAGACCTTTCATCAATTTTAATTACGCAGTTCAGCGAAATCAGTCGATAAGCACCAAATCGTTTAACACGGATCTCCTTCATTCTATTCTAATTAACTCCTACTAAAGTCAAGTAGTAGTGAGACCTGATATTCAACGCTGATAATACATACATCGATTTGAAGGAATATTTACATACAACTAAATACTTCACATTCACAATTCCACGATATGCAGTTCTCTACTATACATTTTTCTTCAATGACAATATTTGTAGCTGCAAAGTTAATGCATCAAAGTGAAAAACATTTTTCACGGCCACAAGGAACTAATATATACATATATACGTGGTTTGGTTCAAGAAGAAACTTCATTGCTATACGCAGAGACTATTAAGTGATGATAACAATAGTAAAATTATGGTATTTTACTTGAACTCTTTATGAGAATCAGGATAACTCAAGGATTATTTTATGGACAAATGTTAGTGCTGTGATTTTATCTATCGAACACTATTATATTCTTATTTTCAAATACATAAATTCATGTACATATATTATTATTCAAGGACAGTTATTGATACAGTGTATATATTTTGATTAACTTCAAATTTTCTAACTAAATATTTATTGTGATAGTTGACATATATTATAAATAAAAACGACAGCGATATTTAAATGATACAATAAAATAAGAGACGGTGAAATTTACATCGATAATGACATATGTGTGCAAGTGCAACTCGGATGAGTAATCACAAACGTTGCTGATTTTGTAACTATTAACTTCCAAATACACAACAGTGTTGTACAGTGTCAGTGCTTGCAGGATCGATTACACTACTTCGCTAGTGTGTCATTGAGATATAAATTTTGACAAGATCCATTCTTGTGGAACAATGCTTTTATAATTTTCTCACGTGGTGTCAGAGTGTTGCATGCTTATGCACGGACTTCGCTACGTCATCATGTAGTATTGGAACTCAGATGTATAGCGTAAGCCTCTCAATGAATACGCGCACGAGCAGATTGTCAAGTTAGCATAACAAACTCACGTGCCAGTGTTTACCTTTTATATGCTTTACGCAGACATGTATTTTTTTCTTCTCTTTGTTTCTATCGGGACTCGTGATATATCTATATTTTCAGGACCTATATTATTCCATTTACATATATTCTGGGTAATGGTATGTTATTACAATATTTTTAGTACACTATATTTTATAATAAAAAAAAATCTCTCCATAGAAAGGATCGATATGGAATACAACTTTAAATCTTTCATCTTTAGGTGAAAATCAAAGGATTTTCTTTAGGGGGTAGAGGAGCGTATCGTACCCAAGGTATTGGGTAGGATGTATAAAGTCTTAGCATAGCAGGTATCAGAGAAAGGAATGCTGAATAAGTAATCAGGCAAAGGTCGGGTGATTGACTTGGAAGTCGTATGTGGCATGAGTGTTGGAATTGTCAGGAGGTGTGATCAGTTGGCGAGAATAGGAGAGAGAGTAAGGACTACGGATTGTGAGAGAGGAGCAAAGTGGGGAACGACTATTGGACGATGGTGTGTGACAAGAGACAAGTGATAGTTGAGAGGACAAGCTAGGAACAATCTCCATATATTTGTAAGGCAAGTAATATCCTTTCCTTAACCAATCCATATCGGTTCAGTCATGGAGAGTATGAAACCCATATCTAATCTAAGCTAATTTCTATCGCCATTCCTTTAAAAGGTAACCTCTCGCATTTATCACATTTAGGCCACGCGAGTGATAACCATCTGAGAGATGAATGAGGAATAGCTACATCACCCAATTAAATCTAGAGGTTCTTGGTTCGATCCCAAACGCAGCATGGGAGTTGCGTTACGTTTCACTACAAAACTATATAATTCGATGATATAATTACCTAAACAACTTCTTTTTGTACCCATTGGAGTGATGGTGGCCCATTTGTTTATTTGTGGATTATAACATTCCGCTGTAGCCAAATCTGAAGCACCATCATAGCTGCAAATGTTAAATGAAATTGTTAAGGACAGAGCTCACCCAATACTAGATATATCATGAAGAAACAATATAAACTAAATAGCAAAAGCATGAGTTTCCTAAATAAGTAATGCAGTATTTAAGAATGACTTTACATTTGATAAGGAACAAACACTTTAAAGAAAAACCTGCTTTGGATTTTTATAAGATGGATACATATGAAATGTACAAAGGTCGTTCAAGGTTGACCAAGACTTTCGTGCATAAAATGTTAATGAATCAATGTAACGCTAAATTACGCCAGCAGGAAAGCCCATGATTGCTTGAGAGTAACCATGATCCTTTGCGACGCAATTGGCGCATGCACGCAGCAAGTAGTGTATCTGTTGCTGTGGAACAGATAATGAAATTTCTCATGAAGGAGAAGGTGCAACCTGCTGAAATTTGGCGTAGACTGCAAGCACAGTATGGGGAACAAGGAGTGTCATGGGCAAGAGTGTACGAATGGTGTCATAAGGGTTCCCCTCCACTCACAAAAAGCAAAGCACTGCTGTCTGCCGGTAAGATTTTGGGAACTGCCTTCTGGGACATGAAAGGTGTTATCCATGTGGATTCTTTTGGAAAAGGGTGCCACAATTAATGCCCAGTATTACTCAACACTGCTTCATGGTGCTGTACGTGGTGCCGCTTGGAAGAAAAGACCTGGAATGTTGTCGAAACATGTCATTCTTCTCCATGACAATGCCAGGCCACACATGGCCCATTTGACTCAAACAACACTGGCCAAACTTGCACTGGGAGGTTTTACCACACATCCTTGCAGTCCAGATTTAACCCCCAGTGATTTCTACTTGTTTGGTGCTCTTAAAAGAGTATTTGGGCAGGATGCACTTCCAGATAGATGAGGAACTCAAGAATGCTGTCCTGCAGTGGTTACGACACCAACCTACTTCTATCTACGCCAAAGGCACCAAGGAACTTCCACAACGATGGCAACGGTGTCTTGATGTTCAGGGGGAATACTTTGAAAAACTGACATAGTTTGGTGCTTCTATGTATGTATATTTCTTGTCTAGAAATAAAAGAAAAGTCTTGGTCAACCTTGAAAGACCCTTTTATTATAACTAAGAGATGTTCTGAAAGGGATCCCATGTAACCAAATGGTGTAACTTTGGTGCAAGAGGTCCTGAGTGCAATTCTTGGTGCAAGATAAAAAAAAAAAAAGAAGTTGATCCAACATTGTGAAAACAATTGGCAAGTAATGGCAGCAGACTCTGCATCACCCAATGAAAAAATGAAAAAGCTGATTGGCAGGCCTTGGATCTCAAAGGGCTGTTACGCCACAGGGTTTAGTTTAGTAGCATAGTTCAGCTGTCATCAAAATTGTAATTGTCTCTTTTTCGCATTCAACAAAAATCAGTTAAAAAAAACTTCTATTGCTTTTAAATTGATGTGAATATTCTGTGCTCTCAGTGATTTCGGAGCCAGATTCACAGGCAAGCAGGATATTCACTTTTTCAATTGATATCCCTTTGTAACCAAGGGGTTTTTGCCTGGGTGTAGGCACAGTGGTTCGGATCCTACTTTAAATTGGAGGTCCAGTCTTGATTAGCATCTCTCTTCATAAAGTGGACTTAAAAACGAAAACTCAAAACTTTTTAAATGAGTAACTAATTGATGAATAAATGCATTAAATAATCTTTAAAAAGTACTCAACTACAATGATGAATTATTTATTTCACCATAAACTGTGTGGGACAAGAACCCTTTGAAGGTCAAAGCTCACTAAGCAGTGTTTCATTGGGTAAAGTGCTGTCAGTACCAGAATTCCATTGTTGCAATGTCTCGATTTCTAGGTACCATATTCAGTTACCACATATATTGAAAAGATGTCCTCACAATGCTGAGCTTTACTGAAAACAACTGGACACACAAAAGGTAAGCAATCTAACCATTCTGCTACATTGGAGGTTCATATACATTTTCATGATATTGTAAGCATTGCCTGTTCCACTGCTATCTTTACTTTAAGTCGTGTGCAGTGATCGTGATACATACATACTACAGGGTGAGGCAAAAGTCCGGCACCACCCTTTTAATTTGAAAACGACTTGACGGAGGGAGATGAAATTTCGGATATGGGTAATTGGTGTGAGGCACACCAGATGGGGTTAGTGTGTATCATGGCGGCCATCTTGAAAGTCGCCATCTTGGAATTACATCCAGATTTTGAAATCGTAAGGGGGTCATGTAGCATATAATTTTACATGTGTGTTTTCTCAGTAATAAGAATATGCCATTATTTTCCCCCTAACTTTATTTGGTGAGGATATTTTCACAGTTGAAGTTCACATTTGGTGTAATGCAATGGGTTGGTATTTATTTGTTCCAGGTGATCTAACATGGCTCTAACCCTGAAAAAACGGATCAAAATTGTTGTTATATGGGGGGAGCACAGTGCCAGGGTCATTGCAGAAGATTTCAAGGCCCGGCATACAGAGAGAGACAACATATCACATACCACAGTGCTGCGTTGAATGCAGAAGTTTAAAGAGAATGGATCCGTGTGCAACAGAGAATGTAGTGGATGGCTGAGAACAGCTACCAATGAAGAAACAGCATGGCATCCTTGTTCAAGAGCATTTGAAGCTTATTGAATTCTGAGAATGATTTTGTGAGAAAATTATACTGAGTAGTGCAATTTTAGAAGTTCTGGTTCTGATGATTAACCAACCATTAGTTCCCTGATTCTATGAAATGCAAGTTAGTCTCAGCCTAAGAAGAAGTTGTTTCAAATTTAGAAACCTGTCTGCTTTCCTTTGCAAACCTATCTGCTATATTCTTCCCTCTGCTAACTTTTTTCTGTCATTGCCACCACTTCCAGACAGTGTGCAGTGAAAGATTCCTCGAATTGAATTGAATTGTTAAGCCCACTTCATGCACCGATAGGGTAATCTAATCGGGACTGGACCTACAGTCTAAAGTGGAAGATTCCTATTGTTAGGAATTATTGTTTTCTTAGTGCAATAAATTTGAATACAATCATCACATAACTTTTGTTACTTTCGAAACTGTAGTCTCACACCCCTTTGTTTCTTGCCATAAGAACAGTGGAGTGTAAAGGGTGACTTACTCAGAAGGCATCCAAAAGTCAATCCCACTTCCCTCCCCAGAGAACACCCCCAGTAAATGCAATGTTGCAAGCCAATGAGGCTCTGGCATCTGAACCTACAGACAGTATAATTCTCTTAGAAATTTTCAGCGAAAAAAGCAGGCTCGACCAGGACTCAAACCCGGGTCTCTGGCATACCGTGCCATTGCTCTACCAACTGAGCTACCGAGCTGACCTGGCTTCGCCTGATTTTTTGCTGTCGTCTTTTTACCTGTGTGGAATCATCTATGCCAGTGCTATCGCAACGGCATCTGTTGCCTTTGAAACACTGTAGACTTCAACATTGTCTGGTTCCTCCCAGCGTAGAGATGTCAATTTTTAAATATTAGGCACACACAGGAGATCCCGTTGCGGTAGCACTGGCAGAGATGATTCCACACAGGTAAAGCAGCGACAGTGAAAAATCAGGCGAGGCCAGGCTGGTTCGGTAGCTCAGGGGTCCCAGGTTCGAATCCCGGCCAGGACTTGGATGTTTGTGTTTGCCCGGAGAAATTACAGTAAAAATTTACTTGTCTGAAAGTTTGAGAAATGTGATAATGATGGAGGATACTACTATCGATTAGGGGTATTCATTCCTTTAAAGAAAAAAAAGTGGTAGAGTCCTGGTCGAGCCTACATTTTTCGCTGGAAATTTCTACATAGTACATCTCCTGTGTGTGCCTAATCTTCAAGTATACTTCTCTGTAGGACTGTGTTTTGTCCTTATATGTGCTGAGTGCCCCTTTATAGCTTGTTTCTAACTTAGGCAAGGAGATAGTCCTCAGAGACATGTGTTGATTTTTTTTTATGGTGAGGGGTTGGTCCGCATATAATGTGAAGGGAGCAAATAGCCTAAGTGCTGATGTACCCAAAATTTTCATCATTCATTCATATGAACAGTTTATTCTTTCAGGTTTTCTAAATTGTATTGAAATGTAACAGTGATTAAGGAATGAATCACTAAAATAAAATAAGAACTTACCCTCCTACAACATACAGCATCTTCCCAAGACTAGTAACACCACTTCGGCTTCGGCGATACAACATTGGAGCTATTGGAAGCCAGCGATCGGTCCTTGGATTGTAACACTCACATTCACTGTGAATTGCAAACAAGCTCCCTCCTCCTTGGAAAAGACAAATAATTATCTATGTGTATTCAAGTAACAATGAAATCTAGTACTATGCAAAGAAAATAATGTTAAAAGTTTTTAAAAATACATTTTTAATCTTGCTCATCTTATTTTTAATTTTGCTTGTCTATATGTGTACTAACAAAGAAAACAATAGCAATTTTAGAGTGTCATTTCTAATGTTCTTCATAAACATTTGAAAAACCAGGTGGTGTGGGAGAGAGATCTTCCAGAAGATGTTATTTCAAGTATTCAATATTTTTAGCACTTGCATGGTTGGGTTCAAATTAAATTTTGGACTATTATGCTAATATTCAATTAAAGAAAGGCATGTGGGAGTTTATTAAAGATCAGATCTTGATGATCATGATCATGAACCATGAAACTTAAGCTATCACTAACATTCTCTTAAATGTTTATCAGTCACCACAGTCAACTTACTGACAATATCTGTAGCACAATGCATAAGAACTGACAGGACTGCATAAAGAACAAACATTTATAACTAGTAAAATGTACTAAATTTTCTAAGACCTTATAAAATGTTTTTGCAAGTCCTAGCTGCCTAGTTTACTAATGCGCTGATGTACTGCAAACATCCACTATTTCTGCCTCTGATATTGTCACTGAAATAAATGTACCCTACATACAAGGGTGCCCATCCCCCACCCCCAAGGCCAATGGTGCATCCCCCCTAAAATCATGTCACGCGTCCCTCCCAAATCATTTTCGCACCCTCAAACCATATAGTAATCCCCAGAAAGTATTTAATTACGACAACGTGTCTCCCGAAAGTAACTTTTTTCTTAGCTTTACTGAACACTATACTTGATCTACCCCTCCTCCCTAAACAAGGGTGCCTATCACTCAAGACCGTCCCTAAAATCGTTCCTAAACCAACTTCCTAAAAACAAGAATTTTCATTTTCATTTTGCTTGTTTACTTTCCCCTTTACATGTTGCCAACCCTTGATGATATATTGTCCTTTCTAAAATATTAAGAACATTTATATATTTTTACATAATATTAATTTGTATTAGTCTTAACTATCAAACCAAGCACAATTATTTCTATTAATTAGTGTATCCTTTGTGTATTTGTTTTCAATCTTTTCTTTGAGTGTGTAGACGAGCCTTTGTTCTCAATTTTGTATTTGTTCTTTTTGTGTCTTCATTGTTTCTTTCTTTCTTATTTGTTTTTGGTTATTATTCTACAAACATTTAGTATGTAGAATCTATTTAGTCTGTGTATGTATCCATTGGGGTTTGTGGTAGAACAGCCGTAGGCTGAACCTCGCCCATTTAATAAAGGAAAATTGAAATTGAAATTGAAATAATCCCCCTAAAATAGTTTGGATGAATACGTAATAATTGATGTCTATTTGAATGAAATGCCATGTTAAACTGACCATTTTTTAATTGTTCGATTTTCGAAAAAACTTAGAGCTAGCACATTAATTGGTTAAATGTAGTAAATCAAATTATGTAAATATGCATATAAATAGTGCTTGTGAGTGGGTTTATAAAACTCATAATTTGAGTATTTAGCACAAATTGTTACACAACTTAAGATAAAGATAGAAAATTCAACCTTGGCAAACCAAATAAGATACTTCAGCCGTATGACCGATTCAATTATTGTTTCAAGAGTCATTTCACGAGACTAGCTAGAAATTCTTAAGCTCAGGGCAATAATATAATGTGGTTCCTCTTTCAAAGAACTTCCCACCCTCGTTTTCTTGGGGTAAATATAATTATTTAATACCATAACAATAATTACAAGGATTTTATCTTCAGTTCAAATTTAATTGTTAAAGTAAAATTTTCCTGTGACAAGAAGTTCGATTCAATATATTTTTGTTCCAAATGATGCACCTGCTTTAAATTAAGCAGTATACCAACACTAAGCATTATATTTTAAGAAGTGATGTTATTAATGAATATCAAGAATATTGATTATGTCTTGTAATGCAGATATAGTATAAAACTTCACATTCGATTCACCTCAGTAAAGCGCCAAACATGCATTTTCACAACACATCATTGCCAGCGAAGCAATCAAGGAAATTTTTAGATTAATTTCTTTGCAGGCTTTCAAGAATATTAGTTTAATGGGGTGTCAATACTTTCTTAGATCCTATATTTAGTACTTTCCAGCTTCTCTTTTGGCACGTTCGGGGTCAAAAACGTGTGGATACCATATCGCTAAATACAGTCTCCAAAATTTTATGTTCAAACTCTCTCTCCACTACAGAAATCCCTTGACACTCTAAAGATTTAACACTTTATCAACAGCGTCCTATCTTCCCATTTAAATTTAATACTCAATTCTACCACCAAAATTCAAATGCCAATTTTAGACTTACTGTTGATATTAATAATTCTCTGTCTCCACACCAGAATATTTCTGCAACAGTCTGCAACACAAGAATTGGATATCCCCTCAATTTAATCCTCAATCCCCCTCTAACTAAAATACCCCCCATAATCTAAGACCTAGTGTTTAATACTGCCCCCCCCCCCCAATGTTTAATTCAGAATCTCCCCAGAACCCATGTGTCAATTAAGGCCTAATATGTACGAGTTGGATATTTCTCCCCCCCCACACACACAGAACCCACGTATCAATTAAGGCCTAATATGTAAGAGTTGGATATCCCCCCCCCCTTCGATAACACCCTTAAACACTTTCTTTTCTTCATCTAATGGATTAAATATGGTGGATTTAAGGTGTAAAATTTTTACATATATTTTGGAAAAATATATAAATGTTGAATTATATATTATTTGATGGGAAAAAATCCACCCCTAAAATCTCAATAGTGCAGCCTGCGCCATAATCACCCCTTGTGGGCACCCTTGCCTACGTATACCATTTTATAATTTAAGCAGCTTACCAACAGCAAAAAGATATGGCCTCATCCCTTCTGGCTTCCTTTCGATGGTCCTCTCAGAAGACAATGCAGATCTTTGCTCTGGCAAGAGGTGGTACTTCATGGCTTCCAGTAACAACTCCTTACATTCCGGGTTATCTCGCACTAAAGATTCTGCATCGACATACGTCATGAGAAAGTCCCTTGCCATAAGTGGTATGCGTACATGCTTCATCAACTAGGGATAATAAAATAAGGCTCAAGTTAGAAAGCATTTGCTTTACCTGTTTGAAACAATACAAAACACCACAGCGAAAAACATGGAAATTATTTCTACTTTTGTATCTTGTGAACAATGTCGTAATATGATTATGAAACAACGTCATAAGAGATGATATATGGTTATACCATATTAATCAGTGAGTATACAGAAATATATATTGCAAGGATGTTGATTAATATTCTCACTATTAACATCCACAGTCTTCATAGAGGTCCAGAAGATCAAACCCCCCTGGAAAATGAAAGTCAACCAAAAATTATATATTTCACACATATAATTTCATTTCAGCAACAATAATATGTGTTAATTATTGAATGAACATGATAACTTCAAATTGAAGCAATGTTTTTTGAGGAGACAACACCAGTATGGGGGAAAATGTGCCTTGTTCCCCCCCCCCCTCAGGAAAAATATCTTCCTTGCCCCTCCCTGGAAATAATCCTGCGGACGTCCATGACAATCTTGAACACTGCATTTGTTCAGATGAAAGAAATATTTTCAAACTAATGGGTTCTTAAATGTTCTCATATGTAGTGCATAGACATTTTGAAGATAAATATAAAATCTTGATATTGAAAGAAATTTCTAAAGAAAAGCTCATGGATTTCATCCACATTTTCTATTAATGTTATTTAAAATTATAATAATATTACATGCATGCAACTGAACAACATCCATGATGGAGTTAAATATGTCATTTTGATGCAAAATCTTTTGACAGAAAACTTACCTTTGCAACATGCTGTTCTCTCTCTGGTAAATCATGTTTCACCCAGTTTAATACTGCTATAAATACCTTCTCTTCTGAACATATATTTAGCTGGCTGCTAGAAATAAGTTCCTCTACCTGAAAAGGAAAATGTTGGGAACAATATTAACACAATACTTCATACTAGACCTGAAACTACAACTAAAAGTTTGTCAGACACTGAACCTCAATTAGAAATATATTTATCAGAACAGTTATCCTAAAATTACAGTTATTTGAGATTTTGATATATCTGCGTAGAAATTCTAGTAGATCAAACAGGAGACTGCTGTTAACTGCATATCCTACTGCAATAAGTGTTCATAATGATTTAGATCAGCGCATGAAGTGGAAATTGCCAGCTGGTGCGGATGTTTTTATGAAAATTTTGCTAGCGGGGGGGGGGGGGGGTGGTATCTCCCCTCACTTCCAGCATTGATTTATATGCATTGGCGCCATCAGCAAACCCAAATTCAGTTGCAGGATTTGATATTTAGTTCGTTCATCGCCGTAGGGTTAGGCAACACACATAGCACCATACATGTCCGAGTATTTCATGAATATAGGTATCTCCTTTCTATAACGGACGGCGGCACATGATGCATGACCTTGATCACGATTTGAGTGGGGTGTAAGTCATATATAGGGTGACAAAGTTTCTGCCATGAATTTAAGGCAGATTTTCAGCTTTCGCATGGAATTAATTAGTCGCGACAAATTTTGCATATTTATAGCAGCGAATGTTCACTTCACAGCAAATGTTTATGGAATGGATAATACTAAACAAAATAATTAATTTACATTTTATATAATAGAGAATAAAAATTTACAAATTTGCATGTTTCTTAGTCCTAACCCATACGCATTTGTCCACTGCTGCTGCAGAACTAAGCATCAATCAACTACTGCTAGATATTAGGTCACTTCCGCCCGCCAAAGTTTGAAAGACCAAGATCTTGCAGTCGACTTGAAGTTTTTGATTAATTGATTTGTTGTTTTAAGTCCACTTTGTGCGCAGGAAGGCTAATCGGGACTGGACCTACAGTTTAAAGTGGGATCCGAAGCACTGTGCCATGTGCCTCCAGACTTGAAGTTTTGTATGGCTCGCCGAACTCGGAATGAGTTGAAATTACACGATCTTGATTGTTAATGAAAAATACTGGAGAAATAGAATGTCAATACGGGAGCCGAGAGAATAATAATAATAATAATTAAATACCTCTACGGGAGATGCCGGGAAATACGAGAGAGTTGGTCACCCTACCCCTTCACAATACTGACGTTCGTAACAACTAGGTAAAATGGTTAAATACAAACTGTGCATTATGCTGATTACTAGGGAGCGTATTCATAGGCTCCAAAAATCCGATAAAAGTGGCAGGCAAAAAAAAAAAAAAAAAAAAAAGACGAGAAAGGCCCTACAAACCGCCGGTGTCACCTTACGGTGACACACAAAATGAGGCTCTCGTAGCCGTTGTCACCATAAGGTGAGAAGAAGAATTAGGTAAAATTCCCATGCTATTTGCACCTTGATACTTTTATATTGTGGTGGAAACACTAATAGGCTTTCTGGGAAAAGCCTTCGTTATGGTTGGAGCACTTTTCCCCCCTTTCAACACGCCCAGGTCACGTGTTCGAGTCCTTGTTAACCTTGTTTTTCGAGCTGTGCATGCAGACTTCAACGTTTTGGCTCATATTACATTTTGTGTGCCAGCTAGGAACATCAAAGAACTTTCATTTCATTACGAAAGGTCCATACTATGAAAAGAAAGCTAAAGTTTGCGTCCTTTTCCTATAGGAGTGGGGAAAGATGGGGCGAAGTCCATATTTTTATTATTTTTTCATGGAAATTTGGGTGGCACGGCCCACCCCACCCCATCTTTTTCACTTTGGCGTTTTAAATTGTACACAGTTGCATGCCCTGGTGTCTTAGCTTCAAAACTAAACTTACCCGAAGCAGATTGGTCCAATAGTCTACGAGATATAACGGTTTTCAGAAATGAAATTTAAAAATCGCGCGGAAAAGCCTCGGCGAATCAGGGGTTACATTCGGCAAACCCGCCCGGCGGTGTAAATGTGTGCCAGCTAGGAACATGAAACAACTTTCATTTCATTACGAAAGGTCCATACTATAAAAAGAAAACTAAAGTTTGCGTCCTTTTCCCATAGGAGTGGGGAAAGATGGGGCGAAGTCCATATTTTTATTATTTTTTCAAGGAAATTTGGGAGGCACGGCCCACCCCACCCCGTCTTTTTTTACTTTGGTGTTTTTGAATTGTACACAGTTGCATGCTCTGGTGTCTTAGCTTCAAAACAAAACTTACCCGAAGCAAATTGGTCCAATAGTCTACGAGTTATAACGTTTTTCCGAAATAAGTGTAAAAATTTAAAAATCGCGCTTCGGCGGAATAGGGGCTACTTCCGTAAACCCGCCCGGCAGTCTAAAGGTAAAAGGCACAAATAAAAACCGAACACGAACTGGTTATTAATTTCCTGTTACAATTGCACATTCATCGATTTTAATTTTTAAAATATTCTAATGTATTTTTCTTATTTTACGTCACTTTTCTGTCGTATTGGTTAATCGAGACGATGATGATGAATGCTGATTAGACGAAATTTATGGACACTATAAAAATTCATTATCGAACTCAAAACAACATGAAACGAATTCGAAACATTAAAGCCTATGCTTTACCACAAAGGAATAAAGAATGCAAATAAACAAAAATCCGCTCCGTACATAACCTCCATTAATGTAATAGGCCTTTAAGTTGCATTGGCAGAACCAGACAATAATTCTGCTTTTCCAAAAAAGTTGTAAACGTGGAAAATAGATCGATGAAAGAATTTCTTTTTTTAAAAATGAACTAGCGTGCGAGAATTTGCCAAGATGGCATCCAACAAGTCTGTGGAAAGGAGCGACAAATCGCGCAAGAGATCTGATTTCGAGACAGCAAGGAAAAGTTCGGAACATGAATTAGGGGGGAAAAAACGAGGTAATCCCCTGTGGCGGTCGCAGAAAGTTGGTAGATTGCCAGGAAGCGAAGATAAGGACAAGGAGTCCAGAGTGTTGCTATTTATCTAAATGACGGCGGCGCGGCGCCTGGGTCAGAAGATGGGGAGGAGCATTCTCCAGCTGAGGGAAAACTCGGAATGCACCTGCAACGCCAAAGCAGAGAATTCCTTGCGAAATCATTGGAGTTGCCACATTGAGGTAGAAAGACCTTTACCTAAATTCCGTCCACATACTGTTCTCACAGGAATTCATGAAACCTACATTACTTTTATACACGAGCGTCGCCAGAAATTTTTGTAGGGGAGAGGGGGTCAGGCCACTGGTAAAACTTGATTAGAAAAATGAATGACAACAATAATAAATATTACCACGGTTAAAATAGTTATTACATAATAATAACTATTATAAACTAATAAAAATAAATCTATTTTATTTCAAATTTATTATTATTCTTACTTTGGTACTCGATCAGCCAGATGAGTAAATATCGAGCACAACTGTTTTCCATTATTATTACGTTTCATACAGTTAATGTACTGAAATTCATACTTATGGCATTTTGTTATTAACTTTTACACACCTCGTTCAAGAAAAGGCTTTCAAAGTTAAGCGGAAAATTTTACTAGTAAAGTTTGTGTTGTCGTAATCCAAAACTAGTGGAGCTCTTCGAGGTCTGGTTGAAACTCTTTCCGATAGTAACAAAGAGTTAACATAGCGCGCCTGACAAGAAAATTATTTGAGATTTTAACAAAACATTATTGTTTGCAATAATATTAAATTTGTGAACAAGTTTGATATTGATTTAAAAGCAGTTATATTAAACACATTCATGCACAGCCGAATGTTCAAATTCCGTACAGCATACTGTCGTATCGTCTATTTGGACATTTGTATAATTACATTTTAACAATTAACCTAGATCAGGGTGCGAAATCTCCGCAGGTTGGTGGGGGAAGGAGCTGACAGACACACAGATACACATACAGACAGGCAGACACTATATATATATAATGTCATTAAATGGGTCAATTATTAAATAATCAAATTATATTACAAAATATACAATATATTATATCAACTGTCCTTCATTCAAAGTGTAATTGCAAATTGAAGATTTTAATGTACTACTGATGCTATGATGAACAATTATTCGCCTGGGGGGGGGGGGGGTACAAAAATTAAGAGACGTTAAGCAGGATCATAATAGTTTCCTGTATAAAAGTCACATGCTTTATTAATATAGGCTATTTATATACTTCGCGGAGAAGAAATAACAAGTCGGTCTAATTTCTGTGTTCTGGGGATTGCTGGGTTCAGTGTCCTTAGATAAGAGCCTCTTTGTTGTCCGTTCTTTTTGTATGTTTTCGATATTATTCCTGTCAAGTATATTCAAATCCCGAACTAATTGTTTATGTTTGTTCTTAGAACAAAACCTCTCCCCCCGGAAGAGTTTTGTGGTGGGAAATTTCAAGACAAGATCGTTCGTGGGGGAATTCTCCTCTGTCCCCCCCCGGGATTTCGCACCCTGACCTAGATAGGTAGGAGGAGGATGTAAAACATACGAAATATAATGGAGGAAAGCACACTTCTCATTCTGTCTGAACGAGTTTGGACCCAAGCACTATTCTCCAATATGCATCTGATCGTGGGAATTCTCAAATCTCTTCGTTTGGCTACGTTATTTACCTGAGAACCGTCAAACGAGCAAATTAATGACCTTCTACACTATTTTTAGGGTTTAAAGTGGTCTCCCTCCGGGGAGGCAAACAAAAAAGCCAATATTACCGTGTTTTATGAATACTTAAACGCACCCAGAGGCCACTGACCTGGCCACACTGCAATCAATTAACCCAGCAGGGACGTGACAGCGGCCTTAATAAAGGAAATGTCATCTCCTGACGCTGGCTTGTTTGGAAATCGTTAAAAGGTATTTGATATCCGCCTGGTGGGAACGTCTGTCTAACCTTCGGCTCGCTAAATGGTGAATGTTCAACGATCAGCTAGTCAAAGGCATTAGCTCCACCTACATTACTCAAGTGGATCAGACTGTTTGAAATGGAATACATTTTACTACAATGGACCTCGCAAGACATTTTTGTGGAAGGAGTGGAGGCTGCTGATGTAAAGGTGAATAGTATTCGCGATTCAAATTATCTGACATAGGCGCCGACTCCATGGGGCTTAGGGGGGCTCGAGCCCCCCCAATGTTAATGATGTGGGGGCAGAGCCCCCCCAATGTTAATGATGTGAGGGCAGAGCCCCCCAAATAATTTTGATAAGAGGATCTAATGTATTATTTTTCTTCTCTTGTAAAGTTTATTCTGAATTGTGCCACATGAACTTAACTTTAAATACATATTTGAAATGTTCTAGACCATCAACTTTGGGGGGCTGAGACCGCTGAACCATCAACTTTGGGGGGGGGGGGCTATGACCGGAGACAGCAAAACACATGACTTAATTACTATATACTAAGTATATAATTATTATTTACTATTTTACATATATTAATCAGAGACATAATGAATTTAGCCAACGACTTGTTAAAGACTGTTTGGGAATCCCCTAAAAGAATGCAAATATTTACGAATATTATTGATGTGAATGAGAAGGCTGGCCATACTGGACTGAGTCCACTTTGTCCTCGTCAGTGGACGTTGAGAGCCTCCAGTGTGCAACAGATCTTAAGGAACTATGAAAACCTTCTCAAATTTCTTGAGAAATTTTCTGAAGAAGATTCTACTGACGCAGCATCAAAATGTGCTGGATACCTGGAGACAATGCTTCACTTCAAGACATTTTTCTTTCTCTCCCTCTACTGCCATGTGATGGGTCCAATAGAAGAGGTAAACTGTAAGATTCAGTTTCCACGCATTGGTGCTACAGAAGTGGAATCAAAACTAAAATACTTGACTGACATCTTTCAAGAAAAGCGAATGGGTTTTGAGCAGTTCTGGCTGAAATGCACAGAGGGCATATCAAGCCTCGTTGATGAGCCAGAATTGCCCCGGCAACGTCACGTCCCTAAGAGACTTGAAAATCCTGATGCTGCCAAACATCACAAGTTCTACACTCCAAAATAGTATTATAAATCAATATACACTGACGTGTGTGACACAGCAAAATCATGTGTTAAACAAGGACATGAATGTACAGGACTACAAAAAGTAACAGCCGTAGAGAAAGAATGCATCTCATCTGTGAACAGTTGCACAACAAACTTTCAGCAAACGCGAGAATTCTTTCGGCAAGATTTGGATGCCGATAGGCTCTCCTTACACATGTCCATGCTTGGTGTTATCGCCAAACAGAAGAAAGTGGTTCTAACTACCATGCGTGACATAAGGAAGTTTCTTTTGCAAGATACCACCCTCCAGGAGCCAAATTCATGGTCCTCCGCACTGTGCCAGTGACGACAGCCACAGCCGAAAGGTCATTCAGTGCTATTAGCCGACTAAAGACATATTTGAGATCTACAATGACGCAGAAGAGACTAAGCAGCTTGGCGGTACGAGTACTCCACATACATCAAACTGTGCTTGATAATTTGGACCTGAGACCGCTCGTTGATGAGTTCATAAAAAATAACCCACTTGCGTAGAGCAACTTTTGCTTTATTTTTAAATCATGTTCATATGTTTTTGTTGTTTATGTCACTTTATATCTTAGTGTACATGCTATTTTTTTATTATTGCAAAATTAAATTTAAAAAGTAATATATTGTAGCAAGAACAAACAAGTAAAACTATTTTCCTGCGATTTGTGTTAGCATTTATGTAAATAATTAAATAAAACTGTTAAATATTCATTATTTGCAACCCATCACATGTCTGTTGCGGACATTAAAACACACCCATGCCCTCGCCGGGACTCGAACCCGAGACCTCTGGATCAAAGCGAGTTGAGTCGACCACCCAACACGCTCGGCTACCGAGGCCAGCATAAAACTGTTAGGTTGGTCTCTTAACCCTCGGATGCATGTCACTTTTTTTTTACAACTTTACATATGTGGGGTCAATTTGACCCCAATGCAATTATGCATTGAAATAAGTACGACAGAGTAAATAGTTCAGCTATTATGGTTTATTGATCAATAATTTCTCTGAATATAACATAGGAAACAATTACCCTTTTATTATTATTATTTAAGCCCCCCCCAAAAATAACAATGTATTGCCAATTCACTGTTCTACATATTAATGGTAGTTACACTTCGCTCGCAATCATCAGAACTTCAGTTGACCTGAGAAACAGTATTTTAGAGATAACACAATACAGCACTAAATATTATTTTATCTAGAACAAATAAATTTTAAAAAATAAAAATAAAAAATAATAAAAAAGGAATAGAAAGAAGAATGTGTCGGCCTCTCATGGCAATTAAATACACCTCACTCACATTCTGAGCACACCACAATCACACTGCTGTGGACCTTGCACACAGGTTTCCCACATCTTCTGC
Source organism: Lepisma saccharinum (assembly GCF_977018435.1). NCBI lineage: Eukaryota > Metazoa > Arthropoda > Insecta > Zygentoma > Lepismatidae > Lepisma > Lepisma saccharinum. The sequence continues at coordinate 20,650,287 of NC_139242.1, read as the reverse complement.
AACGTTCCGTCGTCTTCCTGTCCTCTTGTCTTGTGCAGACCTGGCATCTTACTCTTTTCTTTGAAGATCTATCATCCAGTCTCTGTGCCTGACTTACTACGCCGCAAAGTTTCATTGCCTCGGTTACTGGTTTCTTCAGGTTCAAGCTTTGGAACCTCCTTCGCATGTGAGGAAGAATCAACTCATTCGCCAACTCGATAAGGAACATACGGCGTCTGTGACTGACGCCTGAATGGTAATCAGAATGCTGTGACAAGTAGCATGTGTATGCATTGAGAACGCCTACATTGATTACTTTATAGAAGAGGGCCATTGGCCATCGATGTGTCTGTCTTGTGCAGGTGTATGTTTGAACAAGTTTGTCCATGGCGTCCACTCCAATCTTTGTTTGGTTGTAAAACTTTATGATTTCTGGCTTCTTCTTAGAATCATAATCATCAATGTGTATGTCATGACGCATGCTGCTGAGTAGAATGAATTTCTTGTTTATCTTCGGCACGTAGCTTACCAGGGTCTCATTCTCATGGAAGGCGAATTGTGATGTGCACGGCTCTCTTGTCTTGATATTGGTAAGTGCAGGTGGGATTTGACGTTTGTTTTTCTTTACTGTTCCAACAATGGTTACATTTTGTAACAGGAGATCATTAGCCAGGCCATGAGTTGTGAAAAATTGGTCAGTTGTGATATTTCTTCCAGAGTTCCGCAGTGTGTAGCAGTTTCTTCACGACGTTGCTGGCCAGGTTCTTTTGAACTGGCTCTCCTGACTGTCGTCCCAAGTAGATTAGACAGTCTTTGGCGTCGCACAGCCAGAAGATCTTGATGTCGTATTTGGCCGGCTTACTTGGCATGTATTGCACGAACTTGCATCTCACATTGAAAGTCACTAACTGTTCATCAATCGTAAGAAAGGTGCCGGGTACCATGATTGTGCTACAGTTTTTGATAAAAAGTGTTCAGATATATCGAAATGCAGCCATGTGATCAGTCTCCAGACGTGCAGGTCCAGTATGTTCGTCATCAGATCAGAGCAGTCTTCTGATGTCTTCGAAACGATTTACTCTAAAGGTTGCTTTGTACTTCGGGTTGGAGAATTTGTTGAGAAAAAGCTCACAAACAGGAACATCCCAACTTCTCTCAGTTGGCCTCGATCCGCACCAAATACATCTGCGCATGCGCACTTTGCGTTTGCAGTGAGTTATGGCAGGGTGGGTGGTTGTCCTTGAAATGATTGCCTTTAGTTTGGGCATAATTGAACATAATATGTAGAATCAATTTCCCTTTATGAATGTTTTCATGCTGTTTTCAGGCTGGGGTCAAAATGACCCCACACATGGAAAGGAGGGGTATTGTTAAAAAAACGTTTAAAATATAATTTAAAATAAATTGTAAGGAATTTATTTATACATGTTCCTATAGCTGAAGTAGCATGGTAAGATGTCACAGAAAATCAGAATTTTTTATTTAGATTTTATTATAATACCAGGAAATAAACAGACAGTGGGGTCAAAATGACCCTACACATGCATCCGAGGGTTAATGTAAATACATACTTTTCAATAAAAATGTTAATTGTTATCTAAAAAACAAATGAGCAGACACAAAAGACATAAAGAGACTTTGAAACATTTTCTAAATGTTTTTCCTGTTACATTTCATTTGCATGAGGAATATAATAGCTGTTTAAAAACTGCTATACGAGGACGTAATTTTTATTTTTAAAAAAAGGGAGTGAGTGAGTCATTCATTCATTTATTTCAGTGATCAGAGCCCCCCCAATAATTTTGACAAGTCGGCGCCCCTGTTATCTGATATGCCATCTGGTGAGATTTTCGGGAACTGCTACAGGAAGCTACAAGAACACAGATAAGGGAAGCCACGAGGATAAACCAAGCAAGCTTGTAAACCTCGCCTGCGCCATATATTGAATAGACTTCATTAGGATATTGACGTGTGGAAACCACGACGATGAATATAATATAATTGAGAAGTGTTTTATTTGCTACAGAGCAAGGTCCAGGCTTAGGTTGCTCTAGGGTGGAGGGAAAGCACATACCCTGTCGGTTCATAACCTTAAGGAATACAGCGGCAAGGAGGATCTCATTCGACTTACGAACGATATGGAGTACACAACAACCTATGACCGATTAAGTTGACTGACAAATTGGACAGAAGTGGTGGACATCTTCCTATCTTAGAATAGAAGGTTGATATATATATATATATATATATATATATATATATATATATATATACACACACACACTTTGTAGTTAGATAGATGGAGGGAAGGAGAGGGAGGGAGGGGGGGGGGGAGAGAGAGAGAGAGCACAACGTACATGTTAGTTTTTTTAAAAAAATGCCCGTAGAATATCGATCACGAGAGCTGTACAAAAATCATTCCGTCATCAAAGTACCCTTTATCGATGGCGTATGGTTGATTGAGTTGGTGTTTTAAGTCCACTTTATGCACAGTAAGGATAATCGGTACTGGACCTACAGTTTAAAGTGGGATCCGAACCACCATGTGCCTCCACCGGGTATCGAACTCGGGACCCCTTCATTACAAGGCGACGACGTTACCACTGCGCCATCGAGGAGGCCCGCCCGCTAGCACCAGAAGCCCATTCACCCATATAAATAATATTTGTGTAACACTATCGATATTGTGCTGACGTCCATGGCGGAGTGGTAATCTCAGCGAGCTACGACGCCAAAGGTTACGGGTTCGAATCCCGGCCTGAGCGTAGGTTTTCTTTTGTGAGTGTCCCTTCATCAATTTTATCATCCTTATCTTCGCGACTAACCAAAAGTAGCAGAAAAGCGAAAATGCACTTAATCAACAACTACGCGGATTGTGTTTACCCTCATCTCGTTCGAACGGAATAAATTCGTTTGTTAAAAGCATGGAAATCACACCATCCAGCTCTACGTCAGATGGAAAGCAAGCGAACGGGTGAGAATGTCTGACGGGGAAGAACGTTCATCAGTGAACGAGTGGGCTAAGGTCAAGCACTTCATCCACTCGGAGTGTGTGCCCAGTAACTCGACGAATTCCGCGAAAGAGTCTTGGATAGGCTACTTCCCTTTTATCTCTCTGTTACGAGCTATTCGAACACCAATTTGAAATCAATGAAAGTAGACACCCCTTGAACTACTTCTTGTCCGCAGTTTTGTTTCCGCCTCATTTATTTTTAACTTTCATCACAATATGTACAGTGGGATCCATGAGTATTACCGTGCAAATTGTCCAACCATGTTCGTGCACTTTATTTGACCCAATAAGACCTTCAAAAGAAAACTCAAAACAAGCTGTTGACAACTTCTGCACCAGCATACATAAAAATCCATCGCTTAAAAACACATAGGATGTAAGAGAAAAATTAATGAAAATAGTCATGGACAATTTGTACGACAATACTCATGGATCCCACTGTACAGCCACGGATACTTCTGGGTTGTAACAATTCCATTGACTTTGAATGGGATTGTTACAAGTCAGAACTGTCCGTGACTGTACATAACGGAAATGTAAGAATTTCTGTAGGTTGTTTCGGTGTGAGAAAACCTTACATCTAGATCGGGAAGCAAAAGTTTCTTTTTAAATATTAAATATTATGCACAGAGGCTAATTACATAACTTTGTGTCATCACCAGAAATGGCAAATGCGAAGTAAAATAAACCAAATGAATCAATCAATTAATGTACATGACATCGCTGTATCTGAAAAGCGTGCATCTTTTAGAAATTTAAGTTAAACACTAACAACATAATCGGATTTTGAATAATAAGTTTATTTTCATCACTTTGTCAGCATGGTGGAAAGGAGTCTTAAAAATTAAGTTGTTTCCTTACGAAATCTAATGGAACGCACCAATTGAAGTTATCCATAAACATGTCCGTAAGCAGGAAAAATTTTCTGGGGGAGGGGGTTCACTCATAATTGTTCACATGGGCGTCGCAAGAAATTTGAATAGAAATAATAACAATAACAATTGTTAATATAATAATAATAATAATTTTTTAAATTTTGTGAACTTATTAATTCGAAACGTACGTATTATTATTAATATTGCTATCCTTATATCCTTGAGGAAACTTTTCTACTCTATCCATCAGAAGTGTGAATATGCAGTACAACTGTTTTTATTTATTTATTTTACGTTTCATGCAGTGTGTACTAAAATGCACAGTTTTTATATTTTGTTATTAATTTTTAGGTACCTCAAGAAGAAAGCTTTAAAAGTAAGAGATAAATTTTAGTCATAAAGTTTATGTTGTTTGACCATTCACATAAAACTTAATTTTTGGAATTTTGAAAACTGTGGATCCTGTTATTAAATGGTAAAACATAATTTGGTGGCTGTGTGGTAACCTCAATTGTTTCGATCTAACGCAGTTTCTCTTTGGTTATTCTGTTCGAATACTAACTAACTGGACTTTATTTCCATTATTCACAATAAAAGTAACAAGCGTTCTACAATTTTGTAATTTGCAATAAACGATGCCAATTTGGGAGGGAGGTTCTATGTACCAGTTGGATCCCACTTTCAGAAGCTCATATTGTCCCTATACTTACCAAACAGCATTATATACAACCACTATGCACTATACAAGTATGTGTTTTATAGGACCGCATAATTTACATGTACTATATCGAACCGCTGGGTGAAGGATAGTGAACGTAACTCTCTACGAAGCTGGATATACTAGGTTTGAATTATAAAAGGGGAATTTAAAAGTTGGAACGGAAATTTTGGGACAATCACAAGGGAATTTTCAGTCTGATCCAGGAACAGCACTGGAAAGAGGACAGCAGAAGTGAAAATGAAGGGGCGGGCTGCTATTCTGAGAATTAAATCAGTTTCCCTTAAATTTCAGAATTCAAAATGTTTGAAAATTCTAACTCGATCATTCCAGGATTGTCTCCCTGTTGTATTTTTGTGAAACTGCGAACAAATGTTTGAAAATGTGTTACAAATTTTGGTTTTTGAACTTCCATTAATCCAACATGCCAGACTTTTCGGTGGGGGGGGGGGTTAAACCCTTCCTCTAAATACGGCCATGTCCATAAACCCTTCGTCCATGGATAAGTCCCTGCATAGCAACATGTTGGCGGAAGACTGATTTCTGTTCAGGCGCCTCGACGCAAGGACAAAGGCTCTACCCTTTTGCCCATGTTGACTCATTGGACATGGCCGTTTGAGGATGAATGCGTTTCCAGAGCACGTGTCTGATTGGCTGTGGCGAGCAGGTGTTGTTGTTGTTATTGCGAGATCTGCGGGAGGGATCTCGAGGTGGTCTGTTAAGGTCGACGACCGGATCACATCGATTTTTACGCGTCGCGACGACGACTGAACTTCACTTTCCCCCCAGGAATTGCGAACGGTAATGGTCACTCTGGCACGGCCCGTACGACCGGGCCGCGGAGATACGGTGTCGGCGGTAGGAGTTATGTCCTCTTCTTTCGATGGCGCCGAATACAATGGAATCAACCCTTAGGCCATAATGTATGGCCAGGGACGCGAACATTTGGCTATCTCTCTTCTCAGGAATCAGACTTACTTCCGTATTATCTACCTCGATTCTGAAGGGATTCCCCCATTTTCAATCTCTGCTAATCCAATCACGGAGCGAATTTCGGGAACGACGCCAGAATTCCCAAACGCATGGGTTAGGGTGTAGAGTGTTGAGATGAAAAGTTCCTGAATGGGATTTTTTCCCCTGAAAATTTGAGGTTGGGTTATAAATTAAATAAAATTTAAATTAGTTGAATAAAAACTAGGCATATTCACTATATCTTATTTCCGGCGAGGCCTGAAGTTTTTGTTTTGTCAGTAGGCATTGGTCGGACAATTAGGTCCTAACTCTCGTTGACACAATTTTAAACAATGAACAGAGAAGAGCCAGAATAAAGACAGAAGGATGACAATAAGGAAGGGGTTCAGAGGAAGGATAATTATATAATCTTATAAACATAAAGTTAACCAAAATTGAAAGCGATATGTGGAAATGGGAAAATAAAATCAAACCATGACGAAGAGGGTTAAAAACTCTTTCAGGTTCTATTTGGTCTAGGAAAACTTAGGATAAATGTTTATAGTTTTTTATTCGACACTAATTGTTTTTTCGCGCTACGACCCAGGGGTCCCGGGTTTGAATTCATACCTTGGCATGGGTGTTCTTTGTGAGTAACCCGTTATCAATTTCATCATATCAACACCCATCATCACCGTCGCGATAACCCAAAGTGGCAGAAAACAACGCTAAATAAAAAAAAGTTTTTTCTTCCATAATCCTCTGAAAACAAGTTCATTTCTACATTTCAACTTCCGATTCAAGTAAAAACAAGGTTACGAATCGGAACTAAAATGGCCAGGAATATTTTATTTACACATTATGAACACAATATTCGAAATGTTTACACCGCATGCAAGACAGGGTTCTATGAAATAAATAGGAAAGACTAACCTCCTGAAATGGCAACAGCAGAAACTCTTCCGTGTTCACGACTTCCTGGAAATTCTGGAGAGCAAACTTGTGCGAACGACGATGAAGTTCCTTGCAAGCATGAGCATCTGTGGAAAAATTTAAGGACATGAAGTAATAATTTTATATTCTCAACAAATATACTGTGCAATTATGAATTCAATACGAACACACATGCACTCTGTTATGTGTAAAACAGTTGCCAGCTTCATGCGGTTTTCAAAATATCCCCTTATGGGTACGCAACCTGCAATGCACTACAGGTAAGCGGGTGGAAGACAATTCAGGATACTGACTACAAAAACTTTCATTAATCTAATATGGCTCAGTGAAGAGCAAAAGTGGGTTTTAGTTCATCAAAGCTCGTTTTGAGTCCACTCTATGCATACATAGGCTTGTCAGGACTGGACCTACAGTTTTACGTAGGATTCGAACCACTATGTATCGAACCACCGGGTATCGAAACCCCTACAGTCCTGAGCCCAACAACCACTAAGCGTAAAAGATGTAATAATCGCAGTTTGAAAACCGCACAAAACCTGGAACTTTCCTACTGGAACATAGGGCATCCACGAAGCGTCTCCACCTCGCTCTGTTGCATGCGATCTCCTTCATTTCTCTCAAAATTTTCTCCTGTTCTTCTTCTTCTTCAATAGTACGTCTCCATGAGCTTTCGGGCCTTCCCCTTTTTCTAGCACCTTGAGGATTCCAATCAACTACTTGTTTCTCGATTGGATTGTCTGCTATCCTTAGTGTGTGTCCTATCCAGTTCCATTTTCTTCTTTTAATTTGGTTTTTAATCTGATCTTCTGATGCTAGTGTCCAAAGTTCTTGATTTGGGATTACTTCTGGCCAATGTACATTTAATATTCTCCTGAGACATCTGTTAATGAAAACTTGTAATCTGTTTGTGATTTCGTTTGTGACTCTCCAGGATTCTGCTCCATATAGCAAAACTGATTTGACGTTGCTTCCAAAAATCTTTAACTTTGTTTCTGTAGTTATAACCCTACTCTTCCATATTGGATAAAGTTGCATAAAGGTCCCGTTAGCTTTTTTGATGTGTTGTTTTACATCATCTCCTACCATCAAAGCATGCATTTTTATTTAAACTGCCAGTCGTGTACGTTAATATATTTTCCAGAATTCGACGTTTTAATTAGAAAGATTCGTCAAAAAGGATGGTGACTCCACGACCAGCCCCCTCCAAAATTTGGATTGAATTTGTTTGTTTGAGTCCTCTTTATGCACAGAAAGGGCTAACCGGGACTGAACCTACAGCTTAAAGTGGAATCCGAACCACTGTGCCATGTGCCTCCACCGCGCATTGAACCCGGGGTCCCGTAATTACAAGCCGACGACGTTATCCAAACTTCGCGTCTGACACTGTCTGCAAACAATTTTTTCGTTGGCTCTACGCGGCAGTTTAAAAATTGCGTGTGCAATATCGATCACGAGAGCTGTGCAAAAACCATTCCGACATCAAAATACCCTTTATCGCAGGCGTATGGTTCGGTGAATTTAACGCCAGACACCTATTCTTCGCGTATCATTGATCACACGGCTACCGAGGACGAAGGGGTCCATAGATAGATGCCGAGCGAAGCCGGGGTAGCCAAGCGAAAGAATGTCACTGCTTATATTGTCCCCTGGCAGATGGCAGAAATGACGCAGAAAATTAACGACTTCGGTGGCAAATTACTAAATGCCCTCTTTAGCTCTGGGATCAGCTTTCATGCCATTCGTCTCTGAAGGCGCCAACAGTAATTTATGTCGTGAAGATGTCGAATAGCATTTTATCGGGAAGTAGCAGTATCATAGCAGTCCGAACTTACTCACATGGAGATTTATCAGATCTAAGGTTTATGAATGTACGGTCAATGACAGCAAAGTTGGTAACAGGGTGGCAGAGTTGACATCTTTCAAAACCATGAAGATTTTTTTTTATTTTTACATGGTGGAGGTTATTTGATTTGATTTTTGTTATTTCACCTTTCTGCAACTTTTGGCTAATCGTGACGATGAGGATGAGTGATGAAATTGATGAAGGAACACACGAAGAACATCCATATTCAGACCAGGATTCGAACCTTGGTGTCGTAGCGCGCTGTGGTAACCACTTCGCCACGGAAGTCGGCCATGGAAGTGGAGTTACCTTTATGTGGTTATGCGGAGTTGCGGGTTCAATTCCCCATGGAGACACACTACGCCGCGATTCAGATCGCACTTAAACTGTAGATCTAGTCCTGATTAGCCTATGTGAGCGTAAGGTGAACTTAAAACAATCTTCGACAATAGTTTGTCATTGAGGGTCTTCCTGATAGCATAGTGGTATCGCCATCGCTTCGTAATCAAGGGGTCTCGGGTTCGATACCCGGTGGAGGCACATAGTGGTTCGGATTCCAATTTAAGCTGTAGGTGCAGTCCCGATTAGCCTTTCTGTGCATAAAGTGGAGGTTAAAACAATAACATTACGCAGGTATGGGTACGCCGACCTTCGTGGCGGGATGGTTAACACAGAGGTCCCGGGTTCGAATTCCTTCTGGGCATAGGTATTCTTTGTGAGTGTCCCTTCACCAGTTTCATCATACTTATCATCATCCCTCTTCGTCGTCGCGATTAGCCAAAAGTGGCAGAAAAAAGACACTAAGTAACAAATAGCAAGTCAAATCATCAATTATTCTCAGCGATTAGCCAAAGGTAGCTGAAAAGGTAAGTAAAATAAACGAAATCAATGAATCAATCGCATTCATTGAAGTGGCTAGTGGCTGCGTGGACACCCTGTATAAGGGAACAAAAAAAAAAGTTATGGCTTCTAAACTTTCTTCTTTAAGGGCGAGTACTCCGCAGATGAAGAAATTCGTCCGGGGGGGGACTGGACTGGCTACTCGGGAAGATTAACAGACCTTTCAGGCTCCTGCGAATCGATAGGAGGCTGCATCTGTATCTATTGTGAAGCGGCGAGAACAAGGGGAATATAGGGCAGCCAGCCTTCGGAGGAACTCCTGGAGTGGATCCACTTCGCGCCTAATGGAATGGCGACATTAACCGCGGCGCCACAATTGGGTCAATCACGTAAGCGGGGAAAGTAGGTTTGATCCACGGGGATTTCGCAGCCCGCTGGAAGACGACGGGGTTAACGCGCCCAAGGTTGTCTACGAGCTAGTCTCTGAAACGGCGAAACTTCTACACATGCCGAAAGGGTCGAGCACACATCAGTTAAAGGCTATCGAGGCCAGTGGTACCGGCAGACTTTGAATTATAACGAGTGGATTAAGTGAAGCTCACAGGATCACTAATTACAAAATTAGATCTATTTACCTTTCTTTAGAATAATGCACGTAAGGAAATTATGCCTTTAACATTTATTGTTATGAGGATAATGCTTGTGTTGTTATTTCATTGTTATTACAAGTTGCCCACTGCGAGTTAATAAATTGGTACTTGAAATTCTTTACTTTACAGACAAGTAAGTACACGAACAAACGTTGTTTTGCAATTAATCGGTCTGTTTGAGAGATTTCTTTGATAAAAAAATGTCAAAAATTCACAATCATGTTTTGCGACTCTCTCAGCTTTAATTTATTTACGGAGAACATTGTTTGGTGTTTTCGCTAATCTCAACCATGAGGATTTTAAGTGAGACAGTCACGAAGAAACATTCATTCCCTGGCCGAATCAGGAACTTAAAATTGCATGTCTATACCATTTAACGCGTCAGGTGTCTGGCATTCTAACCCAGTGCGTGTAGAAACCAGGAGAATGTTTTTTTAGGCCATAGAGTTTCCTCACTAAATGCCTTAACATGCAATCATCGAAATCTTGATTTTATTTTTTCAAAAATGACTTCAGGTGTTTTGAAAAATGTTAAGCAAGATATGGACAGTCTACTGTTGGTACCGTATGATTGGTTAGAAAATTGTTGCTGTTCGATGTCCATCCTTACCTATCTCATACACGACTTCTCCAAACTACATTTTCGGTAGAAAATGTGTCAAAGCGACACGGAGAGTGCTCCCAGGAGGTATACACACATTTGGAACCTCAGTGGTGTTAAACTGTATTGATTGCAACCAATTATCTGTGATATTTGTACACGACTGAGGTTACTCTTTGTCCAAAATGTTGTGTGGACATTCTAGGACCACTGTCTGTCGCTTTAACAACTTTAACAGTACATGTGTAGTTATTCAACAAAGTTAAACCGGCGACGAAAACAACATTGATTGGGCAATTTTTTGCTTACAACGTTCCTGCACTTTGTTTTATGTTATGCAGTGTTCAAGCATTAAACGCTTACACCAATGAAGCTAGGGAGAACCACTATCCTAGCATCAGAACAATTCCATTAAAAGAGAATACGAGAGAACGAAAATAGGGATTGGACATTTGCCTATTATTGTCTTTGTTGTAGGCTATTCCCATCGCCATTTCCTAAGGATCCTAAATACCTATTTCAATGCACACACTCACCTGCAAAACTCCTTATTCCCAAGCAATTCGAAGGATGAAGCTGACGCATCAAGAATTTACAACATGCGTCTCGTACAGACGAAACTTGCAGCAAACTAGAAGCCGGCAGCAAAACCTGCAAATAAAATTTTCTTTTAAAAGAAATAATCGAAATTGTGTTCTATATAGATATATTAACTTCTTTTTTCTCTAAATTCAATAAGTATTAAAATGACATATTAAGTAAGTCAATTACTTTAAGTTAGACTACAAACACTTAAAAGAAATTAGATAAAATTAAAAACAATTCTGAAGTATTTTATATTATTTAATAAATAGATTCTACTTATTAGTCATAAAAATAAAAGTCCAATAAATAATATTATTAGCCCACTATTATAATTTATTTATAAATAAGATGTCTGATAGTTTTGCAGCGACTACAGAAAAAGCGAAGCTCCTCTAGAAATGATTGCAAATACAACACTACTTTGAAAGATGTTGAATTACTTTCAAATACTGATAAAGGACCTATGAGAAACATAATGAAATGTTTTAATTGGGATGTGTATGTAGATTGGGAAGTGTAAATTTTGATGATTTCTGAACAATTGAGTAAATCCAAATAGAAACTTTCCCACATGTAAAATACGTAATAAGCATAATACAGAATTCTTGTAAATAGCAATACTGCAGAACATTCCTTCTCCAGCGTCAATGATGATCAAATTACAAATATATGTCTAGCCGACCTCCGTGGTGGAGTGGTTAGCACAGAGCGCTACGACGCCAACGGTCCTGGTTTCGAATCTTGGCCTGGGCATGGGTTTTCTTTGTGAGTGTCCGTTCATCAATTTCATCACTCATTCATATCTTCACGATTAGCCAAAAGTGGCACAAAAGCGAAGTAAAGTAAACCAAATCAATGAATTCATCTTCATCGTCGCGATTAGCTTAAAATGGAAGAAAACACACACACATAAAACAATTTTACACATTTCTCGCTTCCGTAGTCAAAACCACCATTATTTTTCCTTATCCATTATGCATTTATCAGCCCACCACTTAACGTAGAAGTCTATCGTCTATTAACGAATATAAAAGTCTCGTTTCTGAAATCAATGTGCAAGAAGATGACAAACACAGCATGAAGATTTACTACCAATGGCGAAATCTATGGAGAACCAAGAAGACTGAGGAAAATCTCCTCCCAACTTACATTTGTATGGAAATTAGTTCCAAAAACGAGGGGGGATGGAGTGGAGCCACACAAGTTGAAAGGATGAGGGTAAAGTATGAGGAGATGAGAAAGGGACGGCTATTTTCCAGCGTCATGGTTTCTGTTATACTCTAGGGAGCTCAGAAAAGAAACTGCTTCGTGGTATTTCATTGTACCTTTAAGGAAATATATGGGGCTTGATGCGTTCACATATGTGGGAAACTACAAACGCATAGAGAACCTCTCACATGGTAATATGAGATGGGATTGCAACATTACGTATTATTGAAGCAAATTTACACAAAACTTGCTGCATGAGTTTTGCACAAAATGTTATGGAAGCGTTGAGTAGGCATGGCAACGAAACTTAGATATACTCGACTTGTGAATTTAATGTTAGCCTTTCTCATTTTTAACATAATCGTCATTTTCCTACTATTATCAAGGTTAAATTTATAAACGAATAAGAAATATGGAGAGAATGTGTAAGAAATAAAATGAAGTTGGAAATATATTATTCGTACATTAAACGCAATGTGCATATTTGTTATATAATTTGTATTCGTATTTTTGTTAATTTACGTCGCTTTTCTGCCACTTTTGGATAATAGCGATGATCAGGATGAGTGATGAATAGATGAAATTGATGAAAGGACACTCACAAGGAACACACACGCCCAGGCCGGGACTCGAACTCGGGAATTTCGGTGGCGAGATCGAAAGTAGGCCATTTAATGCTCTCGCTCTGTGTGTGCATAACATTGCCGCCAACCTCCATGGCGGAGTGGTTAACATAGAGCGCTACGACACCAGGATACCGGATTCGAATTGCGGTCTGGCATGGGTATTCTCTGCGAGTGTCCCTTCATCAATTTCATCATAGCATCACTCATCGTCTGGATTAGCCAAAATTGGCGGAAAAGAGACGCCAAATAACATAAATCAAATCAAATATATAATCTCCTATTTATTGACAAAAACTAACTAACTAACTCTCTAGCCTTCCTGAACCCGAAGGTTCATGGCTGCAGCAACACAGGCCTTCCATCTGTCCCTATTTTGAGCAAGATCTATATACTCTTTTCCATCTATACAGATTTCCTTTAGGTCCATCTCAACTTTATGCCTACGTTTTCATCCTGGCCTTCCTACAGGTCTCTTACCATCAGGTTTCCCAAAAAGAATCCTGTGTAAACTCTTCTTTCCTCTCCCATTCGTGCCCCATGGCCTGTCCATCTAAGTCTTCCTGATTTAATTATTCTAATAATATCTGGACATGAATGCATATTATCCAGTTGTAAATTATGTAACCTTCTCCACTCACCTGTCTCCTCATCTCTTTTAGGTCCAAATATTTTACTAAGGATCTTATTTTCAAATACTCTCAATTTATGTTCCTCTTTCAATGTAAGGGACCAAGTTTCGCAGCCACATAATATTACAGGTAAAATTACTGTTTTGTATATTTTAACTTTTAGTTTCTTAGATATTAAACTAGAAGATAAAAGTTTATGAAGAGAAAAGTAACATGCATTTCCTGAATTAAGCCTACTTTTTATTTCCTCTTTAAAATAATTTTCATTTGTTAGTATTACTCCTATTTATTAACAACACTGGATAATATCCAAAAGAGGTAGGTTAGCGGTTAGTATATAATTCGAGTTACATCTATACTCTATTGAATTTTATTTCTTACGTATTCTCTCATTTTCTTCGTTGTAATTACTGTAATCATACATAAATCCATACTTCCATCAATCATAGTAAATCGTTCAAGTTTATTTTCTTGCGGAAAACCACCACCTATACAGAATATATAGAAATAAATATGGTTCTTACCTGAACATTGTCCTCGGATATCATGATCTCCCCCGTATACGCATAGTCTATTAACTGCTGCAGGGCTGACGGGTCCACATCGTGCAACGTCACCTCACTCAACGTTTTCTCCACCATGTCATCTGCAAAGGAAAGACCACGTTGCCTTGAGTTATGAATCTTAGAACGCAAGAAAAAAGCGATTTACGAGATTTCGACATCCGCACAGTCCATTGGGGCAAATTTAAGATTTTTCATCAAGAACTTCTGCGTTCTATTTCCTGCCAGTTACATATTAGATGTATTTTATGAGTGTTAATCACAGCGATGAACTAGGCAGGAGATGTAAACGAGATTTTAGAGCTTCTTTAAGAGTAAAGTAACTTGCACAATTTTCTGCAAGGTAAAAAATTAAATTGAGAGTTTATGAAGAAAGCATAGACTGCAGAGTTCAGCATTATCGAATACTTGCGTACTCATCTTATATGTAGGCTGATTTTCGAAAACCTGCTGCAGAAAAATGTTAAAACAAATTACCAACAAAACCGTATAGAAACACCGGTTGCGAAACCTGTTTAATAAGGATATGTATCATGCTTACGGTGGAAATATTATACCGGTGTATTACGTAAAATAAGTTACACAATAAAAGCTCGTCAAAAAATATTAGTTTAAATTTGAGACGACAGTTAAAGCCGTTTTGAAAATGTAAAATTATAAGTCAAAATAAAAAAGAAGTGCCTCCCCCTAGAAGAATTTCAAGTTTTAAACTAGTCGTTTTAATTATTTTCATGTAGTTTACGGTTATTACAAGCATAAGAAAACAGTTTTTTGTTGTGACGTTTCAGGAGAACTCACGCTCCCTTCATCAGACATTTATTTTCATTTTGACTAAAGATACAGTTATAACAATGGTTAGCAATTTTTTAAACAAAAAGAATCTGTTATATAATGGATGTTGTCAATGTTACATTGTTGTAATATAGCAACCTAACTGTGAAAAGAAGCAGTCTGTTTTATTTTTATTTCAGATAAAAAAAATTGATCACATCATTTTTTATTTAAAATTATGAATCCATTATATAACGGATTCTGTTTGTTTAAAAAATTGCTAACCATTGTTATAACTGTATCTTTAGTCAAAATGAAAATAAATGTCTGATGAAGGGAGCGTGTGTTCTCCTGAAACGTCACAACGAAAAACTGTTTTCTTATGCTTGTAATAACCGTAGACTACAGGAAAATAATTCTACAATGCAGGCAATGCGTACATACAAGAAAAACTATTAGTCGTTTTAATATTCTTGGTCTTGTTCAATTGGTAATGCAGGTAACGCTTAGAATTTTAGAACTGCCACGCTGATGAAAGGAGTTCTGAATTCCAAATATGGGGGAAAGTCGTTTGATGGTCTTCTGTCTTTTTCTGTGTGAAAACTGCGTTTAATGTAGTGTCCGCGACTCAAGATGTAGCTGTGTTTATGTGTAAGAATTCTGATGTTTATTCTCTTAACCAACCGAAAAAATGTATAAAAGCGACGTAAAACACTTAAGTGAATATTTCCTGCATGATTATGTGTAAAAATCATTGTGGGGTTGATAACACACACCGAGAACCGATCACATTCTGTTTATTCAACGAGTCATTATGAAAATAATGAGTAATAAGCTCAGAATGCAATTAAAATCAGAAAAAATTTCGCAATTATTGTCAAAGATCGATGATGAACTTTAAGAAAGTATTATCGTAAGAAACTAATAAAGATTGCAACAATGTGCTAAATACCGTCAAAAATATTGAAAGAACTAAGTGCTTGGTATGAACACATTTTACCGTCCGTACTATTATGTACTAGAGAGAGAATGAAAGTTAAGGCTACATAGACAACAGTTTTCTATATTTGTACCAGAGCAATAAATCAGTGTCTAATATAATGAATAAGGGTTTATTTATCGTACGAAAGTTCAGTTCTGTAGTCTTTCCTCGAAGCGTTGATATCGATGGAGAGAAGTGTTCTTGTTGGTTATGGTGTTAGTGTGGTGATTCCTGTCGCGAGAAGGGCAAGAAAACGTGTGAAGTAGATTAGAGAAGTTTCGACTATTGTTTGCAAGTAGAACAGAAGAGAAGTGAATCAATCCCTCGTTAATCCTCACTAATGGGGGGGGGAGGGATAAGTTGACCGGTTCAACGAAAGTCCGGATTAACTGAAATAACCTAAAAGAACAGTAGAAAGTGCGTTAAATCTCCGTTTATAGCAACAAAACATGTTTATTATGGTGTATTTAAAGGGCATAGGCCTAAATACACACTGTAAAAAAAAATACACTTCTTGTACACTTTTGGTACACTTTCTTGCATATAATATGCACAAGATGTGTACTGAAGGTGTTGCAAAAGTGTACTTAAAGTGTTCTAGATGTGTGCGACCCGAAATGACGAAATTTTGTACACTTGTTGCACACTTTGGGGACACATTCAAAGTTGTGTGCACTTCTTCAACGCTTTCTGTACACTTTTGTTTAAAGTAAGTCTGTACACTTCTTGTGCACTTTGTAGCACATGATTTCATTTTGTGTTGTTGGTCATATCGATTGTCATTTTATACTTTTTTGACAAATTAATATCTTATGAACATAAATCAATTTCATTATATAAAGCAGTAACACATATAAAATGTCACATCACAATTGGTGCCACCCATGCATGTACGTACAAGCCACTAATATTTTATTATTGGTACATTGTTTGTACACTGTAAAAATAATACCCGTTTTGTCATTTTTGGTGAACTCTCTTCGATAAAAATGTTAGGGAACGTTAAGTGTAGCAGAGATATACGACCCGATTATTAAATTATTATTTTAAGCACAGGATTTTAAGAGTAAGATTTGACCTATTGCCCTTCAGCCATAGAAAGTTAAAATGTCCGTGTTATTAGCGTTGTTATCAATGTTCTATTATTGGGAAGAAAGGTTTCGTTACACTTCACATCTGTTTGTTCTTGTGTTCATCGTAAGAACTATTGAAAATATTGCGGCATGTTTATAAATTTTAAAATATACCAGGAAAAGAGCGCTGGTTATTATCATTACCTTACAAACAATAAAATTGACATTGAATTGAATATACTTTGGAGTTGTTAACAAGTATAGACTACCGTACGTTCATTAGATAGAAACTGGATTCGCCTCGCTTCTTTTTATAGGTATACCGTATTGGCCCGAATATAAGCCGCACATTTTAACCAAATTTCAATTGTCATTTGTTCCGAATAGTTATTTGTCTTTTTATTCTTTTTAACGATGCACAGATATGAAAGACCACAACGAGCTACGACGAAAGTGGTCCCGAGATCGAATCCCGGACTGGAGATGGGTGCGTGTCTCTTCATCAATTTCATCACTCATCCTCATCGTCGCGATTAGCCAAAAGTGGAAGTGATACGAAGCTAAATAACAAAAATAAAATCAGAACAGGAAATTTTTCCCAGAGTCCCAACTTATGGTTATTTTGGTTCTAAGTTTATTCTTACTCTTCCACCTGCTCGCTACTGAAAAATTCTGGACAAACAACCCCTCATGACTCACCACCGTAACGGTACATCTTGAGAGGCGTGAGGGGTTGAAGACAACTTTCGCAATCGCCGGAAGCATTTCGCTTGGTTGGCGTCTTCTCGCGACACGTGTTTCAGTAGTGCTTCATTTCGCATTGTGTACTGTGTATTGTAGTTCTGTGCAGATTCAGGAGAGAACGAACTACCACCACAGATTTTCGGAGTAAGAAAAGTAAGTATTTATGCATGTTTTCTACAATTTCATTTTATATGTTTCTTTGTTAGCTGAAATTCTGATTTAACTGCCTAATTATAAACGCGCGAATAAAGGAAAGAACCTGGTCAGACCCAACGATTACACCAAAATGGGAGATTAGCTTCAGGGCCCATTATTTACCATACCATAATACAGTGGCGTACGCAAGGGGGGTTACCGGGTTTAACCCCCCCCTTGAGCTTTTGAAATATTATGGAAATTGTTGTAGAAAAAAATTTAAAATGGCTAATTTATCCCAGTCAAAGATCTGCGACAGTAATAATAATAATAATAATTTGAATTATTATTCCCATGCAGCATGAAGAAAAACACAACATTCCAAACACAATCTAAGCGGACGCAAAGTTCAATTTTGCAATTTTTTTTTTTTTTTGCAAAAAGTCGCGCAGTGACGTGCGAGAATTGTGAAAATTCCTTGCTTCGTCGCAGTGTGCCGAGTCTGCCGACCTTATTGCAAATATTCTTCCCGGTACTGATTTCACATCCCCTTGTGAACTCCTCAAGTGATGCTGAGTCTACATCCACATCATTAAATAATGTTGAAGAAGTGCTTTGTGAATCACCTAGAAGTGATAAATGTGTTGGAATGTCTATAAACTTACTTTTCAACGAAAACATAGACTCAATGGAATTTAGCAACATGTATTCTCGCGCTTCATCATCATCCTGGGCGAGTTCCATAGGTAAAGGTAATGTAGATTCCCCCGTACATATAGAACCGTGCCATGAAGGCACACGTAGTGGTGTGGCGGGCCCCAAAGATTCTCGATCTCGAACTATTTTTGCAGGTGATGTGAAATTTTGTTCTATTTCTTTCATAAATAGCAGCTGCATTAGTAGTAATTTAACTAATTAATTAATTATAAGAATTATTAATTAATTTATTATTATTATTATTAAAGTATAATAAAACAATGGTAATGTGAATTTGTAGAAAGTTTTCGAAAGAACACCCGCCTTCATGAAATCCTGCGTACGCTACTGTCATAATAGTTTCACATTAAGCTGCGTTGTTATCTAAATAGTTGCAAGAACTAAGTTATGTGTTAGGTGAGAGTTCAATGCTTCCTTGCTTTTGTTCTCTGCCTATTTCATTTATTTTTGTCATTGCGGACAATTCCAGTGCCGTGAAGCAAATATTCAGGCATATCAAATTTGAAAATGGCAGAAAGCACACTTTTTCTCTCTCGCGGTGACTTGACCCCTCATTCTCTTTTTGGAATAAAAAAAAACTGCCTTCTCATTCCTCTCTCCCTTTTGTTTGTAACGTTTTTGTCAATTTATTTTCCGTTAAAGCTTCCCATCTTCATTTCTCATTTTAGTATCTCTTCCTTCCTGTTTATTTCCTCTGTTTTCGAGCATTCATTTCCCTATGTTTACCCTCACATTATCGGCCTGTTTCTTCTTTATTCTCTTTCTCTCTCTGTTATTATTCCTCTTCCTTGCCTGCCTCTTTTCGCTTACTTTGCTTCTATATTTCTCTCTCTCTCTCTCTCATCTATTCCTTTCTCCATTTTTATATTTCTTTCTCTGTCTTTTTCTATTTCTGTTTGTTCTTTTCTACTTGTTCCTCTTTCTCTCTCTCTTTACTATCTCCACAGAGATATATATCATTCTCTCCAATTCTTGCTTCTCTATTTCGCTCGTTTTTCTATTGCTTTATATCTCTTGTGTTTCTCTATTTCTCTCTCGCCCGCCTGTCTCTGACTCGGCCTCTTTCCTCTCTTGTCCTCGGTCTCCCTCCCGATGGCTGATTACGTCATTGGCTTGTAATCAAAGGATCTCGGGTTCGATACCTGCTGCAGACACATTGCGCAGTGATTGGGATCACACTTTAAACTATAGGTGCGTTCCGACCAACCTATTTGTACATAAAGTGTAGTTAAAACCAACAATTCAAACAATTCTCTTCTCCTCCTCTCTCTCTTCACCGTGTGTGTGTGCCCGACTCGCTCCTTTATCTTTATCTGTCTCTTTTCTCTTTCCTTCATTCTCTGTCTGACTCTTTAATTCTATTCCTTTCTCACATTCTCTGCCGCTTCTTCCATCTCCCTTTCTTTTATTTCTTTTAAAACACTGTTTCTTATGTGGAGATGTTGGAAATATTTACATCATGTTCGCATGTCATCATAAGAAAGAAGTGCTTTAAAGGAGAGAAAAAATAGATGAAAGAAGCGGCAGAGAATATGAGAAAGGAAGAGAATTGAAGAACCGGACAGAGAGTGAAGGAAAGAGAAGAGATACATAGACATACACCGAAGAGGAGGGGGGAGCGGAATAGAAGAACCGAAAGAGAGGGTAAAGGGAAAAAATACGAGTACATGGGAGAGAGAGAGAAATAGGGAAGCGAGAGAGGGGGAAAGAAATATGGAAACGAACGAGAGGCATTTACACATTCTGGATGTTATTTTTTTTTCTTTTAGAAAAGAGGAGTAGGCGTAATAAAAATCTAGAATATCTTAACCTTATATATGTGAAAGATAAGAAATATTATATTAAAAAATCCATGAATGCTAGATACAATGGTTTTATCAGTGGCGTGCGCACTTTCTTTTGTGGTCCGTCCTCATTTTGCCATCTTTTCGTACGTCTGGCGTTCTTCTTTTTTTTTTTTAAGTGCAGGCGAAAGGGGGTTATAACCCCCACCAATAACTCTCCTTGGGCGCGCCACATTAGCACGCAATATTAATTGGATATTTTCCATATCCAGTGTAGTTTCAAGAACTAGACAATGGATAATATCGAATTAACATTCCATACTAACATCACTTTAAACAATAAAAAATATATATATCACTCATCTTAGTAATAAGAATGAAATGATCATCCTAGGACTTTATAAAAAATATTTTTAAATGCTACTTGTCTGTTGTTCATTATTCTTAACTGTGCCATTAAATTGATATACTCAACTAGTATTTTGTTTTGATATCACTAGTTCTCATGCAAAAGTTTCTTTTATTATTATTCTTAAGGCACCTATTGTTCCTGTCATGAAGACAAGAGAGAAATATTCAGAAGCTATTGTCGTGCAGAGAATTGTAAGGCATATGATTCGACTGAAGAAGGATTATTCTGTGCTTATTGTGGATATCTACCCACCAAGGATGCAAAAGGTAAGTGTGTGTTACATATTGTTATCTGAAACATGAATATTTGCATTTCCAAATCAATCAGTGATAAGAAATCTCACTTTCCGTAGACAATTTACCATGATAAAAGTATTCCTCGTGTTTGAAATTTGGACTTGCGAGTTAACAAATATAAATAGAAGAAGTCAAAGTTGAATTAATTTAAACTGTCTTCAGAATATATTTCCTTCGCTTCAACATTAGGTACATTTAAGGCTCAGATTTATTAAACTGCTTGACGCAACATCAATGTGGCATATCAAAAGGGGGTTGGTGGGGGTCACAACTTATAACCACCTCTTTTGCTCAGTATTCCTTAAAAAATGTTGAAAAAAAACATCAAAGGCAGAAAAAAATGGCAAATTGAGGGCTCATTAATAAAAATAAGCATATGTACCCCTCCTCCTTTCGAAAATCCTGATAACTCATAACATCACTCACAATCTGAATAGCTTCTTATTGGATGACATAATGATCAGATCTTAACCCCCTCATACCTTTGATACCAGCTTTATAAATGAGACTTAGGTTAATTCAATATGCTTAACTGTTAAGGTTTGTAGTCTGTCTGTCTGTCTCTCTCTCTTTCAGTAGTGGAATTCTCTTGTGGAAAATTATTTTTATACTCATAGATGTTATAGATAAGGATATCATGTCAATTTTGCTGTTTAATTTTGCTTTTATACTGCTTAATGTGCAATAACTATATCTTGTCTCTTTTATTTTATTTTATCTATTTGTGCATATTACCTCTTTTTATTGCTTCCTTTCAAAAGTGTCTGTAGCAATGCCTATTATCCTAATGACATGTGGAATATGCATTTTTAAGTCATAAAGTAATTTTGGCTCTAAATTTTTCCTACCACCTTTAAATACAAACTGTCATCCACAGATGGAAAATCCAGAATACACCACTCTAAATATTTTTTTGTGCAAGTGATAAATTATTTTAAGTAACTTAACTATACATAGATAATGGCCAACACGAGAAACAGTCATGTATATTCTCTTTCACTTTCTTAATTGCTTGAGATATGGAATGGTATTTTTTTCTGTTAACATACAAACTTTTATGCACATCAAAGACTTGGAAATTTAATTATTACAATGACATTTAGTCATGGAAAGTGGTAGAGGAGCAGAGAGAACTCTTTCTCCTCTTATTTGTTTTTCTTTTTGTTTCATCCTTTCTTTTCTCTTTTCTTTCCACTTGCTTTCTCTATTCAGCCTCTCTCTTTGTCAGAGCGAAATAGACTCCTTCCCTCACTCATGTCTTTTATTCCCTCTTCTCCTTTCTCTCTCTCTCGCTCTCTGTGTCTCTCACTGGATTTATCATTTTTCTTCTCTAAAACACACACACATATGTATGAGAGTGTGTGTCTCATTTAGAGAGAGAGAAATATATGTGTGTGTGTGTGTCATCTTCCCTTTCTCTCTCACTGCATTTCTTCCATTTTTCTTCTCTCCTAGAGGGAGACAGACAGAGAAATATGTGTGTGAGACAGTCATCCTTTCTCTGAAGGAACAGAAAAAGGAAAGAGAGAAGGAAGAAAAGAGTGAGAGAGAAGAGGAGAGTGATAGAGTGAGCCCTCAGTCTGCCTTTCTCTCTCCCTCTCAAATTTTCTATCCTTTTGTGAGGGAAAGAGAGGTGGTGGGATGGGAAGGAGAAAAGAGTGAGAGGGGGAGGGAAGAGAAGAAAAGAGAGATAAGTTATGAAGATTGATTGATTTAGTTTATTTTACTTCGCGTTTTGTGCCTCTTGGCTAATTTGCGAAGATGGGGATGAGTGATGAAATGATGAAATTGATGAATGGACATTCACAAACAACCAAGCCCGACCGGGATTCGAACCCGGGACCCTTGGCGTCGCAGCGCGATGTGCTAACCACTCGGCCACAGGGTCGGGCATAAGTTATGAAGAGTTTCCAATTGTAATTCATATACAAATTACATAATTTAAAACCATGCATTCTCTTCATCTGTTTTAGTCTCACATAAGTTCCTAATTATTATATTTCCAAAGCTCCAAGTAATGTTCCTCTGTGATAAAGTGTTGACTGTTTCACATTCATATTATATGATATAAACAGGAAAAATTAGTCTTGTATTTTTTAAATCAATTTTTTATGTATAGGATAAACGTTTATGAACAGAAAAGTAATATAAATGAACTAAATTGAGTATGCTATATCTTTAATCACTTTGTTTTGGCTTATAAGTATATTTCAGAATCTGTCTCCTCTATAGTTTTACAAAGAATATTATTGCTATTATATTTACACCACCTGGGTATGGTAATATTTTCCCAGTGCTAATTTAAATAAACCTTGAATGTTCTCTGTTTCATACCAGTAAATATGGTATTTGTTTTGTTTTACAGTAACTTCACATCAATATTTTCTTGGCCCTGTGCAAAGACATGCAACATAAAGGAGAAAGTGCTCTTGTTATGAGTTTCGGGTTCAAGTCTGGCCTGTATAGGAGTATTTTTGTGTACCCGTCTTCATGCATCAAAGGTAAGCGCATACAAACTTTAATTGCTGTAGTTGAGGGGAGGAACAGTGAAAGTAATATACTAAAGGTTTAGAAGTTGACAAGTTGGATTCTAAATATTTTGTAGTCATTAGTAAAATAGAAGAGCTGAATTCTTGGTTACTGTTGTTGTCTTTAATATGAGTGGTTCTTGGTTTGAACTCTTTGGAGTTCCAAAGTTCTGTATTAACCCAACATCATAACAGTTGGGGAGCTACATGCAATAAATAAAATACTGTGAGCTTGAACACCAGTAACAGTGCTGATGGTACACAATGCGTTAAGCACATATTATCCAATGAAAAGCTGTCTGTCTGGCAGGCCTTGACCCCTCAAAGGGATGTGGAGTCATGGAATTTAGTGTAGGTAAAAGGGAAGCAAATTGGTACAGGGATCTGCTTGAATGTCAAAGCATTGTGTTCTTGGGTCATGGCAGATATTAAATAAGTCAAATTTAATGTCAGTGTACAACAGCCATTTGAGGGCATTGTTCTGCCATGTATTTTTTTCTTTTTTTGTGGGTTGATGCATAGTTAAGTCTCATTGCGAGAGAGAGATTGTTTTAATTGGATAATACTTGATCAGGAATAAATGTGATGTTTTGTAATTAAATTCAAGAAAAAAATATGATATTTATGCATGCTTCATTTATTTTCAGGAATTATCACCGTTTGGTAACAAAAGATTTTGAGAAAGAAGCACCCTATCTGGCACTATTAGTGGAAGGAATGTTGTCCCGGTAGCTGCAGATGCTAGAAAGTGCAGTGTGCCACTTTACAAACATTTATCTATGCACTTGTTGACATATACTATAGTTTTGAATTAGACTACCCCAAAAGTTGTGCTACATGTATGGTATTAGTCCAGTATATGTATACTATTAGGCCATAAAGACAGACTGTCACCTCAAGTCATCTATCTTATGTGAGAAGTTCAAGGATTGAAAGCAGACTATGCATTAAGTACCAGTGTATCTGTGACAAACAATAAATGTTCTGTCTCAGGATCTTCTGTATCATTTGTTACTATGAATTGCACCTAAGTTTCTCTTATTGTTCATTAGCAACAATGGTGTGGTGATTGAAAATGGTATTCATAGTGTTTCTGTGTTTTATATTCATTTTAGGTTACAGGTTGTTGATTTTTTTCTGTTTAATGACAATGCTTCTTTACTCCTGCATCATTTATTTTTTGTTCATAATTGAATTTTTTTCCTATTTGGTTTATTCTTGTGATTGTTAATCTGCATGTATACACGATAAGGCATAAACATGTAGATTAAATGAGAAGAAAAATTTATTTACTTTCTTTTTTCAGCTATGATCTCTCATTTTGTGCAAAAGTTATTTTCAATATCTCCTGAAAGTGTCATTTCAGTTTCAATATTCAATTCAAAATTTGCACATATAACCAACCATGAACTCACAAGGCCATGCCACTTTGAAGCAGACAGGTGTGATTATATATGCACAAATGTGAACAAGCTCAATTTTTTAATTAAATGTAGCTTAGCGCCCCCATTACCCTGCACTAGAGAAATTTACACTAAGCTCCCTCCGCCTAAAATATTACAGTACTGATAAATTATTTCGTTGTGTACTAAGAAGTGTTTTCAGCATGTTCTAAATGTGGGAAGTGTACTATAAATGATAAAATAATTTCTAGAATGCACTTAACACACTTGCAGAATATATAATATTGACAATATTCCTTTCCATCACTTTTTCAGCATATACAACACTTCTGAAGCACATTAAATGTGAAGTGCTTCAAGAGAGTGTTTGAAAAGTGAAATTTTTTTTACAGTGGAGAAATGTATTGGAACTTTTCCCTTGCAGGTATGCAAGAAAAGAAAAAATGATGCATTTCAATGTGTCACTCTACACACTAAAGATGCATCAAATTTTTTGACTCCAACGACACGTTTAGGTGCATCAACCGAAATATCCACTTTAATGTGTCATTTGACACATTTATTTCGATGCATTTAGGTGCATCTTTCAGTTTGATGCATTTTTAATGTGTCATTGGAGTCAAAAAAATTACGCACTTTTGTGTGTCAATTGACACACTTTGAGTTCTGTGTGAAAGTTGTTGCTTTTTCCTCCTTCAATTGTCAAGTTAAATGTGACTCAACTGTATTTTTATTCTAGAAACTAAGTATGAGTACTGAATTGCGATATATCTCATGTGTGCAAGAAGTGCTTTCAATGTGTTCTGAAAGTGTCGCTCAAGTATTTTCACAAGTGTTCCAAATGTGTAAAGTGTACCAGAAGTGATCAAAAGTAGTTTCTGCAGCACACTTCTTACACACTTTTGGGACACATTTACATTGGAAGCACTTCTTGCACACTTCCTGTACACTTCTTTTGCTGCACTTTTTGTACACTTCCTGTACACTTTTGAAGCACTTCCTGTACACTATTGAAGCACTTCCTGTACACTTCTTGTGCACATTTAATGTGTACAAGAAGTGATCAAAAGTAGTTTCTAGGAAGTGTTCCAAAAATGTGCAGAAAGTGTATTTTTTTTTACAGTGCACTATACAGTACAGTACAAAGTCTGCGGGAAACAGGATTTCATCAGTGGTTGACTGCTTTTACTTTGGGAAGTTCTCTTGTTGACTTCTAGCCACATTTAAAACCTTGCACTCTGCTCTTTTTTTTTGGCCTTTTGCCTGTCCGGATTAAGCGAAGTCCGACTTATCGAGGTCCGGATTAACAAGGTTTTACTGTATCTTGGAGTGATGGTAACCATGGGTGAAAGCAGATGACGAGGTCGGTCGGTGAGAAGCCAAGCTGCAAGTCAAGGTAGGAGATGATGAATCTGGTGACTGTGACATGGACCCCAATTTCTTCCAAACCTTAAATTGAGCTATATGCGAATTCATATCGACTTGTTTTTCTCACTATCACTTTAGTATCTACATTATTATCACATGTGAGACATCAAGTTTTCTTAGTTCTTTAGAAATAACGGGACGCCAACACATTATTTCCAATTCCGTCCATTTAAAATGTTTAGCAACTTAATATTTTAATCAGAAAAAGATTTTTATAAGAACTTACCGTTAAACATAGCGTGGAAGTAAGGGCTAACAGACGCCAGCACCACCTTGTGAGCGTGGATGGAAACCACTCCAATCTTCAGCTCGATATCGCACAGCTGGAAAACAATAGAGGTCACTTTTTACCACTTAACTGAGATAGAAGTGAATAGACCTGAACATGCAAAAACACCTGTTGAAGCACCTAAAGGATACTCAATCTTCTGCGAATGTCTTACTTCAAAGTTAGAAGGTTTTTAAAGGAAATGTTTCGGTTTGAAATCGACAAACTGCTGAGGCATTATTCAACAAAATTAGGAAAATGATTACGATATTCCAAACGTATTACAAGCAGCAAGCAACTCTATATTAATTAGTTACTGTAAGTTTTGAAACTTTCATCAATATCAACAAGCAATACAATGTTCAATGTTAAGTGCATGTGACAATGTCCGCATTTCAAATCGATGTGTAGATAGAACAGTCACAGGATATTTGTGAACAAATCGAAAATACTGTGCGAAAGAAATCAGGATTTTGCATTCAACCAAGCCTGGAATTAGAATGCTATGTATAGAAAATTTTGGTGGCAGCTTCATTTTCAAAATAGCCAAGACCAGTGTCCCTCCCCTATGATAATACATGCACCTCCACTATTATTTTTTTTATTCAACAATACTTTTCATTATTAGGACATAATTTCAAGGTGGGAAAGCGATAACTGTACTACTGGTATGTCAAATCTTTGTGGAAATCGGAGAAGTGTAAGTTGAATTGAATTCATATTAAAAACTGACTTAGATTTTGATACATACACCTCATATATTACAGTTTTCTTGCAATTGTTATTATAGCTGTGTAGTTTGAATTGATTTTAGTAGATTCGTCAAAACATCTTAAAACAAGAAATGGCTTTCACAGTCACCGGGCAAAAAAAAAAAGGCGTTGTGTGTGTTGCCTAACTCTACGGGGCTGGTAGAAGCTGCCATTGAATATTTGCTATTAAAATACATATTGCCCTAGAGTTATACAACGCACTCAATGCCTTGTAGGCAAGCGAGTTTTCAGGATGTAGGTGCCCCTTTTTTACTATCAGTGATTGTACCTTAACTTCACCGTTCAAAACAAGAAATAAATAAAATAGATATCCTACGTATATATGGTACACCTCATCTCAGTTTTGTTCAATTTGAACCAGGGTGCGAAATCCTGGGGGGAACAGGGGGGATTCTCACCCCACCAACAATCTTGCCCTCAAAAATCCACCCTACCAAAAATTTCCGGGGAGGAGAGTTTTTGTTATAACAAACAAAAGATAAGCAATTACTTTTAACTTCAAATATACTTTACTAAGAATAATATCGAAAACACACACAAATTTGTGAAGTTGTGAGTATTGAATGTTTTCTCTCTCAAGAGATCATTAACAAATCTACATCAATACGCACAATAAAAGTAAAGCAAGAATGCAAAACAATAATAACTATGAAATCTAATTGATTTATATTAACATAAACATAAACTAAACAAAAACTTACACAAAATAAAACCACTTCAACTATTTCATAATTTATTAACATCTTTAACCAGTTACTAAAGGAATTAGTTAGCTGCTATAGAATATGTATAAAAGTAATACATTAATTTTCTTTATGTAATTAATAACAATAATATATTTTTAATTGAGTAATTTATTTTACTTTTAATAAGATTACCATTTTTTCCCCGTATACTTTACACATATGTTTATGGGGGAAAGGGGTTTGAAGATTAAGAACTTTCTCCCCTCCCAGCAGTTTTCAATGATTTCGCACCCTGATTTGGACACTGCTACTAAGTAATCAGCAGAAAGAACTTTCTTGTTGATGCTTCAGGAATCGGAGGGGGAGTGGAAACGCGCTCTTCACATGAGAACCACGAACATCTGTTTCTAGAGGAAGAAACGCTGTAATGCGAGAACCACATGGCCTGAGATGCGCCCATACCGTATTTCACGGACTCACCTGAGAGTTCTGCCTCATCCTGTTGATGGCCGCAAACGCCACGGAGCAGTGCTCGGGGTTCTGATGAAAGAAGTGCGTGAGGGGTTCCCCAGGGCTGGAGGGGGACGCCATGTCCACGTTCACTCTCGGCGTCTGGCCGTCCCCTCGCTCTGCCGGAAGGGGCAGATACATCTTCGCTTTCTCAACATTTTCAGAGGGACGCCCCCCGGCAGTTAACTCTCGAACCATCTGCAAGAAAGAGCAGCAATGGATTAATAATGGATGTTATATTGTAGTTTATTCAATAATACATTACATCTGCGTGAATATTCCATAGTATACATAGCAAATCATTTTCATTACACCATAGGCTGAGAGGTCAGTACCGGAAGCAAGCAGATCGTCCTCCCACATACGATGGTGAAATTCAGTGCCAGCAGAGGGGCACTTCTGCCGTCTTCAACGCTCACATGTCTGAACTCATAGTTAATATTGTTTCAGTGTTCTTTTCTCTCCCATGGAAATGGCCTCTCACGTTAAGCAAGTTGCAACAATTCTCATGTAAAATATATTTCTACCCATAGAAGTCACATTACATCCAGCAATTCTTTCCTAACGACTGTGAGAAGAGGATGGAATTTGCAGAAAATTTTCTGTCATGGTATGTTGAATGGCCCAAACTGTTTGACAACATGTGCTACTTCACGTTGAGGATTTTGTCGATAGCTACAAGTATGAACATTGAGTATCTGAGAATCTTCACATTTATGTTGAGATGGAATAGGGGCGTTCGAAGATAAGAACATGTTACAGTTTCACATCATACACAGTTGTTTTACCTGTTCCATTATGAAAATGTGTCGATAATGTCCGGGTTTATGCGGAGTTTTGAATTAGAAGAAAACCTCAAGAAGCGGATTGTATAGCCTACGTAGCAACACTAGGTGGAACAGAACTGGTTAGCAAATAAAGAAGTTAAATCATTTAAAAATGCGGAGTAATTTATCGGACACCCTGTGTGTGTGTGGGGGTGTGTGTGTGTGTATGTGTGTGTGTGTGTATATATATAGGGGAAGGGGTACAAATATGGAATACCATTATATCTCGCCTGGTAATTGCTACACTCTAGCAAGAACTACCTGAAATGCTGGTCAGCGTTCCTCACCACCACAGGAAGCGGTTAGTTCGCAGCTTGTGGTTCAACAGTGCGCGTTAGAGCGATTATTGTGTTTCCCGCCCGAAGTGAAATGTTTGGAAGTAATTACTTTTTTGTCTTGTGCTTCTTATTAGTATACATAATTAAATTACATGGTATACAGTTTTGTAGCATATCAATCAGGCCTTTATTCTGTTATATTTACATACATTGTTGGGGTGAGTTTTAATACACTTTTGGCTTTTGATATTCGAAGGTAACAGTGGCTCAAATATTGAATAGTAGTATTCCATATTTATACCCCATACATGTTAAAAAATATTAAGGTGAAAACAATGGATTGTTGTTCCTAAGGCAGTATTTTATTCCCCTTGGATGAATGTGAATTTCCCTTTTGAGGGTTTTTGCTGTTTTTTTTTAGTGCTGGATATGATAATGAACTTTACGTTTGCAATTTTTTTTTAACTAGGTAAATACGTATACTGAACGCAACTCCACCTGGCGGCTGGGAAACAGCGAATCGCCGATCAGTTGAATTTTCTTCGACTGAAATCGTGCATTTTCGAGTCACAGAACGTTGTTCGCGGGACCAAACAAATGAGCGTTGGGTACACCACATGTTGCCAAACGTACTGTAAAGCGCGAGAGAGTCTTGCCAGCACCAGAAATCAGAGGGGTGTTAATGGTACAACTGCACACGTGGTCCTACATGAGAGAGTTCCACACGCGAACACGCAAATAGACAACTGGCAAAAACAGAAGTACGCTTGGCAACGTTGCTTCGTGAGAGCGATGTGTTCACTTCAGCTTTTACTTCGCAACTGAGTTTGTTGATCCCATCGAGCCACAGACCCCCGAAGACGATTGGGAGACAGAAAGGGCCAGAAATAGCCGTCAAGGTCAGCCGCCAGTTGGAGTTGCGTTCAGTATAGTAGCCTAATAATCATAGTGATACAGACATGCGAAGTTCAGGAATTTTCCCATACTTGTGACTTTACAGTGTTCACTTATTTAATGTTTTCATTATAATTGTGTTTATATGTTCATTTTCTGCACAATGTTGCTGTATTCCATATTTGTACCTCATTTTTTTGTGGAGCAATCATGTAAACTTTTAGGAAAATGTTATTTACAAATAATTACAATAATGTTAAGTAGTCTAAACCTTATATTCTATTAAAGAACTAATTAAGGAAGAGGAGGGGAGTTTCTCACATACATTATTTTTTAAAAAATTGTCGTTGAATGGTCAACAACAAACTGGTATTCCATATTTGTACCCCTTCCCCAATATACACACACACACAGTATAAATTATATATATATATATAAAATTTCATCTTTATCCCAGGATCAGCAATTCCAAGTACACTCATGTCCACATCCGTATGTCTTTACACTTTCGTTGTCTTTTCAAACAAAATTTATGCAACACCCTATATTACTTTACAACTTTGACACATATAATATTATTACCCAATATATATGACATCAATGTTGCTAAGGTGCAGTAGTTGTCGCAGTGGTAACGCCGTCGCATTGCAATCAAGGTATCCCGGGTTCGATACCCGGTGGAGGCACATAGTGGTTCGGATCCCACTTTAAACTGTAGGCCCAGTCCCGAATAGCTTATATGTGCATAAAGTGAATTTTAAACCCAACTCAAATAAATAAATTAAGGCAAAGTAGAAGTAGTTCGCAATTTTTCATAACAAATTCGGAAAAGTCCTTTATTATTATTATTCATGGACGACTTCGATAGACGATTCGACGGCTGCTCCGAGCCAGATAAATGCAGCCATCAATGTACCCGCACCCAGGCCGTTGATCCTGATGGAAAAGTGGAGGCACGCACCCTCAGTTCCTGGAATTCGTCCCGTGCGTGCACAGATGATCAGCTACACGGGGCGAGTGACTTCTCTATCTCGTGCACAGCATTCGATCTCTTCCGGAAAGGGGATCGGCGCGCGCTCCCCGCCAGACCCATTACCCCCTGCGAGCCGAACTTTCGGTTGCTTTGGAGACAGGGGAATGAACCAGGATCGATGAATGGATACAAAGCCATGTGTGTGACAAGGAAGCATTACTGCTATCTCACGGAAACAGAAGGCCGCGTGCTGCGTTTATGTTCTTGTTGCTAACAGTTCGCCTCACCTTCCTGGATGTAATTATGGAGAATGTCGTGCACCTGGGGAGCGCTAAGTGCATTGTGATGTCTGTGGTGTATTTAACGCTTCGATACTAAACGGATGACTATCAACACAGTTTTCGCAGCTCGGAACATGTTAACGTCGGAATTTCACACAAAAATATAATCTGGGACAAAAGTGTGATGCCAAGTAACACCAAGTGTGGTCTTACAAATACATGCTCAAACTGACTTCACTTCATTTAATTTTTGTTATTTAGCGTCGCTTTTCTGGCACTTTTGGCTAGTCGAGACGATGGGAACGAGTGATATGTTAGAATTGATGATGAGACACTCACAAAGAATACCAACACCCAGGCCGGGATTCGAACACGGACGTCGTAGCGTGCTGTGCTAGTCACTTCGCCACGGAGGTCGGCTAAACCTGGTTAACATAACTACTTTTGGTGCGGAATTGACTCTGGTGTCTTATTACACAAGTCTATCTCTAGGTTAATCGCAACGATGACAGTTGATGACCCGACGAAACACATGAAAGATATATGAATAAATAAGCGATGATTCAATTGCTGGAGAGGTGGTTGTAAAACGTAGCGAAGCCCGATGTTCTGTGCTCAAGTCATAGATATTTCTTTGGGATTGGCCATTTATTTCTTCAATTCATCCTCAATGTCACGATGAAGCTTAGAGAATTAAAAAAAAAAACAACGTAAAATTGCCAAATCAAATATAAATATAGAAGATATAAAACAATATTTAATTATTAATTCCATTTATAAAATGGTGTTTTTTTATCAATATCATAATACGCGCATTTAACTGATTTTAATTATCACATCCATTCTGCCTTCTTTCTAGTTCTAGTGAAGAAAAAATTCACAAACAACTTTGCCAAAAACTCAAAATGCAGAAAGTACAAATTTGATGAATCCAGAACTAACAAATACTAACCTGATGCGATCTAAACTTTATCTCTTGTCCTATGTGAATGTCGGCGATAGTAAACCTTCAACATTATATGTCGATATACGTGTATGGAACTATTTAATCAATAAATACAAAATGTGGAGCACTGAAGTAAATGAGGTATTGCATAACATTTCTAAAATTCAGTTTTCTTTCTATTCCTACAGCAAGCGCACTTTGTGTATTAATATGGAATTAAATTTGGAAATAAATCCACAGATAAATAAATGGTTACAACATTAATTTAGTACTACCCTCTACCTCACAATGTTTTTAATACTCTTGGCTAGTAATGGTTATATTAACAACTGTTCAGTAGACTACAGGCACCTCTCTTCACTACGTCATTCATGTTATCCTCTTGAATGATTACATCCTCAACAGATGTTTCTATCACACAAAAGATATGACTAGTTGACGACCTCGCCTGGATAACAATGTGGAAAGTAAGAACTGTGAACAAAAATTTGATAACTTTCATGAAGAACTCACGCTTGGTGTAAACTGAACACAGGACTCTTCAATGCCCTTGTTAGAGTTAATTCTTTTCAATCGTGTACGGGAAATCATTGTAAACTTCTACACAATTGGTCCGTATAGGTGGTGGAAAGCCAATCAGTTTCTTGGAGGTAGAAGAAAGGAACACATGTGCGCCACAGTCTTATGCGAGTAGCCTCTAATCCCACATTAAGAGTACGTTTGTGCGACCATATGACAAATTTCACTTCTTTTATGCTCGCAATCATGCAATCTCTCAGAAAAAGAAGACAACTGCGGATAAGCGATCGATATTCATTACTAAGATGGCCCCGCAGGAGATCTTAATTCAGTTATTTTAAGCTAGACTGAGTAGCAGATGCGGCGTTCAGTCGCTCTGCCATCTTCAACAACGTCATTTGCAGACTAAAGCCGGCTTTAGACGAAAGCATTTCCTTTAACATTTTTGCTAGCATAAATGCTACGTAAATGCTTCCAAAAATCTTATAGCAGGTAGTACTTTACACGAAAGCATTTCATGGAACATTTCGATTACCTTTTACGATTACGATGTATAATACATACAGCACGAAAGGCACGTCGAGTTACACCGTCAATGCCGTGTGCACGGTGTTTACAATTGAAATAGCTAAACTATTCTTCCATACGTGTACAGTAAACGTTGTAAAGTATGTATTTAATCAGCGCCATTCTTCTCTACCTAAAACCAATCAATACGAAGCGATATTCCTCTCGGTTGAATAGTTATCGTCGTTTAAAAGTGTGAAGTGATACGTTTTTTACATCTCACGCGACCGCCATTACATTTTCACTCGTGACCTAGAGATCGCTTCTGATTGGTTACGCTACGAAAAATGATTCGGACCGAGCCTATCCTTGAGAAATGCCATGAAATATGCCATAAGATTTTTCACTTTACACGGTAGCATTTTGGTCATGGCATAAATGTTAAGAAAAATGTCGAGGAAAATGCTTTCGTCTAAAGCGGGCCTAACAGGAATTTGCCATTAAAGTGAGTGAGTGAAATTCAATTCAATTTTCTACCATTATAGACATTATAGGCATCGCGGTGTTGGCTTATTATTTGACGTTAATGAATGAGCGATTAGGATAGTGGCATAAGGGAGAGAGGCATGACGGAAGCCTGAAGGCTTTTACGTTATTTTCTCCTGGTATTCTGTCCTTACAAAGGTTTGTCAAATATTAGTTTCTTGTCGATATACTTTATTAAAAAGACGACCAAAGCTACCTCACGTCATATATAGTCAGCGGCAATAAAAATGGAACATCTAGATCCTGAAATAGTCTAACTCTACGGATTGATTGGATTTTAATATCAGTGATAACTTGTACCAACACTGTAGAGTTGGCAACACACGTAACGCCTTGCAGGGTAGCTTGCAGGATCTAGGTGCCGCATTTAATGACGATGACTGTACAGTCACGGACATTTCTGTGTTGTAACGATTCCATTCGCTTTCAATGGGATTTTTACAGCCCAGAAATGTACGTGACTGTACAATTAAAAACAAGAAAACACGAAATCACATGACCATTCTAAGAACTCAGTGATATAAGCACTCACCGTACTCGTGCCATCTCAACGGGATCTGATTGCATGTCCAAATGTTCCATGATCCTTAATATGTTTTTGCTCTAAAGCAATCTGTTCGATACAACCTTGATAGGCTCACAAGATCCTAAATTCTCCTCTCTCAGATATACAAGTATAGACTATGTGTTGAAGAAAATGACACATCACTGTAATTTGATGTTACAGGTTAGAATCGAGAACAAAGCTGGGCGTTCTTCCTCCAATTCATCACTAACTGATCGACTCCTCTTCGCCGCACGAGCGCATCACACAAACATTAAATTTTTCAACACAGGTAGAAATTGAACTAAAAATTTTAGAGTGAAGCTATTTTTCGATCTTCATACTAATGCAACGGCACGGCCATGCATTATCCACATGCTGTTTAAAAAATCTGCATGTTGGAGAGTGTGTTCGTACTGTGATTTATATTGCCAAGTATAAGCAGCCGTGTTGCTAAAACGAGGTAGTAAAATTGAAGTAAAATCGTGGAGCAAGATTTAAGTTGGTTGCAAGTTTACACAATGAGTACTTTTTATGACATTTACTTTGCGTCATGGTTAACGTGTTCAAATATTGTTGCAAAGTATGCAAAGATTTTATTAATAGTTTTGTGAACAGTCATAAAAAAATGTATGTAGCTATATAATTATATAATATATAATTCTGAAAACAGCCACTCGACTATAATACAGTTATTGATTGATTGAGTTGGAGCTTTAAGTCCACTTTATGCACATTAAGGCTAATCGGGACTGGACCTACAGTTTAAAGTGGGATCCGAACCACCATGTGCCTCCACCGGGTATCGAACCCGGGACCCCTTGATTACAAGGCGACGACGCTACCACTGCGCCATCGGGGAGGCCTATAATACAGTTATTAGCAAAAAGAAAGTATAACACCATTAAGCCTTGTTTCCATGATATGAAAAACTCAATATGCTGACCATATATATGTGTGTATATATACTGTATATATACTATATCACATCAGCCCCTTCCCATTTAAACATTTTGAGTTAAATTCAATATGACGCTTGGGACACACCAATGTGGTTCCCCCTAAACCTAGCCTGTTTCTATCATGACCAATTGTACCCAGCCTAACTCCTTTACTTTTCATACGGGGAGTTAAGGGACTTTCGAATCACCCTCTTGGCCCTTATATGTGACTTTGTCAACATGAAGTCCACACATAAATTATATATATATATATATATATATATATAGCCTATATGTATTTGAATTCATATATTTATAATATACAGGCTATAATATATATATATATATATATATTATGGCCTGTATATTATAAATTTACACACACACACACACACACACACACATATATATATATACACACACATATATATATATATATACATGTAGGTAGAGGAGCCTTCTGGTAATATCTTGCAGGGGGGCCAAGATTTGTAGATCCGGCACTGCATACACTTAATAATACAAACATGGATCCAACCATTACACACAATATAATATATCTAAACATACCATGTAATATAATCTCTCATATTACTGCTTACAAAAACGGATACATGATAAAGTTAAATCAATAAGAAATCTACAATGGTTGATATTTTCTGTGTTAGCAGTGAATTTATAAAAAAAATATATCCAGAGCATATTACGTTGATTGTCTTTTGCTGCTTAACAGTATAGGATAAGGCAAAGTCAGGTTACATAGCTGAATTGCCACCATGATTGCCCGACCTAACTCCCTGGATGTTTACTTGTGGCGACACGTAAAGGTCATTGTGTGCGATAAGAAATTAAGAGACTGGATAACCTCAAAGAAAAGATCACAGATAGTTGGCATATTGAACATGCACTGTTACTGTAACCATTGTTTTCCTATGAAACGTGACATTTGCGTTACCCTGCATTATTAAATAATATGAATTTTTCACAATCAGGTTCACTTACTTGCAACTAACCATTGAGGAGAGATTCACTAAAAGGCACAGTTCGGAACTCTCGATTCTTACTAACCAAAGAATGCTGAACTCCTGCAGCAGGCATTCACTTTACAAGGATAATGGGAGTGTTTGCGTGTTCTGATAACAATGAGTTGTTGACAATGAAGCATGTTCAAATAAGGAAATAAGGTAGTAATTATTTTCATTGTCTCTCTCTCTCGCGGGGTAAGGACATAGAAAGAGGGCTCAAATATGTTTCTGATTAGAAATAGATGAAAACAATTACTTCCCTATTAGCGCCAGCCATTGTTCTGAGAACACGCAATGCTCATAAGGTAAGTTTGTAAACTGTGAAATGCATTGCTTTCGCCTGAATAACACAACACCATTTCACGTATAATGCTTACCGAAAATAAGAAAACGGACACGTAACATTACACTACGTAGAACGTCATAAGTATCCATATTTCAGAGATCCCAGATTCGAATCCAGGGCCTAGGCACGAGTATTCCTTCATCAATTTCATCATCATTCATATCCTCATCTTCGCGATTAGCCAAAAGTGACAGAAGAGCGACGTAAAATGAACAAAATCACCCAAAGTCTCTTATTTCAAATCTTGGGTTCTACGTTCTAATACAATGTAAT
Organism: Lepisma saccharinum; assembly: GCF_977018435.1. Lineage (NCBI taxonomy): Eukaryota > Metazoa > Arthropoda > Insecta > Zygentoma > Lepismatidae > Lepisma > Lepisma saccharinum. The sequence goes on along the minus strand of NC_139242.1, from coordinate 20,612,841 downwards.
AATACGTCCTGTGAGAACCAGAGGGACGTAACTCCAATTTACCAAATTTACAGGAGATAGGAAATAATGTATTCTCAGGAATATGTCTGACTCTTCAGAAGAGTCAATTAGTTGGAGATACATACGTGACTCCACCTTACTGCTAAGGATTACAAGTGGAGATTTGTAGAACTGACTACAAATAGAGATCTTTAGAGGAGTTTATTTTTTTAAAAAAAACTGAAGATCGCATTTTTGGAGTTACGTTTGCCTGGTTCTCGTACGACGAATTGGATGTCATTTGATAACTTTCCTTTCTCAAACGATTCATTGTTTCAGCAGGGAACGGATTTATATGTAAATACATATTTATGTATGAAGCTGAAATCAGTTATATTTTGTATTATCTTTGTGCATCATGGTATGTAGACTCGAAAAATTCAGTTTATATTTTCCATATATTAGGTTTTGGCTCATATTTTGGTTATTTTTATATATTATTTCTATATTCAGAACATTTCTCAAGATATACTCCATATTCGCTCAATAACTACATGTCCTCGTGGGACCGAAAGAGTTGGGTGAATTTCTTGTAAATAACTGACAAATTTGAAATACACTCCCATTACTTGTTGCGATATTGAACGCACTTTTAGTCAATATAAACCAACTTATGAGACTTAAAACAAAATTTTGTTATTCATTGTTTTGGAAACAGAAAATAAAAACACATTTTGTGTTGTTTTACAGTTAATGTCAATGTAAGTGTAATGTATTTTATGTAGCTCGTGTAGTGTCTTATATGATTAAAAAGGTATTTTTTTACAATTTTAAGTCCATATTTAACTCCATATTTTGGTGTTACATATTTAGCACTTTTTTACTACATATAAATCCGTTTCCTGATTATCACCCATACCTCTTCCCCACAGTTGCATCTTCACTCTATTTTCTCACTTTATTTAAATAAATTCTTGCTCACAGTGTCTAGTATAGTCTGTCTGCGTTTGTCGCGACCTTCGACGCAAGTGCGCATGCGCTGACTGGAATGGTCCAGTAGCAAAATAAGGGTGGAACAGATAAGGAAATCATACTCCGTGAAAATCGTTGAACATTGAAGTTTCGCACATAGTAACGTCGCCGGCAAACAGCGGCGGCACCAGGATTAATCATCTAGGGGTGTTGAGGGGGTGCGGAAAGAAATTTAGGGGGTGCGATGCTGAAAGTAAGAAAAAAATTAAAAATAAGCATGCAAACTTTCAAAACTGGGGGAGCAAGGTGCCAAAACTGGGGAGGGGGTCGGGGACAGGACAGTTCGCTTTCCCTAAGGTTTAGCGTAGTGCGGGGGCAAAAATAGCAAAATGCGGGGGGCAACTACACCCCTAATCGCCGCCACTGATTAACATAAATTACTCACTGGAATGAAATTATATGTGTGAAATACGAGTATATAACTTTTGATTGACATTCATATTTCAGGGAGGCTGTACCCCCCTTGCCCTCCCCCTGGACGTCCATGATGATGTGCATTAAGTCTTATACTCCAAGAAAGTGGTCAGACAGTGTAAACATTCAGATACACGTTGCAGTCTTATTGAACTATGTACTGAAATATAAAATGAAATTATCCTTGCCTTTAAAAGCACCATAATTTTTGAACTTTTCAAAGTAACGAATGGAGGTACAAAATACATAGTACATTGTACCTTCCGCCTGCCATTTCAGGACAAAATGAGAAGTCCACAGCAACTTCGGCTTCGTTAAAATCCCTTCTGCCGCACTATCACCAACAACGAACTGTAAAATTTCTTCGTGAACATTGGGCCCCTTTCTAACAGTTTTTGATAAAGCCTGAAATGGGTCGTTTACTAGACATGTTATGTGGAACAAATAAATAGAACGAATTAATAAGAAAACCAACCTTCACGTTACAACTCGCATTAAATAATTGCCCGAGCACGACTTGCTGATACCTTGAAAGCAGCTGAAATTTTTGCTCCAGTGTGAGGAAGAACGAGCAGGTGGAAAAATAAACCGTCTATCAAGAACGCAAAAATGAGAGAAAAAGAAAACATAACTCACATAGGCAATTATCGAAAACCACAAACATACCACTTGAAGAAACCAAAGAAGAAAAATTCATAACAACAATGCTGACGAAAGAAAAAAAAGGGCCGCTGATCTTTATAGAGGCTGCCACCAGTACAGGAAATGTACTCGTACATCGGCATCTCTTTCAGTGTTTGCTTGTCGCATACAATAATAACGGTCTTACTTCAGTACCTAACAGTCTGTGTTCAATATGACGACATGACATAATATGACACTCTTAGAGTTAGTGTTTTCAGTTGAACGTAGGGCGTGCTCGGCAGTAAATGAAACAAGCGGACGCAGTAATCTGAGGCCTACAGCGCCTCTCCGTGCACGTTTGTTCCAACTTCTCCCATCGCGTGCAAATTCGCCTTCTCGAATTTCCGGAAGGTGCACATCACTTCCTTTTTCTTTTCATTAGATTTTTCAAGAGAAACTGAAGCAATGGGAAAGAAAAGTTATCGCAATAGTTTTCCTGCGTACGCTTCCGTATACATATGATTTTAAAAAAATGCTTGCAAGCAGCGTGCATTATGCACACATGTACTCCAAATAACGTTACACTACGAAAATGGATAGAACTGCATCATTTTTCGGAACACCTCTGATCCTATCTTCTGAGTACATTCAAAGCGAGTCTAAAACGTGACGTTTCGGAGAAGGCCCCACCTTTAACACTACTAAATATCAGGTCTTTGCGCAGAAGGTCCGAGAGAACGTAACTGCGCAGCCTTGTACACCCAACGGCGAAATAAATAGTAGGCGAATTGTCCATCACCATTTTCATTCAGTCCATTTTCCACAACAGAAATTCATTCCCTAAAACAACACAGGGGGTGGAATAAAGAGTAATGAAAATAGCGATGGACAATTTGCCTATTAATATCTTTGCCGTTGACTGTACGTAGCAAGACACGCTGAGTACACTGTAGACTGAATCTGCGCATGTTTTGAACTTAAGTAAGTTCTACTGGAGTGTTGCATAGTTATGATGGTGGATTTAGCGGGAGGAGCATGGGGGGCACGTGCTCCTCACAAAAGGGATGACTAAATATTTTAAAAAGTATTGGTAGCATTAAATTGCAACGAATAAAAATGTTCGAGCGATTCTTTTCCAGATAGTAAAAGGATAAAAATAAAATAAGTAGACGCCGGAAATCGAAACTTGACCTTGCTGGTTACAAAGTAATAACGTTAACAGATGGAAGCAAATAGATACAATATTTTCCACGTTTGTCACAGTTTCGCTTGAGAAAATGAATTCTCAATCTTATCCCTTTCTGTAACCGTTATGAATTTAAATAATGCAGAACTCCTGCTATTTCACAAAACAAAATGCTATCATCTTATAATCAAAGGGTTCTTGGGTTTGTTTCTGGTGGAGGTACAGATGCTCCCACTTTAAAGTCCAGTCTAGATTAGTTTATCTGAACATAAAAGGGATTTAAAATTAACCCTTTTAATGCCTCGTAAAATCTGCACACTATATTTCCAGAATTACATTTTATCATATGCTTACACCATATGCTATGTCTCTCCCAGAAACAAATCCAGATCCGCTATATAGTTATAGATAAAGGGAACATATAAACAAACCTATGACAAAATCTGACGTCACAACACTTCGTAACGCCTCGAATGAAAATCGATACGAATCAAACGGACACTTACCTCCGACAATTTCAAAAGAACTGTAGCCTTCAGCACAGCTGGATATCAACAAGAACAGAGTTCGCCGCCACCTATCATATCAACAAAGCGCAATGAGGTTGTAAAGTTGAGTGATTTCATTGAGGCGACTGACCGAAAGCAGAGACTTCAAACTGGGAGATGGATGGCTGAATCCGTCAGCCGGATGACAAGCTGCGTTCTTTGCAGCTAATGTTTTTTTTTCTGCACGTACACTCAATGGGGCCGGGAATAAATGGAATCCAAGGGCACGCATCTTCTGTTTAGGCACGATGAACCTTCAACTCCCAACACTCAACAAAATAGGAAATATTGAGCGGTTTATCTCCAACAGAGCGTTATGGTGGGGTTCTCGTAAACAGCAAAGCACATGTTTTTTTTAGTTTGCATTGTTAAGGCTCAATAGTTTTGTGATTACATAAGTCTATTAAACTATTGATAATATCTAGACAACAGTGAAAGAAAACTACATTAAAATTCACGTCAATGCTCTAGAAGGAATTCTAAGCTGATGTAATGTTTCATATTTTGAAATATCCAAGAAGTTTTTCGAATGGAGAGGAAAATTTGAAAAAAAATCGCCCATTTGCATGCCAAAGGTCCAGTCGAGCCTTAAAAAATGAGACTGTGTGGTGGAAACGGTAAGTTGCACTACTGCAATCGCGTGAAGAGTCCGAACACATGATCAGTCGGAAACAAAGGGGTCGCCACAGTTTTTTTAAGGGGGTCAGGGAATTGATATAAAAATGAATAGTGACAATAATAATAAGTAGTTATCACAAACTAAAAATAAATGGTTACTTTGTTTAGAAATGATTATAATTATAATTAAATCCTTGAGGAGACACTTTAGACCCGATACATCAGATGAGTGAATATCTTGCGTAACTGTTTTCTTTATTTTCCCCCATTTTCTGAAGGTAATGTAGCCGGCTTCGGTGGCGGAGTAGTTAGCATATCGAGCTACGACGCTAGGAGTCTCGGGTTGGAATCCCGGCCTGGGCATGGGTGTTTCTGAGTGTCCATTCATCAATTTCATCATATCATCACTCATCCCCACCTTCGCAAATTAGCCAAAAGTGGCAAAAAAGCGAAGTAAAATAAAGCAAATAAATCCACAGTTAATATACTGAAGTTATGTCGTTAATAACTTTTACATACCTTGCTTAAGAAAATATCTGAAAGTTGTGGGGGAAATATTAGTCATGATTGTGTGTTGTGGGACCTCTGACATAAAACGGTCGTTTTTGGAACTTTTGAAAAGCCATGAAACTATTTGTTTTTTGGGTTGAGAGGTCGAATATGAAAATATTGAATTCTGAATGGTTGTTTCTTTTTGCACTAAAATTTTCTCAATATCCCAATTTCCTTGTGGCTTTTCTGTTCTCAAAGTTTGCTTTAAGTTCTCTCTGTGCTCTGATAAGCTAATCGGGACTGGACCCACAGATTAAAGTTGGATCAGAACCGCTGTGCAATGTGTCTCCACCTTTATTATGTAATGCAATGTAAGGGTAAATTTAGAGCCAAGGTGACCACAAATTGGGCTTTTGAAAACTTTTATGGGTCTAGAGCATCGTTTCTCAACCTATGGGGCGCAACCCACTGCTGGGTCCCGAGGGGGCGTTTGGTGGATCTCGAAGTCGTTCTCGAAAATTTATTTACTGTGTCTTAGGAAGAGAAGAACTATGTGATATCAGCTGTGATTCTGGCATTAAAACTACATTTTTTGATTCAGACTTCACAAATTTTTGGATATCTTTAAGAGTTGAGTATCCTGAACTTTCGGATGAGGCATTAAAGTTGTTCATGTAGTTTTACATCTCATGTTTGTGTGAAAAGGAATTTTTCATCTCTGATTCAAGTAAAAAGCAAGTACAGGAATAGTCGTGACGAGCATTCGGATTTACGACTTAACCACTATTGAACCTAACATACCACAGTTTATACGGAAAAAGCAACCGTCACAGTAATTCGGTGAGTAAAAAGAAAAAAAAAGGTTTTAAATTTCAGAATGTGTGTTTAGTTAGATGTTAGACTAGAGTCAATTAGTCTTTTAAATTACATATTTACTTTTCTAGAACGACGTATGTGTAATTTGTTTAAGTAAATGTAAAAGAGGGCTTCTTAAAGTAATAGATGTTAGCAAAAATATGATTATAAACTGGGTGCACACCCTTACAAGTAATTATACCGACACCCATGCTTATGGGCTCCATGAAGTGGGTCGCAGACTGAAAAGGTTGAGAACCACAGGTCTAGAGGAAGTTTGGTGGTATTAAGGGGGCTGTTTGGGTGTGTGAATTGAATCACCCCTTACCATATTAGGATACTATTACATAGATAAGATTCTTGGTATTTTCCATTTCTTGGCTTCACATATCCAATCCAGTTTGTACATGTTGGACCATATGGATACAGCGTGACGCTTATTTACAGTGTGCAACATTTGAAAATAACACAAGACATCACGAGTGGTTAAAGGGAACGTTTCCACGATAAAGATAACTCGTAAATTGAATACGACCGCGTAAACTGAGAGCCTCAAGTTTAATTTCGGTGCATGCCGGCAGATGGTGCATTCGTTAAAGTCAATGAGGAAAAAACCCGCCGACGCCCCATCTGTATTGGTCTCTGCTAATACAGTAATTCACGAGTTTGCTCTTCCCCCCAGTGGCTGAAGCATTCCTACGGATAACGAGGGTTGGCGTATGACAAATGAACGCAGTTGGCGGGACGGAAAGGGTCTCCCTTATTGCACAACGCGAGAACAACCTTGCGTTCTGACATCAGACGAGAAATGCCTACGTTGTTATGTCAGGTTTCTTAGGTTTGGTTCTCTTAGCACAAATACACAGCAAACGCATTATTTATGCTGAGAGAACACAACCTAACCGTAATAACTTGGGCATTTCTCGTCTGACGTCAGAATGCAAGGTTGTCCTCGCGTTGTGCGATAAGGGAGACCCGGACGAAAATTGATCTTCCGCAACCGGGAAAGCCGCCCAGCAGAGGGAATCATGGGAAAGGAGATCCCGTGAGTTTCGCCGAACACAAAACATGTCCTCCCAAATTGGTTAATTAAAGATCTGAGCGTGCTAATGGCGAAAATGAAGTTTGTTCTCGACGGGGATGTCCTAGTATAAATAACCTTCGCCTCCAGAGTTTGAAGATGGCATTAAGTCTATTCCTAAGCGTGCAAAGTATAAAATACACACTCGGATTTGAATGTCCTGGCAAATATTGGAAATCCCAACGTAAGTGGTGGATTTGGTTACAGTCCGGGTCGCTTGTTACCGGGATTTTGGCTGCAAAAACCCATGCTTTGTAGTTTCGTTTTTCTTGCGGCGAATATCAATTGGAATAATGTACACTCCCCGGCAATAAAACTAGAACACCTGCATCTTGAAATACCACCTTCCCTGCAATGACATATGTGTTGCCTAATTTTACGGCAATGAGCGAACTTCAATAGCAACTTTAGCCAACTTCAATAGCAACTTGAGCCAACTTCAATAGAAACTTGAGCCAACTTCAATAGCAACTTCTGCTATCGCCGCAGAGTTAGGCAACACGCTGCTGGTGACTGTACATTCATGCTATGCTCCATTATCTCTAGACACTAGCGTACGCATTTCCATTCGGAGGGTGGTGGATTACACAATAAAGTATTCCGCATATTTGGAGCTTTTCACTATCAAAATTGCACTCAAAGCCAAAAATTATAATCGATCCCCGATTTTTAATTTTTCCGAATTCTTTACTAGTTTCATTTGAAAATTTGGATTTTATGAAAATTTGTGTGGGGGGAGCTTTGCCCCCATCACCTTCCCCTACAAACGCCAGTGTCTACAGAACAACCAACTTCCTAAAAACAAGTATTTTCATTTTCATTTTGCTTCTTTACTTTTCCCCTTACATGTTGCCAACCCTTGACAATATTTTGTCCTTTCTCGTATATTAAGAACATTTATATGTTTTTACATAATATTAATTTGTATTATATTTAACTATATCACACCAAGCACAATTGTGTCAATTAATTTGTGTATCCTTTGTGTATTTGTTTTCAATCTTTTTCCCTTTTTTTTGAATGTGTAGATGAATCTTTCTTCTGAATTTTGTATTTGTTCTTTTTGTGTTTTATGTTTCTTTCTTTCTTTTTTGTTTGTTTGTTATTTGTACAAACATTTAGTATGTAGAATGTGTTTAGTATATAGAATAAATTATTAAAATCGAACCGTATTGAATTCCTCGGAATGCACATTCAACCCTGGTAAATATGAGTCACAAACAGCTAAACAGGAAACAACACTGACACATTTGTTTGTCAAGCATAAGCTTTAATATTGTTTCCTCGTAATTAAAACACGTTCCACATTAGCTTTGTTTTCAGTTATTTAATATTCATACTTCAAGGACGGGGTCGAAGATTAACAGGTGCAAAATACCTATAAACTCCTACGAGTGTAACAAAAAAATACAGACTCTCAGAGAAAATGTTAATATGCAGCACATGCTCACAGCCAGAACAAGCTTTTCTCGCCGGGTACAATGTGACAGACACGAGTGAAGGAATTCAACGGGGTTCAGCAGAAGAGTTAATTTGACCATTGTTAACATCTTCTGCAGCATAACTTAACGCTCATTTGCAATTCATCGCGCTAAGCAGGCCATTAGCAGGGCTTTCATAACAAAAGTAAGGTCGTTTGTTACACGAGGATTGTGGCTCTGTCCTTGAAGGACAAAAGAACGGCGTGCATAACAAACAAAGCAGTCTTCTGATACCGCAGGTAAAGAAACCATATTGCAATTAGGCTTGCCAATTGTTTTTTCTCTGTGCCGTTTCGTTACTTATAATATTGAAGATCAGTAGCGGCCACTGGCGTACGCAGAGGGGGCTGAAGGGGTTACAGAACAGACTCATAAAATGGCTCCCAGTTGCCATTTTTGAGAGTGGAATGTTCTAAATATATGAAATATCTTATTGTGTATGTCGCACACTGGAAAGCAGGCAGGGGTGCCAACTGTGAAACAAATCTCAAATTCTCCCTTCCATGTATCATGATATTAATGCACACCATACTCGCTATGTCATTTACTGATTTCTGTACGCAAATATATGACAGTAATAATAATAGCGCACCTAATAATTTATCGTGTTATGTTCCCACGGGCCCGGTAAGTGGTTACCACTGAAAGCAACCACATATACAATTCCAGCCCCCCCAGAAAAAATCCTACGTACGCCAGTAGCGGAGATTGCGTGCCAAAACTGGGGAGCAAGGACAGTTTACTTCTCCTTGGTAGACAATATTGTTGAAGATATAACATTTGCGTCACAGCTTAATTAGATATAATCTGGCAACATATAAATTAGGGTTTGATTGACTGACTGAATTAAGTTATTTTACGTCGCTTTTCTGCCACTTTTGGCTAATCGCGGCGATGAGGATGAGTGATGATATTGATGAAGTGGCACTCACAATGAACACCCATGCCCAAGCCGGGATTCGAACATGGTGGCCTTGGCGTCGTAGCGCGCTGTGCTAACTACTCCGCCACGGAGGTCGTCGAGGTGTACTAGTCGCCGCAGAAAATTACCCTTGTATGATTCAGAAATGCTATCTTACCTGCCACCAGTAGCATTTTGCTTCGTCCTCAACCTATCGCTCGGCCCCTACAACCTCAGACCACTTTAGTGGTGGCAGAAGCATATCCAAAAGGCTTTCAAACATGTATTCTCATAATGCATTGAATCTAGGCTTGACAACTTTAAATAATAAGTTTCCGGTAGAATTTTTTTGCAGCATTCAAACCTTTTAGATTACCCCCCCTGCTGAAAAAATACCTTGCTTTCCCTTCCTGGATAAAAATCATGCGGTCGTCCGCTGCTTCTACAGTATCGTCTTGTGGTCTTTTTAATGTGAATCAAAATTGAATCAACTTCATAAAAAAAACAAGCAACCACAATTTGAAATTAAACTCTTCTGAAGCCGTAATGCTATAACAAAATTATTCAATTTGAAATACTGTATAAAAGATGATGATAATAATAATAATAATAAATCTCGTCATTCCGGGAGATGATATAGTTTGTCCGGGCGACCGGAAGAGTGAGTTCGATTCCGGAGGGGTTGGCAAGCCTAAGTCGATCCTCCTGTGAGAAAAATGGTTGACATGAATTCCATAATGATCCACGTGTGTGTGTGTGTGTGTGTGATGCGCACGCAATACTAATGACGAGGGAACGTATTTATGTATGAAGATGACATCAGTTATATTTTGTATTATCTTTGCATATCATGGTATGTAGACTCGAAAAATTAAGTTTTCATTTTCCATGTTTGTACGTACATATTAGCTTTTGGCTCATACTTTACATATTTTCATTCTTTTTACATATTATTTCCCTATTTCAGAACATTTCTCAACATATATTCCATATTCGTTCAATAACTACATGTCCTCGTGTGACCAAAAGAGTTGGGTGAATTTCTTGTAAATAACTGACAAATTTGAAATACACTCCCATTACTTCTTACGATATTGAACGCAGTATTAGTCAATATAAATCGATTTTAAGAGAAAACAGAAGGAAATTCACGTTCTAACACTCACAACAAAATTTTGTTATTCATTGTTTTGGAAACAGAAAATGAAAACACATTTTGTGTTGTTTTATAGTTAATGTGAATGAAAGTGTACTGTATTTTATGTAGCTCGTGTAGTGTCTTATATTATTGAAAAGGTATTTTTTTACAATTTTAAGTCCATATTTAACTCCATATTTCGGTGAAAATAACTAAATACTCCCTCTGTACCATAATTATAGTCCGGTATGCAAAAATGGTAGTACAGGAATGACAGACGAAGAGGCAGATGGAAAGCACAATTTGTACTGATCCTTGAGTAATAAAGTTGTATGACTCATTCCCGTGTTTCATGCTCTTCTTCTTCTGTATACACCAATGTCACAGTTTGAATATCGGGCAATTATTATGAGATAACAAACAAAGGTGTACCGGACAATAATTATGGGACAGAGGGAGTATATATTTACATAGTTAGCACATTTTTACTACATATAAATCCGTTCCCTGCTAATAACCATGTTGATCTATTTTTTTTTTTTTATAGAAATGGAAGTTGTCCGGTTTCACTTTTCAAAATGGGCCCTCGCGCAAAGGCTACAGTTTGCACAGCGCCTAACGGCAGCTCTGCTTAGTGGCCGTAGCTAAGAAATGAGCTGCCTTAGCTTCAACACTGCCATAGAAATTTATTTAACCTTTATCAACAAAGCTACACGCCCCGAAGCTCCACTCCCGTAATCCCTAGACCCATTCCGGGCGCTGGTTCGTCATTAGGATGTAATTTTATAGACACGCGCCCAACTGGAGGTTGGTCTCTCTCTGCGAGGGCTTATCTGTATTCTGGAGGGTGATCAAAATCATCGGGCGAGGAGGACGAGTGCCCGTGGAGAATCTGTTAGCGGGGCTTCAACGTGGGGGAACTTCGCAATCCAATTACTCCCTGCTGGGGGGACGCGGTTGACAACCGGCGGTGGAGACCCAGGAATGTTTGCAGCGAAACTAACAGATTTCGTCTCGGCGGTGCCATCAACCCTGAGTGGAACATCGAATCGGGCACCCACCGCATCTCCTGTTCTCTTCTGCTTTTATGTCTACGTTTACGGCTCGATACTTGCATCCGTACAGCTTGTAAACAGTAGACTGGAAGTAGGTTTATGGTCGTAGGTGTCCGTGTTTCTGAGGATGTGTGTGTGTGTACGTGCGTTTAACAACCGTCATTTGTAGCAATCAAACAGTTTTGAACATCAACTCTCAGAGGAAGTATTTCAATATGGGCAAGCGGTATAACTTCTAACTTTATTTCGAAAAACAATGATCAGTATGTGTGTGTGTGTAAGTGTGTTCGTATCTAGGGATATGATAAATGAGTATATGTACATTGTGTTTAATGTAATAATGCATCATTTTATGTATGTGATTGAGTGGAAGAAAAGGCTCTGTAAGGCCTTAACTCCGCCATTTCAAATAAGAGATAAATAAATAAATAAAACGCGAAAAAAATGTCTGCTTCTGGTGTGTGTGTGTGTGGAGGGGGGGACTAATATATGTTTAAAATTGATCACATCATTTGTGGACCTGTCTATAGCCTATAAAAATATCCGCACACAAGACACTGAATTTCATCTTGTATCAAGTCGTCCAGGCTCGGGTACCCTTTTCTACACCCTAGATTTTTCGCACATTTCAAATATTCTCGTTACGAAAATTAGTTCTTCATAAGAAACGATGTTTCTAAATAGCGCGGAAAGTAATTTTTTTAGATCTACGTGCTAGGAAACTTACGTTTTTCAATATTTAGATTCCTTATGTAACGTCGAAACGGTTTTGCAGGGATTTGATCATGGCGCATCTTGGATTCATGTCACAGGCGCACGTCTGAACATTTTCTTTTTCTTCTTATCTTTGACTTGTGCAATGGGATAATTTGCAATTTTTTCTTGTTATGAATGACTTGTGCAATGGGATAATTTGCGATTTCAATATATTATTTATGTAATTTATTGGCGGATTGGATATTTGAGACATTGCAATTGTTTTGTGCCACTTTAGACATTGGAATTGATTTGTGTGACATTGAATTAAGACAAAAGGACTAAATATGAGATTGACACACGTTCAACGGATGAAGGACATAGAGGACTTTGTTCGACGAGACATACGGGACATTGTAATTGACTTACAGGGAACCTAGCCCCACGAACCATTGGCGCTAGGCCCACGAACCATTGGCGCTAGCCCCACGAACCATTGACGCTAGGCCCACGAACCATTGGCGCTAGCCTCACGAACCATTGGCGCTAGCCTCACGAACCATTGGCGCTAGCCCCACGAACCATTGGCGCTAGCCCCACGAACCATTGGCGCTAGCCCCACGAACCATTGGCGCTAGCCCCACGAACCATTGACGCTAGCCCCACGAACCATTGGCGCTAGCCCCACGAACCATTGGCGCTAGCCCCACGAACCATTGGCGCGTGGATAGGTTAGTTCAGTTAGGTTGAGATCGATAGTTAAAATTTGGTGTCGTGTTAGTATCACGATCTAGAAATTGGAAATAATTGCGAACCATTTCAAACGACAAAATTTCAACTTTAAACGGCTGTACAGTCGTAAATACTTCTTTCCGCGCTCCAATTTTTTTTATTCACAAATAGGATCAAATAATGTTCATAATGAAAAAAAAAAAATCAAAATTCGAGGGTGTAGAATAGGGTACCCGACCCGTCGTCCACTAAAGACTGCTTAATCAATGTATATGTACTGCACAGAACATAAGAACAATTCAATACTGTAACTTGTAGTGCTTCAATAAGTCCAATAATTCTCCTCGGTCTGTTGAGCTCCATAAATAAACAAATGAAGGCAGAAAGGGAAAAAAATGTTATTCCTGTAATCGACGGGTCTCGTGTCCGATACCCGGTGGAGTCACATACTGGTTGGGGTACCACTTTAAACTGTAGGTTCAGTTCCGATTAGCCTTTCTGTACATAAAGGACTTAAAACTAAATCAAATCAAATCAAATCAAGAACAAACTTCCACAAGACGAGATTATGAAATCTCTGAAGTGGTGTGATCATTGTATAGTACTATTGAATATTCTGAAAAAGTATTTTACTTGTTTTATTGCCACGTATGTAACACGAAGGACACATTGCCAGCCAAAGCTACTTAACTATGTGCAAAAAATCCATGAGATTTGTTTACGTACAAAGATCGGTGTTAGAATAAGGTGTATCTTAATAACTTAGTTAAAATACTCAATTCAATAAACTTACCTCATGTTCCACTATTTCGTTTTCCTCATCAGAATCAAAGCCTGTATTCAGTTGAAACAAATTTCTAAAATCCATCTTAGTAAACAACAATGAAATAAATAAACACACCAAAATAAATGTTCTCAACACCGTTGCAGTACTTAAAATCACTTACTACAACTACCGTATAATGACACAGAGAAAGGACAAGTTGCTAATAATTTTCCACGTCATTCACGAGAAGTCGAAGGATATATACGCGTATATAAAACTATTTTCCGTGGGAACATCAGCGCCACAAAAGTACAGAATCTGAACTACTCTACCTTGGCATTCATGAACTTGAGTATATATATATATATACCAAGGCTATTAGAATATTATATAAGGTTGAGTCGTCTGCGTTGTTACTCAATATGTATACGATCTAATGACGTCAAATGGGATCATGTGTTGTGAACTAACCCCCGAAAATTCAGTTTGGAGTGTTGTATTATAAACAAAGAGCACAAAGAAAAAACTTGAAATCGAGCAGAGAAATAAATGGTAACATCTTAATAATTATGTCGATATATTCATGGTTTGCAGTTTTTCCGGTTAAATATGTTCGAAATTGCTGATTTTCGGATAGAAATACAAGTTTCTTAGAAATGTAATGCGAGGCCACGCTTCAGCTTTACAGAAGTGCAGATTTTATGTTTTGTGCAGCTATTTTACACAATTAGTTAGTACCACACGTGTAACAAAATAACGTGCAATAAAACCCATAAAAGACATCACTTCAAATATTCACAATTTCCAATATTAAATACCAAGCAAAGTATTCACGGCAAGCGAAATTTATCGAATTTCAACTTCGATTTCAATGTTCGTTGCGAGCAATTTACAGAGAATGAACTTTTTCAATCATAAGTCTTGATATACTTAGAGCATTACACACTTCTATGTGAGATTTCAAGATTCGTTCCTTTCTTACACCACGCGCAAGTAAAAAAACAAAAACAAATGAAATACTCTTCTTTCTAATCAATACTGTATGTAACTCTCTTGCCTACATTGAAGTAAGTCAAAGGCTTATACTGAAGTAGACGCGCTGTTTTTTTTATTATTATTATTATTATTATTACCAACATAGCTTTGAGTTCACATTGTCTTTGTTTGCTCGTAATAAGTTCGTACGTATCGCTTTGAGCTGCTTAGAATCTTATCTACATTAGCTACTATATATTTTGGTGAAGACAGTTGAATTATGGACAACGTCAACATTGTCTTGATAAATCTAACAATGCACAGACAGTTGCCTTATTTATTCTCGTACTTTCTATTCTGGAGGATAAAGTTCTGCACCGAATGCCAAAATGTATTGCGAACGTTATGGAGCAATTTAATTTTTAAAAATACCGTCTGTAGGGATATAATGAGTGAAGGATGCCACTGTACGACTACAAACAACTTTTTTGTTAACACTTTGCATGTTGTTTTTATTCTTTCAGTGTTTCGACGTTCTTAACATGACATCAACAATAAAAAGTGACAGGAAAATATTAAATATTACGTAGAAAGCTGGTGGGCGTCCAGAAGGGAGGGTGGCAAGGGGGACCACGTCCTAATGGAAAATGAAAGTCAACATATACATATACATTTCACACAATAATTTTATTTTAGTCACAGTAATTTATGTTAACTGTTATGAGGGCGTTACAGGAACATGACAACTTTAGACTGAAGGAGTATTTTTTTAGAGGGCAACACTATTATGGGGGAATATATGCCTCCCCCTCCCCCGGAATAAATTACCTTGCTTGGCCCTGCACTCTATATTACAGATGGTGCGATGACATTGAAATAGCGGGGAAAAAGGATATAAAATTTCATTAAACGGAAAGAGTAGCTTATGTTCAATCGTATTGAATATAACACAATGCCGAGTTGGTCGTACAGTATAAAAAGGAGGAAGGGGCTCTTATCGGGACCTTCGTGGTGCGGTCTCAATCAGCAGTGCTAAAAAGACATATGACGTCACAGGACTGGTCGTAGAGATAATGAAAAAGTCTGCCTCTTTCCGAGTTGCAAATGTCTGTCTCGTTCAGAAACTTGCTTCGATATCTAAACTCGATTCGTCTCTAACCTCGAAATAATAGGCACAAAAACAACGTTACAATGCTATTAATACGAACCAATAACATAGAAAACGAAATTTTTGCACACCACACATAAAACCTATCCACAAATTATTATGGTATGGCGGAAGTGGTAGCTTAGAAAATAGATTTTGATGGCAAAATTTTTATACACAGGGTGTTTCAAAATGCTCAATCGGATTTTAAATGGTTTTGTATTTGGAGTTTACAAGCTCGGAGTGGCGATACCTGATACATCAATCTAAAGGAAAACTCATCCCCAATTAATATAGTTAAACGAACACCATCAAGGTGAGAGGAATTCGCGCCATACTCGCTCCAGCATGTACATTCTCACTGTCGCCAAAGCAGTTACGATACGATAATTTATATTTCAACACTGTTAAAAAAGAAAAAAAGACCGTGGCAGGGAATGGGGGAGTATCAAAATATAAAGTGGTTACAAAAAGAAGGCATAACGACTCTTTACAATTGATTGGTGGATTCATTTAGGTTATTTACGTCACTTTTCTTTCACGTTTGGCTAATCGCGACAATGAGGATGACTGATAATATTATTATGCTGATGAAGGGACACAAAGGTCACCCATGCCCAGGCCGGGATTCGAACCCTGAACACGTATCGCGCTGTGTTGACCACTCCGCTACGGAGGTCGGCGACTTCTTACACAATTCTTTGGATCGCCCCCTCTTCTATTGAAAATGTGAGCATTTACTTGCATATATAGAGCATATGCAGCTAAGTTCCAACCCTGGGGCATCAAGTTCTTTGCAAAAATCTCTATTTGCTTCGTCTCCACGAACCTTGTACGTACTTGCATGTAACTACAGTCACCTGCAAAAAAATGGGACACATAGATCCAGAAATATATCCAGAGATATATGTGTGTTGCCTAACTATAAGGCCGTGATAGAAACTACCATTGAAAATTTGCTATTAAAATCCACTTATCACTGTATTGTTAGGCAACACACATTACTCCTTGCGGGGAAGCGAGTATTTCAGTGTCCCATTTTTATTGCCGCTGACTGTACATGGTAGAATTGAACACTTATTCATTTACCAGGGACAACAACTGACGTCTTATTTTTAAAGCGGCATTCCCATGGTGCATTACTGGACATTTATATGCACGCCGACGAAACAGACTCGTGAATGATTTCGAACCTGCAGTATTTATAAGAATGGATACTTGGTCTGACAGCTTCTTCTCTAGAAATACGTTTTTCCTAGAGGACTGGCGCATTTTTCCACGTGAATAAGTATCTTCCGTTACATATTGTTTGTATTACAATTTTAGGTGATATGCTGTAATGTGTGATGATCTAGCATGTACCGGATCCCGGGCTCCAGGATCTATGAGTGAGAAGTTTTTGGAGCTCGCACGCCCTATACATTACATAATATTGTTTATTAATGCATCTTGCATCAGGAGCCGGCAACCGAGAGCGGGTGAGCTCTTGGTTTAAGACCATTTATTTTTACGTTTTGCAATTACTGTTGTCAAAGAATGCTCCACCCCAGTTCAGGACAGAAAGTGGATCCTGAAAAAATACTGAAAATATGAAAATGCAGAAACGGTGTGCCAGAAGTGGAGAGAAACCTTCCACACTGGCCCGCCATAACGGCAGTCCATTTACCAGGTAAGAGACAAATTCGAGGAAACAAGTGTTTATGTTTGTGTACATGTGGTTGTGTTTACATGCTGTCACTGATAATAAATGGCAGCGCTAAACCTACTTGGCATATGTCAACTGTGAACTGTCAACCTACTACTGTCACCTTACCTTTGCACCACCCTGTATACTGTGTGACCGATTCAATTATCACAATTATTCCAGCTACTTCTGTAAAGAGATAACAATATGAACGGCTTATAATCGTCCAGTAACTGATCAAGATAAGAGTTAATGTGAAGGAAGTGGCCTACTTGTTATGTGTTTGTTAATCTTACGTTGGTGAGAAAGAGTGGATCGACACAAGATTGCAGTCTTGCATGTATGTGTGTGTGTGTGTGTGTGTGTGTGTGTGTGTGTTTGTGTGTGTGTACGTGTGTGTGTGTTTGTGTGTGTGTAGGAACTTAGATCTCAACTTATATTTTCAATCCATTGCCTTCTCCATGGCATACATTTCGATAGTATTCGCGATTCCAACTAACCTGACGTGACATCTGGAAAGAAATTTTGAAACTACACTTGGTGAGTGCGTTCAAAGAGAAGAGAAATTGAAAGTTAATTACAGAAAAAGAGAAGAGAATGATGATGACATTTCTGTGCTTGTTTCCTTAAGATTTGATTGATTTATTTGCTTTATTTTACCACTTTCGGCTCACTTGCGAAGATATGGATGAGAGATGACAAGATGAAATTGATGAACGGACAATCACAAACATCCATGCCGGGATTCGAAGCCGGGACCCCTGTTAACCACTCCGCCGGTTCATTAAGATTTGCCACACACAAACACACAGTTGTAATTTCAACGAAAAATGCACTGACTGAGACAATTCCACACAGGTAAAACAGCGGTATCTAAAAATCAGGCCAATCTCTGTTGGTATAACAGTGGCACGGAATGTCAGAAACTCGAGTTCGAGTCGGGCCAGTGACTGTTCGCTGTATGATGTTCGCTTGTATTTACGTCGATTTTCTTCCACTTTTAGCAAATCGCGACGATGAGGATGAATTGTGATTAGATGAGATGGACGGAAGGACAGGACACAAACTTTACAGAGGATCATACTGGCTGTGGATGAAGGCGTCAGAGAGTCGTTTGCCAGTAAGAATGTAGTTTTCAGTGTCTGCTCCAGTCACTTTCTACGCCTCAATAAATAATACAGACTATGATTTTTCTAGGTTAGAGGCTAGATATCAAACGAATTCACGAATATACTAATGTGATCTCTTATTGTATTTAATCTTAGATCGATAAAGCAAGTTTCAATATCAAAATGCGAAAGAAACCAGTTAACGGATACGCTGTCTATAGAGGTAACTGATTGGGTCGCCTTGTAATCCAGGGGTACTGGGTTCGATTTCCGATGGATGCACATTGCACCGTGGTTATTTTTTAATTTCTCTTTTAAAATTTGGGGTGCGTCAATACTTAGGCTATTTTGCACCCGTCACATTATACGGGGTCCAGCTCGTTACCGTTACAAATAACAACTCTAACGTTGCGTAAGTAAAAATCTTAAAATTTTCTGATTTCTGTTAAAAGTTGAGGCTGTAAAGAGGCACTCAGAACACACAAGGACAAAAAACAGGACAACACACACAAAATTATACTGGCCATAGTGCCAGTCGCCAGAGCCTCGTTCGTGTGCAAAATGCAGTCCAGGGTGTACTACGTGGAACATCATCCTTTACACCCCTGCACCGTGGTTAGGATCTCACTCTAAACTGTAATCGTTCTGTCCCGATTAGTACAAATGAGCATAAAGTGAACTTTAAATAACAAACCCAATCGACAATGTCATAAAACTGGTCCAACGAATCAACGGCCTGTGGGTAATGTGTTTGGAACTGAACATTTCCCATTTCTAACAAACACTGAATTCGCCGTCCATTGTATTTTACGATAATTTGGCAACTTTGCATTAATCGACAAAAGTGCAAGTGTCGACGACCTTACTATTCCCTGCGCTTCTTTTATGGAGCTTTCACCCATGACATTCCAATAACGACACACGTGACATTTCGTTGCAGAATGTCAAGCTCCGGCGAGGGACGTTAAGTTTCGTCTTTCAGCAAAAAATTTAGTACCGTGACTAGCCTTTGGAACGTTGTGTTTACAATTTACGACATTATGAGTCTCTATATAATGATTCCCCCTTCCGCTCCTTTGTCCAGGGTGGTATTTCTGGAGAAAGCATTCATTCTTTTGTCCAGAGTTTAATTCCGGTTCTCCGTCCAAAGAATTTCTCTCCCATAGTTCACGGTTCTATTTATAATTTCATTGTGAAACATTTTACCTCATTGTTGATTGACTTACTTTATTTTACTTTCCTTCTTGTGTCGCTTTTGGCTAATTTGCAAAGATGGGGACGAGTGATGATGTGATGAAATTGACGAATAAACACTCACAAACATCCATGCCCAGGCCAGAAGTCGAACCAGGGACCCCTGACGTCGTAGCGCTATGTGCTAACCAGTCCTCCACGGTTTGCCTCATTGTTGTCAACATCCTTTGTCAACAGTTCTGATTCGATCTCATTAGATGAAAGCATTTAACCCTTTTCTCTACACTAATCTCTCTTTATTTGTAATATACTGATGTGTCCATATAACAACGCTCTAGCCTTTCAAAATTTTGAAATCATTTTTATTTCTTTAATCACGTGTCATGTCGATTTCAATCTAAAGTTGTTTCCATTTTCTTCGTATGAATGTGTCTTCTTTCCCACTTTTATTTCGGTTTTGTTATATGTAATATACTTTTTCTCATTTGGGTTTCGCCAAAGGTGTAAATGAGTTTAGAAAGGGGTGGCAACCTAAAGTAAACTTGACAAAAGATAAAGACAGTGATTTTCTAGCTGACCCAAGCGATATTCTAAATAGATGGAAGAACTACTTTAATGACCTTTTAAATGTTCATGTAGGAGATAAATCAGAAGTAAATGACGTGCACACAGCAGAACCTTTAGTTCCAGAACCTAACTTGACTGAAGTTAAAGATGCTATTAAAAGGCTAAAGAATAACAAAGCACCTGGCATTGATTTAATACCAGCTGAGTTCATTAAATATGGTGGAAATTCGTTAATATGTCAAATTCATAAATTAATTTGTTTAATATGGAATAAAGAAGAAATCCCTCAAAAGTGGAAAGAATCCATAATTGTTCCTGTGTTTAAAAAAGGTGATAAAATGAACTGCAATAATTACCGTGGAATTTCTCTACTCTCAACAACATATAAAATATTATCTAACATTATTTTAACAAGACTAACCGCATATGTTAATGAAATTATAGGTGATTATCAATGTGGATTTAAACGTAACAGATCAACTACAGATCAAATTTTTCACATCAGACGGACACTTGAGAAAAAGTGGGAATATAATCAGCTATTCATTGATTTCAAAAAAGCATATGATTCGGTCAAAAGAAATAAATTATATAATATATTAGTAGAGTTTGGAATACCTAAGAAGCTAATTAGTATGATAAAAGTATGCACCAGTGAAACTGAAAGTAAAATTCGTGTGGGTATTAATGTGTCTGACAAATTTACAATTCATGATGGGTTAAAACAAGGAGGTGCATTATCTCCATTGCTCTTTAATTTTGCCTTAGAATATGCTGTTAGGAAGGTAAAAGAAACTAACGAAGGACTAAAATTGATAAGACAAAGTTGTTAGCATATGCAAATGATGGACTTATTAGGAGATGATATAAATACAATTAAGAATAATGATAAAATATTTTTCAAAACTGCTAAAGAAATAGGTTTGAAAGTTAACAAAGATAAAACTAAATATATGCTTACAGGCCGAAACCAAGTGTTAGGTAATAATCAAAATCTAATTATTGATAACAACTCGTTTGAACCAGTTTCCAAATTCAAATACTTAGGAGTAATATTAACAAATGAAAATTATATTAAAGAGGAAATAAAAAGTAGGCTTAATTCAGGAAATGCATGTTACTTCTCTCTTCATAAACTTTTGTCTTCTCGTTTAATATCTAAGAAACTAAAAGTTAAAATATACAAAACAATAATTTTGCCTGTAGTATTATATGGGTGTGAAACTTGGTCCCTTACATTGAAAGAGGAACACAAATTGAGAGTATTTGAAAATAAGATCCTTAGGAAAATATTTGGACCTAAAAGGGATGAGGAGACAGGTGAGTGGAGAAGGTTACATAATTTAGAACTACATAATTTGTATTCATATCCAGATATTATTAGAATAATTAAATCAAGAAGACTTAGGTGGGCAGGCCATGTGGCACGAATGGGAGAGGAAAGAGGAGTTCACAGGATTCTTGTTGGGAAACCTGATGGTAAGAGACCTATAGGAAGGCCAAGACGAAGATAGAGGGACAACGTTGAGATGGACCTAAAGGAAATCTGTATAGATGGAAAAGAGTATATAGATCTTGCTCAGGATAGGGACAGATGGAAGGCCTGTGTTGCTTCAGCCATGAACCTTCGGGTTTAAGAAGGCTAGAGAGTTAGTTAGTTAGCATGTATACAGTAAAACTTTGTACATTAAATTAAGAAATAAATTTAAAATCAGGCTGATAATAGGAAAGAGTATTTATATCGAGAAATGCACATAAAGTTCTAGATGGAGTAAGAAAATAAATTATACATTTAGAAAATGAATTTGACTTCTGGGTATCTTCCTTGTTGGCCTATTGATGGTTGAGATCTCACTATTTTTCTCTTCATCTTGAAGCCTCTCCTACCAAAACACAGTTGCATTTGCGTGTCTGCTCTGCTTGTGGCAATGCAATTAAGCATCTGTGACCGCTGCATCCTTCTGTTCGTGAGTGCTGCTGGTAATTTCTGGCACAGTGCATTTGAAGGGGGATGGGCGATATTCACCTCCAGTCTTGAACCATCCAACTCACTGATTATGAACGACACGTCCCAACTAGGGATAATTCTTTTCCACCATTGCATATGACAGCGTGTCACCCTTTCAGGCGCCTCTTCTGATTTTCTTCCTGTCCTGTCTGGGGTACCACAAGGGAGCGTATTGGGCCCTCTCTTGTTCATCCTATACATGGACGATCTCCCTCAAAGACTTTCCTCATTTCCTGTAAATTTACTCATGTTTGCTGACGACTGTAAACTTTTCAAAGAAATCTCAACCACGCAAGATGCTGTGATTCTCCAGAATGCTCTTTCCGAACTTGTCACATGGTGTAACCAGTGGAATCTACAACTTAACCCACAGAAATGTTCCTCCCTCACAGTCTCTTTAAAAAAGAAAAAAATACATTCTCATTATGTTCTTGAAAACAATTATATTACTACAGTTGCGGCCCAAAAAGATCTAGGTGTTATCATAGATGAAAAGCTGAACTTTAAGGAACACATCGCAGCTACAACTAAAAGTGCAATGCGCCTCTTAGGCCTCCTGTACAGATTCACTGAAATTGATACTCCAACTTCTCTTAGCCTGTTTTTCAAGTCATTCATTTCTCCGATTCTCGAATACTGTTCTCCAGTCTGGGCCATGGCTTCCAATACAAATCTTTCTAGCATGGATTCCGTCCTCAGCTTCTTTACCGCCATTGTTCGTCATAGAATTCCTTCTTTGCGGCATCTTCAGAAACCTGACATCCTGACTACTTTGAACATTCAGTTACTGCAGACCCGACGCGATATGGCCGATATGAATTTTTTCTATAAAATCATCAATGGGAAATTAAGATCTGAATCTCTTCTTACAGAATTCAACTTCAGAGTTCCCTCTCGATCGACCCGAAACACTGAATTGTTCCACACCTCCACAGCTAGGCTTTCCCTTATACATCACGCTCTATTCCACAGGCTGCCCCAGTTCTACAATAATTTACCCATAAACATAGACATTTTTGCCCCTGAAAGCATTTTCCGATCTTCCCTAAAAATGAATATGTAAATCTTTGTTTCCTTGTTTATGCCTTATGTTTATATTTAACTTTTCTTGTTTTTACCTTAAACCACCTTGACTTGTTCTTGTTATTTGTTAGAGTTTTCAGTGTAAAATGGCCTTAAAAGTGCTGTATCTGAAACTTTGAATAAATAAATAAATAAATAAATAAATAAATAAAATAAAGTATATTATTCAATAAATCATACTTATATAGCTTGTGCTTGTCACTAGTTAAAAATTATAGCATCTACAAAGAAAATCCACAACACATTCCCATCTCACTGAAAGAACTAGTGGATTGAATCGAAATTGTACGAATATGTACAGCTAAATGTGAACGCTGGTTCAGTGTCACGAATTTTCTGACCAGTGAAATCATTTAGAAGTTTCAACACTTTCAAACCTGCTTCTCCTTTCAGTAAATGGACCTCCAAGGCATTGATTCGATGTAGAAAACTTTGCAACACAATGAATCAAGTCGAAGCATCACAGTGTCCTTGGCAAAGCAACTGGCAAACCATTGAACGTGCGGGAACATCCTCATTCATCTCGTCTATTCAACTGATTTGCGTAAGTGAAAGTATTAATTTTCTTATAGTTTGATTCAGAATTTAACTTAGAATGCTTTTGATTTGTGATCAATTAGATATCAAAATTAGATTTTAAGTAATTAACGTCCAATTAAATGAATACACAATATATGAAGAAAAAGTTTTCTGGTAAGCTATTGGCAAATATGTATAAGACTGTTAAGATAGTGGAACCACTATGTATCTCCTCTTTATAAAATTACAAATCTCACCCTGATTTCTGAGACGTTCTAAAACACCAGCCATTCTATAGTAACAGTTTGGGAAAGTCAACAAATGAATCCGAATACTGTATTTTTTATAGCCGTTTTGGTTAACTTCGAAGAGACTTCTGTATACTCAGTTCTTCGAGGTTGTCGTGGATGATCGTTCTTTGACAACGGTTCGACAACTGCTTGAATTTATGTGGTAGCTTTTGGAAAAGTAATATTGGTATGTATGAAATTATTATACATAATACATTTCTCCTTTTGTATCAGCAAATATGAAATTAATTTATCAATAGACGTAGTTTTCTTCGTTATGTTTTAGAGAATTTGTGATTTTTCTGATGGAACGTTGGCTTTCATTGTTAAAGCAGTGTAAAAAGAGAACTAACTTTAGCGTTAGTATTAATATTCTGAAGGTATGTAGTGAAATTTGAACACACAAAATGTTCTCTCATCCTTCGTTCTTCTGTTCAAGTGTAATACATTAAGCTATTAAATAATTATAAAGCAAGAACTCAGCTAAGAATTAATGTTTCCGCTGCTGGATACGTGGTTGAATTAAAACTTGATCAATAATATTGGAATCTTGCAAACCTTTCCTCTAAATTAAAACTATCACGATACATTCTAATTTTCATCACATTCCATAAATTACTACATTACGATGGTTATGATCACAACAACAATGTTCAGCTTCTTGTGACGTAGTGATCGAAGTGTTCCGCGTTCGATACCCGTTGGAAGCACATAGTGGTTCGGATCTCACTTTAAAGTGTACAAAATGTACTTAAATTCAACTTCCGGCGGAATTCGTTTGCTTCTACCTAAAAACACATTTCAAACGGACTACACATCACGAGAGGTGTGAAAGGGTCGCTTTTGTTTTACTCTGGTGTAAGTGTAGTCCGCACCTCAGCAATGAATGTGAAAAATATTACAAGGCCTTGAAGCGAATATCCTTATCGCTTCGTTAAGAGACGGCACGAGGAGATTTACCATTCGTCAACTGTTAACGCCTCAAAATCGATAGGCGGCACACGTTGTATTAAACGAAGGCCGAAAGGGAAGGGGGGAGTTGGGGCAGGGGAAGTGTTGGAGTTGAGCACTCGACAACAACAGCTTGTGTGAGTATTCGGCAGGCTCATCTCCCCCCATATCGACAAAGCCACACGAATCCACAGGGGATAATTTCCTTCTCCTTCGACCTACAATACAACTGATAAAAGGGTTGTAGCACACGGTGATTCTAATTCTGAATACCAAAGGTTGCTTCTGAATGCACAGCTTTTAAACTGGAACTCATCAGACTTACATTGAAAACTGGGCGTCCATATATGTTTGTGATTGTCCTTTCATCCGTCTCATCTTATCACCACTCCTCTCATATTCGCGATTAGTTAAAGTGGCAGAAAAGCGAAGTAAAATACGGTAAACTATACTCTGTCCCGGTAATATCTGGAGCAAGTGGACAGAACGAAGCAATACACGCTGCTGCAAAGGCTGGTAACTGCAGTTGCTTCCCCCTCCGCACAATCCCATCCCCTCTCACGTGTTCATTGGTGGAGCCGTCTCACGTCACTACTTGCGCAGAGACTTGTTTTCGTTCGTTTGCTACATAGATACCAATAAACAATAAACACTAACATACAGAGACTATTCATTGTGATTACACCTCCTCATGTAATGATAATAATAATAGTTTATAAATGAAAATTATCATTCATCATTTTATATATCATGCGAGCACCCTTCCCGAAATAGGCTATGTTTTTAGATACGTATCTCGCTCTGTAATCAAATTCCGACATTGGGCTAATCGCGAGGATGAGGGCAAATGATGATATGATGAAATCGATGGAGAGACACTCGCAAAGAACACCATGGGCCCGTTCCGAAAATCGCACGAGTTTAAAGCGTTAAACGAGTTATGGTAACTGGCTGTCCCATAAGTGCTCCCGTGCGTTTCGTGAGGTTCATTATGCTGTCCCAAAAGTCGCATTCCGTGCGTCTCGTAAAAGAACGAGATTCACCAAACGCACGGGCCAGGAGGCTGGTTTGTTCGGTGAGAATCGTCTGCTGCCTGCAGACAATGCGCGTGCATGATGGCTTCAAACTGCACTAGTTCGGAAAATATATTATAATTTTAACAGAGAGCGATATGAAGCAAGATGCGCAAGACGAGTGTGCCTTAACTCTTCTTACAATGTGATTAAAATGAGTTACAGTGTTCGCAGCAGAGTTTATTTCTGCCATGACATGCCTCCCGCTGGACGCCATGCGGAAAATTTCTATAAACAAAAAGCTGCGTCTGCGCTTTCGTCTAGAGCGTCCCAAAGTCTGTAAAATAACTGGTTTCACCAGGTTTACGAGGCCAGTTACTTTCGTTCGATTCGTTCGTTTCGTTAAGACTTTCGGAACGCAGCCCATGCCCACGCCGGAATTCGACATTTGATTGGCAACCTGTGTGAGGTGAGCTACACAGCCTTAAATCGTGATTGACGACTTCAACCAGGTGAAGTAGCTTGTTCTCAATTTACTTTCTACCCTCGAATAATAAATTACGTAACAGCCATTTTGGAAACTCCAGAGTTCACGAGATGCAACCCCAGAGAGAGGATAATCTGTGGTATTCGTGAAACTTCAGAAAGTTCCTCCGACAAGTTCTCGAGGGATGACGCTGGCTTATCTGGTTTTCTTAAAGAGCCTTTGTGGAGAACAAAGCTTAGTGGGGACAATGCATGAATTACGTAAGGGATTTTAGGCTAGAGATTTATTTGCCCTTTTTGTTCAGTACGTAAGGAGCTTCTTCTCAAACTTTTCTTGCGCAAAGTTAGCCGAAATTTTAGACTTCAGCAGCTCTGGAAACACAGTTCTATTGGAGTTCTTACTATTAATTCTGAATATATTAAAATATTAACGGAAATTTAAAAATTCGCCATTCAAAAAGTTGTAGGATAACGTTAAGAATTATAACACCCTTCCTTAATTTGTGAAGTTGAGTGTTAGACCACACCTAATTAGACTGTGTGTGTGCAAAAATATGTGGAAACAAGCTTAATTAAAATCTATGAGAGTCATCATCGGTTCATTATTAGTTAAAGAAAAAAAAACATACAAGACAGAATCTAACCCAAAAAGCAGAATTGTTCATTGATTGGGTTTATTTTACTTCGCTTTTCTGCTACTCTTGGCTACTTGCGACGATGAGGATGAGTGATAATATGGTGAAATTTACGAAGGGACGTTCACAAAGAACACCCACGACCAGCGCGGGATTTCAATCCGGGATCCCTGGCGTCGTAGCGCTCTATGATAACCACTCTGCCACAGTCACGGAGCTCCCTGCCACAACGGTCGGATCAAAAGCAGAACGAAACGCAAGAAGAAGTAGTATATGAAGACAGCCACGGGATTTGAATCATATACCGGGTGGCCAGAATTAAAGTTACGCAACTCAGAGCCCTCTGTAGCCTGTTTGAGGCATC
This sequence comes from Lepisma saccharinum, assembly GCF_977018435.1. NCBI lineage: Eukaryota > Metazoa > Arthropoda > Insecta > Zygentoma > Lepismatidae > Lepisma > Lepisma saccharinum. The sequence continues at coordinate 20,585,218 of NC_139242.1, read as the reverse complement.
GTAGAACTCTGAAATTTTGTGAATCCACTATGCAGACCATGGGCAAGAGGATGGCGATAAAAGAAATAGTTTAATTTTCCGCCACCAGGTTCAATGTGTCGCTGTACTTCCATGATGAGTTGCACGTACAAATAATCACGTTAAGTGATTGAGCTGAGTTATGATTTAGAAAGACATTTGTTGGTGGCTGGAAGTTACGAGAAAATAATCTCTCGTTAATTGCAAGATTGCAAGGTAAAGGCAAATCCGTAATCAATTGGAGCAGTTTACGTCATTATTACAAACCCATCATGGAAGTACAGCGACACATTTCAACCTGTGGCGGAAAATTGAACTTTTTTATCGCCATCCTCTTCCCCATGGTCTGCGTAGTGGATTCACCAAATTTCAGAGTTCTACGATGCCTCAAACAGGCTACAGAGGGCTCTGAGTTGGGTAACTTTAATTCTGGCCACCCGGTATCTCCATATATTGAACCAGTTCTTCAATTCTTATCACAATTAATGCAGAGGTAGAAGAAGGCTCCAAAGTTAGAACATACCCAATCTTGCTCACACTTAGAAAACAAACCTTTCAGAGCAGAGTGGTATGTCGATGTACGCGTCATAGAAAATAATGCCCAAGTACAACTTCAGAGGAACACAGTCATCAAACTTTGGAATTTCCTTTGTCCCCCAGCACATGGACACTTTTTCCTTAAAAAGTGAATGAAAAGATAAGAAAAAGAAAATACGAATGGGGGCTCTTGAGCATGTGAACATAAAGAACTCACAGCTGACATTCTCTGCAGTGGAATAACTTTTCTCCTTCGTTTTTGTGCGGTTGCTGCATGAACTGTGTGCTTCGAGCAACATGTGGTTTCCCAACAGCCTCCTGTCGCTATGTTTATTATTGTGAGGTGGAACACGATAAGAAAAACAAGTTATTTCTTTTTTCCTTTTGTCGCAGCAAGTGTTCTTAGCAAGCAACGCACTTTTCAAGGACAATAGGCACATGTCTTCCAGTTGCATTAACAGCAGCTCCATCAGATTATTCTCTTAAGGTCTGACGAAACGAAAGACTTGAGAGTTGTGCATTGAACAGGAACGTTGCATTTTCGTCAGTTTCAATTACATTTAATTATATATAATTATGCATTAATCCGAAAACATGAAATATGTTCACACGTTACGAAATATAGGAAAAGTTAATTTAAAATGTTCTTTCACAATTGGCAGAAAGTTTTGAAATTAGGAGAGATTCATTCTGGTTTCAAATGATGTGCGTCTCACTGTCGTAGGGGAAGGAAAATGACCAAACACGAAAATACAATAAAATAATGAAAAACACAGAAAATTAATTTAGATTCATATCATATCTGCCCATTAAGAAAACAGTTTGCCCAAATAAACATATAATTATTCATATAAGCTGGATTTCATCGCTAGGGGTCAGGGTAAATATACGTATTTAGGAATATTGTGAAATTGACCACAATGACGTTGAATAATAGTGCTCTTTAATCTCAGTACCTCATACAGCTAAAAACTAAGCTAAGTTCCATAGTGCAACAGCCATTTGAGTTTGAGTACAGATCACTAATCGAGACCGGACCTACAGTTTAAAGTGGGATCCTAAATGGTATGAGTCTCCACCGGGCATCGAACCCGAGACACCTTGACAGTACCACTGCACCATTGGGGATCTTGCAACGGCTCTTTGAGAACCACGACCATTAAGTGTTTTTTCGTAGAATGTTCTGCGCATCAAGTCCCATAGATGTTGCTTTCTGGTTTCAGAGTCAAGAGTCCGCTACTATCTAAAAACATTTATATGATCGTGTAAATACCGCCTATGGATCTGCAATAACATTTACATGTGCATTGTATATGCAAGGACAATAATTGATTCAGTTTGACACCATACGTCAACACCGTACGCGACACTGATTCTGGTTCGCGAAAGTTAGTACTCACAGGCTGCTTTAGAATGCAGCAAACGTCCCGGAATGTCAAACAATAGGCTATTATATTCTTTTAATAGTGCTATGGCCTTCGTTGCACGTTCTTGTGCCCAACCCTAGCGCTACGAATCTTTTAATTTCATATTCATTCGTCCAGCAAATATTCCCTCGCTCGACAAACGTCAGAAAATAATCAACCCGTTATTTTCCTGGCGAATAAACACTATGGGGCTTCGGACCTGTCGATGCTTATTCCCTTACAAAAGGAAATTATTTTCCCGAAATCGAAATTTGACGCTATAATGTGGAGTGTCACATACACAAGAATGTCACATATTTGTATGTGGTGTTGACGGCTGCAACGGAAATCACCAAATGTATCGTTGAAATGCAATTTTCTGGAAATAGAGCGAACTGTTGATTGGTTGACTCTCCGTGATACTCATTAATGCGATGATAATTAAAATCCAAACAAAATTCTAATTACCTACACATAACCCGTCCAGGTCAATGTGTAATATATACATGGATCTTTAATAAAATTCTTTACCGATTGCAATACAAAGTTTCAAATTATGGTGTAACATATCATGCTCTTTTATTGTTTTAAACTTGAAGTTGCTGAAAGATCCGAACAGCTATGTGCCTTCACCGGGTATAGAACCCGGGACTTCTTGATTACAAGGCGTCGACGTTACCGCTACGTCACCGGAGAGGTAATAGCAGTAGGAAAGGAACTGTGTGTTTGTATTTTTGTTATTTAACGTCCTTTCTTCCTTTATAGTCTAATCGCGACGATGAGGATGAATGATTATTGTTTTAAATCCATGCTCAGATAGGTTAATCGGGACAACAGTTAAAGTAGGATACATAGTCGACGCGCTAGCTACGTTAACGACCGGCTGGCTTTGAAGTCGACGAAGGGCGCCCACCAGCTGCAACAATCAGTTCACAGCTCAGTGTTGTCACACATCTACTCTCCACATCTACTCTACGCCACCTTGTCCCTCCCTCCGCGCACAACCACCTTTCCACGGTCTCCACATTCAAGTTGCAAAGTACGGCAACAGCGTATCCGCAGTCATGTGACTGAGACTCCACGTGGAGTAGACGAGCAGAATGACAGCTGCGCCCGTTGGCTGAAGGTTGAGTGTGATTGGACGAAAACAACTCGCCTGCTATTTATCCCCACCCACGTTTGTGGCGGCGGATTCTTTAGATCTTCGACGTTAACGAAGTAAACGCGCGGACTATACGTATACTCTTTTTAGTAGTCAGTTTTCATTTTGCCATCTTGCCCTGTCCTTGAAGTTTTTATTTTTAGAAATAATGGGACAAAATGGGGAGGGGGTATGACCCCCCCCCCATTATACTGGTCGCATTTCTAGCTGGTGACTGGGAAACAGCGAGTAAGTGTTCAGTTGAAATTTGTTCGACTGACGTCGGGCACTTTCGAGTCGCAAGACAACGAACGTTATGAGCGGGACGAAAAAAATGAGCGTCGGGTACACTACGTGTTGCCAAACGTACTGTAAAGGTACGTATACATGTGCGAACCGAACCGTTCGCTGAAATTATTCTTACAGCGAACTTCCAACGATCCTTGGGAAACCGCGAACCACAGGCAATCATTTGTTCAGTGTTCATCTTGTCATCATGTCTTCGCGTGAGGAAAAGTATGCGATTTTGGTGATGAGTGGTGCGGCTTTAGTGGTGGCTAGTTTGTGCAAGAAGAGGAGGAAACAACGACGTTGGTGGCACACCAACCTATATAAGAAACGCACTGGTACGGAGCTCATGATGGATTTGAAGTCACAAGAATGAAGCGGCCAATATAAGAATTTCACGCGAATGTCGCCTTCTGATTTTAGGATCGCAGAGTAAAGATTTGGTTTCATAAATACCAATACGTTTTAGTGCATTTTCCTCTGACCACTCCTTAATTACATCAAAAACTGCAACAAAACCAATAGAAAATCTGGAGGTTCGCGAGCAGACCAAAAGCAACGAACTACGCACGACCCCGTCCCAGTGTGAACTGCGAACGTCTTTGTGTTCGTCAGAAAACCGACAGGAGATGGATCGCCACGAACGGTTCACAAGCAGTTCGCCCGGCGCTGCAAACCATGTTCCAATGGTGAGAACAAGCGGTTCACAAGTGGTTCGCTTCGCACATGTATACGCACCTTAAAGCGAGAGAGTTCTTCGAAATTGTCGGCACCAGAAATCTACGGGGGTTAATGGTACAACTGCACACGTGGTCCTGCAGAATGAAGTTTCCGGAACGACCACCCAGAGGTCGGTATGCAACCGGCAAAAACAGAAGCATGCCTGGCAACCTTGCTTCAGGAGAGCGATGTTACCCCTACACCTTTTACTTCGCAAACAGAAAGAGCCATTAATAGCCATGAAGGTTAGCCGTCAGCTGGAAATGTGACCAGTATAACACCCCCTTGAGCACCCATGTACATAGCGGACCTGAAAGGAACTGTGCTTCGATATTGTTTACAACATCTATACACCTCTGTGACGATAAGTAAACTTTTCTGCAACGGTTGGAGTCGAGGAACACAAAATTTGATGCAGTGGTGGCCCATATACAGCTCCCGTGCTGTAGGTTGAAGACCATTCGTCTACAGGAATTCCCTTACTCTCAGTTTCAGCCCTAAATCACAAAAGCGTGTCCAAGGACCGAGTGCGTGTACAATAGGCTACACACTCGTTAATGTGTAATGGTTCACTGCCACGCGGATATTTGTTTCTCGTAACTCGAGAAAGCATGAGGTGAAAGTCTTACGTAAGTTTTACACTTACATGGTCTTCTTTGACCATGACGTGAAATAAATGCCCATAGTTGCATTCCTTGACATGACAATAGGTAATTTATTTTTGACAAAGGCTGCGATATATAAGGCTTCCTGAATGGAAAGCATGTTGTATTTTCGCATTCAGAGAATGTTTTTAGAACGTTTCTTAAAAATGGTAGTTTTTGATATTTCATCAGTGTTATGTGGAACGTGATTGACCAAATAACGGAGGAAATCCAGAAAATCGGTTTCTGGAAAAGTGGCATTTTATAAAACTGGTTTTCGGTTTTCACAACTGTTTCAGTTTTTGAAAATCGTTAATCGAACCTTAGTTCCAGATTTTCAATTTTGATTTCAAGAGACCGACTTTCGGTTCTAAGTTTTCAAAAACAGTTTCTTTTTTTAAACCCGAAAGTCAAAAGAGTTAAATAATTTTTAAGTGCTAGTAGCAAATCAATCAATGAGTCTGACTAGCCTTTCTCATGGTGCAGTGGTAACATAGTCGCCTTGTAATCAAGGGGGTCCCGGGTTCGAGATCAGATCCCACTTTAAACTGGAGGTCCAGTTCCGATTAGCCTATCTGTGCGAAAAGCGGACTTAAAAGAGAAAATAAAAAAACAACAAGGCTAACGGTATGTACAGTCATGAACACTTCATGACTGTACATACCGTTAGCCTTGTTGGTTTTTTTTTCTGGGTTGTAACAATTCCATTGAAAGTAAATTGAATTATTACAACCTAGAAGTGTCCGTGACTGTACAAGAGGAATTGATGGATTCATACTGTAAAAAATTTTACATTAAAATTACGGTGACCTCACAGGCAGCTCTTTCCTCAATCACAGTTTAGTCTAATATATTTTAAAAAAAGAACGTCAATTCACAAAACATTGGAAACTGTATTGCATTGACAACGAAAAATAATAGTCACAACCCCTTTTATTTACAGTCATATCTCCTTACAGAATTCCTGCACATCGTCAAATTTGGAGTCTGTGCATACCATTAAAAATACTATCAAATGCATAACTCACTGTATACAGTCATTGACACTTCCGGACGTTCGACGGAATAGTTACAACGAAGAATTGTCCGTGCCTCTACTTGATATTGCTTTATGAATCCCTTCAAGGTTTCTGTATGTCTGTTTCTCACTCAAAACAAATTGTTCATAACACAAAATTATAGAATACAACTCATGCAGATTTATAATATTTCATGTACCATTTTTGTACTCTACAGAAACCAAACCCATGGCTCAGGCTGAAAATTAGCAGCATGAAGGATAATAGTTAGTACTTGAAGCTGTATCCTAGTTACTTATTGAAAATCACAAACAGCTATCAAGTATGCACATGCCAAAAGAAAGTATACATTTTGTTAAGGTGGAAGTAATCTTAAGAAGCTGAAACTTTAATTCACAATTCGAGGACATTCTAACACACGCATATCAAGTATTAATGATTAATTTTACAATGCTGAAAAAATACAAAGTTAAAAAAGCGAACTTCCGCGTGAAGCAAAAATACAGGTGCATGTACTCGTAAATCAATGCCAGTGTTATGCCAACATTAAAAAAAAAAAAACACAAACGCAGAATTTAGTTTGACATAATTGCAAAAGGCTTATTGGAAGACAAGGATTATATTGGGATCATACGGCTTTGAGGGACAGGAAGGACGTATTTAGGAGGGGTCTAGGGGTCCGGACCCCCCGAAAGATTACCAAGTATTGCTAAAATTAAGTAATGAAAATATTAGCATTTGTTGCATAATCGATGGTTATTAATTTCCTCTGAACTTTCTATAATCAGAAACTTACTTTTCTCGAACTACATGTGACATCATTTTTGTTATTCGATAAATATTGAATTATTCATCTATTTGACATTAATTTCATTGCCAGAGCATTTGTTTTTATGTAAATTATTCCGATCTTAACTAAAGGTAAGCTACGTAATGAATATGCGCTATCTCTATTTTTATAGCTACAGTGTTTTTACCTAATCGTGTAATAATAATATAATATTAATTTATGTATTGTAATTAGTATTAATTTGATTTAATATAATTATTTTAATTTATATATTAATATTAAAATTATTATTCCTGAGATACTTGGTTCGGACCCCCCCCCGAAACATATTTCTAAATACGTGCCTGAATGACATGTGTGCAAACGTGCCCTCGTCGGTATCGAACCCAGGACTCCTTAATTACAGGGCTGCAAAGATACATCACTATCGGGAGATCATGTTGGCTGAATAGCCTGCGTAGTTTATTTTTGGTTGCCATTGACAGCTGACCTCTCCAGACAAGAAAAAGCACTTACTTCTTCAGAAATAATTTATAAACCTGAAAACCAAACTAAAATGAGTGTAAACGAACCCGTTCCTTAGCTCTCCTCTGATGTCATCATTGACAAAAGAGAGCCACAGCATAAATTGTATTGATATAATACACGAAATGAATGCGAAATTCATAAATGGGCAGTAAAAAGTGTTCTAATGTGTTACAACTCTCGGTAAATGATGTCGGCAAGAAAATGCATGCGGAATAAGGAAGGAAATAGGAAGATTGGGTACATCAGACAAAACCAACGCATGCAAGGGATGATTAATAAACAAAAAATGGAAACTATTCTGGTAGAAAAAGATTCCTGTAGCCTATAGTGTAAAATCTTTAATGTAAAATATAATGCTACACAACTTAGTTTCTGCATTGTATCTACTTTTGGTTATTTAACGTGGCTTTTCTACCTCCCTTGGTCAATCGCGACGATGAGGATGAATTGTGAAATGAATGGAATAGATGAAGGAACAAAAACAACTAAATGTTCATGCCTTAACCAGAATTCAAATCCTGAACATCTGTCTTTTTAGCGCACTGTGTCAACAATCAGCTTTAAAAAGAAAAAAAATAGAATTCTAACATTGTTTCTATACACCTTGTCACTGAAAGTTTTCACGATGGTCGACTTACGCATCGAAGTCAATGGGTACACTTTTACAACCAGGTTACAATGGGGGAACAGATTGAATAAGAGTTGACAGTGTTTAATAAGCAGCAAGCTATCCGATGATACATGCATATAAAGCCTGCTCTAAGTGCTACGTTCAATAACTAATGTAAATTGAAACTCTAAACGCTATTTCTATTCAGTCTAAGGGACGTTCTTAGTTATAATATGACATGTTTCACAGGGAGGCATAATTAAATTAATGAATATCTCATACGTACATCTCGATGCGGTAGGAAGTGCAACAGTCGTTCCCCTCGTGACGGAGAAAACACCTCACTCGTGAAATAAATAGTCACTGACATGTCACATCCAATTAGGGAACATGCTGCGTTGATACCCGTTAATAAACACACCTCGCATGGCACGCGACCCGTTCACGGGTTCGAGACAAGCGTGGGGGAGGGGGAGGATCGCGGAAGCCGCATGCGAGACAAGTTCCGAAACGTACGGCGATCTTGACAACATCGGGGCGGGTCGTTATCGTCACGAAAGGTCGCTCCCCGGCTAGACATGAATGAAATCAAGTTCAACGAACTACCCAGATCGATGACACTTACTTGCGTCAGGTCCACATGGATACGTCGACTTTGGCACCTAAGGATCGTGTAGCTGCAGCAGAACACCGTAGCGAACGAGGGCTGTCCTCGGGAGGGAGGGCTTCGACACCTGGCAGCAACACCTCACGACATGCACGCCTTGTTTGCACTCACCATGGATGGACGGGGAACCGAGGTCTGCCCTTGCACACAGCTGGCATCGACCGTCAGTCTCTGCGCGCGCTTGTTCCACCCGCCAAGCCGCTGACTGCGTTTGCGTTGTTATTCTCCCCTTAGTACGCTGCTCCCAACGCTAGATGTCACTATTTGTCAAGTGGCTTCCCGACAACGAGTTAGAATAATGGTGAGGTCCGTCCGCCATGATATAAGCGCCCAAAATACCAGCCTTACAAGAGGTGAAGAATATTCGACAGAAGGAAATAAAATAACATTGAGGCGGAGAACAGAAGGAAGTGTATACATTATTTCGAATGTGTTATGGTGTTTCTGTTTATATCGGATTTGAAATATTATATTGGCGTAAACAATGGCGCCTACTTATATGGGCCCGTGGGGCCTGATACCACCCAATAACTTCTCGTGTTATTATTATTATACATTATTTATTGCGATTCGTGGTGAACTGCTTATTGAATTCAGTAAATAACAGATTTTTAAAGTAAAGATGAATTTTGGTCAATTTTGGACCTATGAGAATTTTTGTGAACTTGTCAAGTCAAATATTTGAACCCACCCAATGTTTTCCATAACGCCCCTGGGAGTAAATATGTGGAATTCCTGCCTCTCCTGTTTCATTACGAAGGTGTTAGAAGCGTATGGAATTTAAGAAATTAATGATTTATTGATTGGGTTTATTTTACTTCGCTTTTGGCTAATCGCGAAGATTAGGATAACATTGATGAAGGGACGTTAAAAAAAATCGTTTCCAGACCGGAATTCGAACCAGTGACCTCTGGCGTTGTAGCGCGGTGTGCTAACGACCCTTCCACGGATGTCGGATGAAATAAAATCATCTGTAGCACTTTTCTTTCAATAGAAAAGTTTATAGTGTTGGGCCAAGAAGAGGGTTGATGGGGCTACATCCCTCACTCTGGCCTACAATTTTATCAAAAAATGGAAGAAGGTCAAGTATAGTAAATATGGTAAAATATGCTTTGACAACCAAAGCAGGTCACATATACCCCATTTGCAGTCTTTATCGTTTCTATTACAAAATTTCCTTGCTCACTTATGCCTGTTGGAGGCACTTGGCACAGTGGTTCGGATCCCACTTTAAACTGTAGGTTCAGTCCCGATTAGCCTTACTGTGCATAAAGTGGACTTAAACACCAAATCAATAACAATAACTTATGCCTATACTTGAGAGAATTGAACACGACACTTCTTGAGTACAGGCAGGAGCATGCAATGAAATTTGATGATATTCGCATTGCTTTCACCACTTCAGTTAAACATTATCAATGTGTAATGAAAATGTAATCAGGTAACTTATTATCAAGTCGCGTGCATCGCTAATCTAATATACGTAAATGTTTGACCTTCATAGCCTATAATGTAAATAGTAAATGTATATTAAAGAACGATTGTAAAAAAAATTCTCTTGTTGAAATACTGATAAGAACGTACACTTGAAAATGGACTGATAATTTCAGATGTTTTTACTGGTATGGTATTCTATTGACCTAGTTTAATCCATTCAAATTATCTCCCTATAAGTAACGAAGCATGTTAGTGAATTTCTCCTCGTCGATTGCTACATTTTTTGTATCTTTAGTTTTTTAAGTGTGTTTCCTGCTTGTCTAGGTTAATCGCGACGGTGAGAATGAAGGTATTGACAAAAAAATGATATTGCTAGAACCCTGATGAAAGTATATTGCTCAATAATTCGGATCTCATCTGTATATTCAATCCAGATTGTGTTTGTGTACTTAGAACAAATCTTGTTTTGTTAGTGAATCATAAATTTTCATGGTTACTGGATCTTCGCCCATGCCATAAAATAGCAACCTGGTAACGAAAGATTGGAACCAAGCCCTATGTTATAAACCAACGATTGGGCTCTTCAAGTTTGCTTGAAATGTCATTTCTAAGGAACATAGTAAATCTCGAATTATGAGGACAATCGTGTTTTCAAAAGCGGCCGCTGGTTGCTTTTCAGGGCGTGGACCGCAGTGAAAACGTGGAGCATTGGGAACACCTCATGTGACATTGCGATATTTTCCGTTGATTTATGATGTACGTCGACTTGCTACAGGAAGGTAAAATCAACATGGTAAAGGTCTATCGGTTAACGTTTGACAGGGTACTTTATCATGGTGAGGCACTGAGGGAATATGCAATGTTAAAATATCACAGTTACTACCCGGAGAACTCTAATTGGACACATTAAATAATTCGTTTAATTAATCGTACAGGGATCCTACAAAAGAACTCCGATGGAAAAACTAACAAATTAAATAAGTGAGATGGAAGGACACTGTTTTTCAAGCACGTTTATGAACTCCAAAACGTTCTGTTTATGTATGTGTAGTTAATTGGCACCCCTTTGGCGGAAATTCTAATCATTTTAATCCTAACAGGTTGATTGGAAGGGGAGGGTTGATCCCATGGCCAGCACGAAGTCCTGACGTAACACTCCTGATTTTTTTATGTGAGGATGTTAAGAATTTGATCTACGCTGAGGAGATTCGTGACCTTCTTCATCTGCAAGAATGGATAATCGCAGCTACAATGTCCATAACTCGGGACTTTCTGATGCGCCATGGGAAGAGATCGTTTTCATGTATGCAGAGCTGCGAAAGGAAGGGGGCATCGAAATTTACTAAATGCCGAAATAAATTCATGTTGTCTATAAATGTAAGTTAACTTTGTTGTTTCTCACGTTAATTTTGATTTTTGTTTTGAAGTCCACTTTTTGTTTGAAGACCTACAGTTTTGATTGATTTGTTTGGTTTATTTTACTTCGCTTTTCTGACACTTTGGCTAATCGGGAAGATGGGAATGAAATATGATATGATAAATTGATGAAGGGACACTCACAAGGAACATTCATGCCCAGGCCTGGATTCGAACCGGCCCCCGTGCTAACCACTCCGCCACGGAGGTCGGTTGGACCTACAATTTAATTGGAATCTGATCCTATACGCCTTCACAGGGTATCAAACCCGAAACCACTTGATTACAAAGCGACGAACACCACTAAGGCGACGGCGAGGTCTTGTTTGTCACGCAACAAATATCGTGTGAAATCCAGGTGTTCTTCTGTACAGACCCGGTATAAATCCCCACTATAGCAGCTCTCATACTCGTTCAGATTTTATTATTCGTGACCTTCACAATAGGAATTTTGTGACGTACAAAAAGTTATACTTTGCCCAATCACAGACTACCCATGGCTTCTCGAGATAAACCAGGAAAAACAAGTAGTTTTTTCTTTGTTTCAGAAGAAGAATCTTGCAATAAAAAACTGCTTCGAGCGATCCAATTCATTCAGTCTTCACAACCTTGGTCCCATTATGCCAGTCAATAGATTTTAAGGATTTTATGGAGACTATCACAAACTTCGGTAGCTGCAACCTTAAAGAATTCAGTTTAAGGTTTCAGTCCACCTATTAACTAATTTGTAGTAATTTTGGCAGAAACCATATTATGGCCCCCAAATATGATTAGCTGATATTAATTTGGCATTGACTTAGGATAGAGACACAAACTTAATGGAGAAAATCACCCACATCACATAAACAGTAGCATCCACGATGGCGTAGTGGTAACGTCGTCGCCTTGTAATGCAAGGTTCCCGGGTTCTATACCTGGTGGAGGCACGTAGTGGTTCGGATCCCATTTTAAATTGTAAGTCCAGTACCGATTATTCTATCTGTGCATAAAGTGGACATAAAACTCACTCACTCATGTAAAGAGCAGGGTAATTTGGTTTTGTAAACCTAAGTCATTTGTGCATGCGCACATTACATTACATTTTATAATTACAGATTTGTATTCTAGTAGTACCTCGTAATTATAATTTGTGCATTTCCTACCCTGTGCCGCCTTTTTGTATTATGGGCTACTTGTGCTAACAGGGGTGAATGATGATTAGATGAAACTGATGAAGGGACATTCCAAAATGTCCATTCCTAGGATATCCGTAGAATCCGGAACCACTTTTCGTCGCTTTTCTACCTGCTGAGGTCAAAGGATGAATAATGAATTGAATGACAAAATAGATGAAGAACAACCAAGATGTTACATCCGTTCATGCTTGGGAAAGACTGAAATTTTGGATTCCCGATTTTTCTAAAGATAGGTTCGGCTCTCGTGACTCGCATTGCAAATTAGTGATAGTTTTGTATTATACTCTTGACTAATTAAGTGGTTCATATGCGTATGCGACAGAAACGACTTATTTTATGTTGTCAACACTTCTTCTTTTCTTCCAGTTTTTTTTCTTCATATTTTGTGATGGGTGCAAATAGCTAACATGCTACGTCAATGTCAAAGTAAATCATGGAATTTACAAACACGACCGCCAAAGTATCCAGGGATGATTTGAAGGAGATCCGTTGGAGACGGTTCGCAATGTCATGGGTTGATTTACTCTGAGACTCCGACAACGTGTGCAAAACCAAGGACGCCATCTTACTGACACCATATTCAAAAAATGAACATTTTTCAGGTACACTAGTAATTTCAACTTATGTACAGTACATTCATGTTAAAAAAACACTCTCTATTTTTTATGAATTTTTTAAATCTTCCCGTTTGACTGCCTCACCATGTATTGTTGTCAGTAGCATAACTAAGACGCTCTGCACCCCTGCCCTCCCCACAACTTTCACTTGTGCGCCCCTACTCGCTTTTTTCCCCTTCCTTCCTAAAATATAAATTCACGCCTACATTTATATTAGATACATACAAATGTGAAAATACATACATGTAATTTCAATCAATGTAAAAACTAGTACGAACGGTTCCGGCAACAGACAAACTAAAAAATTACATGTTATATTTACGTATGAAAATATACTTTTACAACAAAAATTACGATATTTGTTAGATATTCATTTTCAGCCCTCTTCGTTTTTCGATGGAAGTAAATTCTTGTGCTAGTTTGGTGAAGTCCAGTTTTCGACTCCGTTTGCTTTCGATGCTTAACAGCGCCAGTCCACTCAATGTCACTCTTGTCATTGTGCTTTCCAATTAATTTTTTATCAATTTTAGCTTGGATAATAACCTCTCAGCTGATGAAGACGTCACAGGTAGGGTCAAATACAGCATATAAACAGTACATACGTCAGGAATGCTACTAGCCAGAATTTTGTTTCTTATCAAGAGGAATTCTGCAGCTTCGATGATGTTCGACATATTTCTTCTTTTGATTTCAGTTGACGCTACATTCCCAAAACAAACAATTTCTGTATCTACAGTGCAAGAAACATTTTCTTCGTAAAATTAGTATCGGATTCCACTAACTGTCTGTCGGTGGGTTCGGCTTGGTCTTAAAAAGTGAAGCTTTCTTTGATTTCATTAATACTCTGAAATATATTGTTTTACGGCCTCCCCCATGGCGCAGTGGTAGCGTCATTGCCTTGTAATCAAGGGGTCACGGGTTCGATACCCGGTGGAGGCACAAGTGGTTCGGATCCCACTTTAAACTGTAGGTCCAGTCCCGATTAGCCTTACTGTGCATAAAGTGGACTTAAAACACCAACTCAAACCAAACCAATCTATTGTTTACTTGATTTACTAGAATATCTAAAGCGCGAAAGAAAAGCGCATTTTCTTGCCTGTCGTTTACCCTTCGGCGTCGTAATTAATTACTTGAATTATTCAGCTAATGAAGGTTTTCTTCTAATTTGGTAATTCACTTTCTGCTTTTAGAAACCCGCGGGGGTTGCGGGGGTGTTATTTACGCCCCTGTCTGTTGTTCTAACGCATCTTATATTAAGTATTTTGATCAATAAGCAAGGTAGCACGAATTGGTATTGTATTTGTATATTGGTTGCAGAGAACGGCGTTCCTACCTCTCTAAGTTAATGCGATGAGGATGAATGATCTAGCATTTGATTTTTGTTATTTATCGTCGCTTTTCTGCCACTTGTGGCGAATTGCGACGATGAGGATGAGTGATGACAAAACGAAATTGATGAAGGGAGACTCATAAAGAGCACCCAGCCCGGGATTCGAACTCAGAATCGTAGTGCGGAGGTCGGCGAACGATCAAACGTAAAATCATATCAGTACTTTACTCAAATTTCAATGAAGTGTCCGGACTTTACAGGCCGACAAAACGGAAATCGGTGGCAGTAAGGCTGTTGGTTTCTATTTTTATATATTTGTAACAAGGTTAACCAAGACATACCACACCTCCTTTCTGCAGGGATTTATCTAGAGTTTTATGTGTGGGTGAGTGTAAGTTTGCATTTATGGTGCGGGGGTGTAAGGTTAACTTTCGTGAGTAAATGATCATAAATTAGATTTTCCTGAAAACTTTTAGCACGTCCGATTTCCAAAAATCACATACGTAAAGGCAATCTAGCTCACGTAAAAGGAAGACATAACTCCATATCTCTACTTCATCTGTCGAATACCCTTATCTGAGAGTTCTGATAAAGTTTATGACGGGAATGAGGTGGGAATTGCATTTCAGAGTCGACAGCAAATACTAGGTCCACCAAGGGAGCACGGTGCCTATCTATATATCGCTAGTCTTAGTCGCAACGCCCAAACACCAACCGGATGCTGTTTATGTTGGGTGGAAGCTTAAAAGACGAAGCACTCCTAACACACTTTCATCTCCGCTGTTAGCTCCCAAGCTTTGAGGTAAGCATTATAGTTTTTCATCTCATATTATTCTAACATAGTTCTAGTATATAATAAAAATTTGGAAGTTTTTCTTGTGTTTTGATCTTGCTTTTAAGTCCACTTTATGCGCAGAATAGTTAATAGGGACCGGACCTACAGTCTCAACGTGTCATCTGAACCGTTGTACATTATGCCACTACTAGAGATCGAAATTGGGAACTTTTGAATGGTTGATTTCGTTTGTTTTACTTCTCTCTTCTGTCATTCTTGACTAATCACGAAGATGCAGGTGAGTGGTGATATGATGAAAGTAATGAAGTGACGCTCACAAAGAACACCCATGCCAGGATTCGAACCCGGAACCGGGTACGCTTTGGATACAAAGCGACAGCCACGTCAGCGGGGAGGAAGAAAGACAATTTGGATTTATCTTGGATACTAAGATGAGAGAATATAAGTTAATTGTGGCCTTGTTCTCATTTCGAGCTAATTAGGTAAAGTGTTCGTCTTAAAAATTACGAATATATTGTTTTTCAACTTAGTTGGAACTGCAACTACAGCCTCCGAAGTTATGAAATAAAAATTATGCCCCATTGACTGTTTAATGTAGACCATGTTCGGAGGCAAAGCATGATGGTTAGAGTTCCTCTTTAAGCTGTAGGTTCGGTCCCGATTATTGAGCATAAACGTTTTGGGTTTTCTGCAACTTTGAAGTTTAGATACGTTAGATTTGTTTCCCTTTCTTTTTGTGCGTTCAATTTAGGTTACTCTACGTCGCTTTTGCTACCTGTTGGGTTACTCGCGACGATAAGCATGAATGAACTGATGCCTTGATCAGGGTTCGAACCTGAGACCTGTGTTTTCTAGCGCCTTAAGACCAGCTACTCTGCCGTAGAGGCTTCTCACTAGTGGAAGAAAAACTGTATCTATTATTGATTGTATTAGCTGATTATTCATTAGGCCAATCAGTTCATTAACTTTTGCCTTGGTAGGGCTTGTATTTTTGGAAATAGCGATAGTCGACGGGCAGCGACTGGCGAATGAGGTCATTTCTCAAATTACTGCTCTACAATAATATCATAACTGGTTTCTGTTTTCTTAATATCTTTATCCTTGAATACATATTAAGTTTATACGCATCAAGGGATAATGGATCCGTCAGGCTCTTGAATTCATTGAGGCAGGATGCGATTTATGATTTCATCTGAGGCGGGGGGAATTAGTGGGTTCATTATCTTAATAATCTTATAGATGTTGGCCAATTGCTCCCCAAAAACTATCTAATAATAGATTACCATCAGTGCTCGAAGTGGATATTCCTAGCTGGGGCTGATGCTTGGTCGATAGGAGGAAGGATGCTTGTATGGATCAACATGAAGAAATTGGAGATGACAATTTTCTTAACTGGAGGGAGCATTGCCACCCACACATTCCCTTCACTTCGAGCAGCGGTTTTCATTAATTTAAACCTCGCATGCACTATCATTTTCTCTACCTATGATTATGTGTGCTTATAATTGGACATTAATTGTTCAACCCTAGCTTACCCGAGGGGGAGGGGGCTATCAGCCCCCACCTCTATTTTTTCGATTTTTATACAGTGAAAATTGTTCTAAAAAATATAGAATAAATTACATTGTTTCCTAGGGTGTTCTCAATATTTCTGTATTACATTTGTTCATAAAAACATAAATGTAATGTAATTAGGAGGCAAAATGCACTTAGTGGGCCTATCAGGCGCCATCTTTGAATGCGTCTTTTCTGAGACACACATGCAAATAACAGTGGTTGGTAATGTTGGTAATTCTTTTAATTATTATAATTAATAAACAACTGCTCCCTCTATAAACAAAAATGTATTAATAAAAAAATAGTATGGTTTTTGTGAGTTTTAGCGAATGGTAAAATACGTGTGTGACACTTCTGCAATAATTGGTTATTATTTTTTTACTAATGATGGAAATCTTGGTAATTATTATTGTAATTAATAAATGACTAGACATGTTAAATGAACAAAGGAATCAGTGATTCAAAAAACAACACGGTTTCTTGAATTTTAGTGCTAAAAGAAAGTGTGAGCCCCCTCCCCTCAGGTAAGTAAGTTTCTCGTACTGCACGGGTAAGCTAGGGTTAAAATGTAAGGTTGATTTTAGATTAAGCACAAATGAACACCATTCTAAAATCAAATTAAAAGAAACAAACATTTTTTCTTCTTCTTCTTTCTCTATCCTAACTCCCTTAGGGCCATTACAACGTCGGGGATGACAAATATTTTTAATTACATAATCAGTTCAATAGGCAAGATGTAAGAAACTGTTCGTGTAGGCTGTGAGTTTTGCTTATTTAAACATAAGCCAACTTAAAATGTTAAACAAAAATGAAAGTTTCGTTTATTCAGATTGTATTCCTTCAAGTCTCAGAACGTCTAGTGAACGAAAAAGCATCAGTGTACGCAACGTCTAATGATCAGCATTTTATCTCCTAAAAAAAATTATTAAAGATATGATGTGTATGTTCATATATAGCTACGGGGTTCTAAAATTAGCTGAACTGAACTGAAACTCTATAATGAATTAATGAATTATTTGAGTTATTTTACTTCGCGTTTCTGCCTATTTTGGCTAATTGCGAAGATGGGGATGAATGGCGATAACATGAAATAGATGAAGGGACACTCACAACATACGTATGTGGACAACACACAATTCCCATAGAGGATTATACTGACCATACGTCCAGACACCAGAGTGTTAGTCTGCAAAATGCAGACTGGAAGTTGACTGGAACTCTATAAGTGTGATTAGAAGCTTCCATATCCAGTGTGTGGGAAATAATTATCCCTGGTTGAGATGTATCATTGCTAAGCAGTTGGGTGGGAATGTTTACGACACTAGGCGGGGAATCCTACCTTCAAATCGTACCCTGCAGACTAATTCCTGTTGTTGCCCTTATCTGCTACGAGTAATCTAACAAGGGCAAGAACTTGTACTTCTAATCTATGTCGGTGACGTTTAATATAGAATGTGTCAGGTGTTCACAGGAAAAAGGTGTACTTTCTTTATACAGGATTAAGATATGCCATGACTTGATAATGTTTGACAACAAGGAAACGAATTCCTATGAACACATGACCAGAAATATGGAGGGTGTAGAGAGCGTCAAGAAGAACATTTTTTATTCTTCTAAGTAACGTTGTGCTCGTTGAGGGGTTGTTTCGACGCTACGAGCCTTCGAAAAAGAGCAGTTCTGTCGTGCAGGTGTGCAAAGCTGGATCATAGAATCATCTTTGCCACTGACAGTTATAAGATGAACGAATAGTCGATTACAAGGCGCAGGCCTTCTTGAATGTCTACTAGATCCAGTGGCGGCGATAAGTTATAGTTGGGAGGAGTGAATTTTGTCGGAGTACCTCACCTTACCGAGAAACAATTCTAACCTACAGTTGCACTGTTTTATGTAAATAAATATGGTACTGTGAACAAAACGTAAGTTAACTTGAATGTTCTAGAGATTAGAATAATCCTTTTTTTGGGGGGGCAAAAATAGGGGTTTAACCCTTAAACAGAAGAGAAAACATTTGAGTCTTGAAAAATATTTGGCTTAATAATATATCTGAAAACCTGGCAGTTGGGAGGGGCGATCGCCCCTATCGCCATCCCCGTGGGTCCGCGTCTGACTAGATCCCATGTTAGTTCTCGATTAGACACAGATTATTACCTGTGAGCACCAAATCATTTTCCCCCTTGTTTCTATCTGGTGAAGTTAGTTGTCACATCTTAAAAGTCAAACTGGACAGTTCACTTTCAATAGATAGCATGCAAATTTGGAGATTTGCTCTTGATTGTTGAAGGCTTTTAGCAGATTTAATGCAAATCTCTCATGTCCTTAGTCTTACCTGCTAAAGTCATGTTCTATCAGATGTTTAGTTGTTTCTAATATGTTTGGTCAAGGGTTTGTCCAGAATTTTCCATCTTGGGGTTAGTTGTAAGTTTCGGACATTTTTGGTCTTTCACAAGGTTCGCAAAAATGCCGTGCGAGTCCTAAAAATTATGCAAAATTCAAACTTTATTTTTATTTTGCACCAATTTTGCGTGAAAAACTAGATTTCGGGATCACATAAAATGTAATTTAATATTCTGATGGAAGTGCTGAATATTTTAAAGCAAAATTCTTGGTAAATTGATGAATATAATATAATTGTGGTATAATACTTAAGCACTAATATCGATCAGTATTTTGAAAAACCTTTAATCATTCCAATTTTGAAGAATCGGTATCGGTGGGAATCGGAAAGAGTATCGGCCACGGTATGGTTCAAAGTGGTATCGTTTCAGAACTAGTTATAAATTAAATGCGACACAGTAGTGCTCTATAACAGCAAATTAATACATCTTGAAGATCCTCTATTTAGTTCGCTTAGACCTCACTGCTTATATCATGTTATATGCTGAGAGCGCTACACCATTTTTCCTTCCTGCGTACGTTTCTCCTATCGCAATTGCCTGCCGTCGAACAGGTGTCTTTACACAAATGTTATGTGACTCTTGTTCAAATATTAGAAGGCAGAAAAATCAGAAAAAGCTGTTTCCTATCTTTAGAAAGCGAGCTTATCTCACTCATTACTCTCATCTGGCCTTGGATTAAAAGGTTTGTAGAATATAACGTTTTATTTCTAGTCCTTTTTATTTATGTGCTTCTCGTAAATTTGTTTCATTATTTGATTTATGATTAGCTTTGTACGAACCCTCTCAACGTACCTTTTCTTCTTTAAATTTTGCTATACTCCTACGTAGCTTACATTATATACTTAGTGTATTCGTCTAGTTTGGTTATATTTCTATGTTCAGATCGTCGGAGACGGGGTACGATTCTGAAAAGAAAGTATTAATTTATTAACTAAAGGCTATCACTCCAGAAATGACATGAATTCCTGATTTGTAAAATCACACAATGATTGCAGGATGCTCTTAAAACGTGTGCCCATATTTTTTATAAACATACTGAACTTAATTTTGCACATAAAACTTCCAATTAAATTTGTGCATTGACCAAGATATGAAATGCCCCAACTTTTGATTGTGAAATTCCCCGATATCATATGCTTATCAAGAATTTTCAAGTTCTTGGGGGATATAAATGTGATTTCAAGGGGGTGTAAGGCATTAAAATCACTACAAATTAGGCCTATGTGGATCATTTTAGGGGTCATATGAGTTTTCTACATGAATACAATTGCACACACGGAACAGTCTTACTCGGGGGTATAGACAAAACTAAATGTACAGAATAATTCATGAGCCAGCTCTTTCTTCTCACGATTTCAAATACGATCTAAGAAAGCCATGAATCCAACTAAGATAAAGTTACACGTTTTTAAACGTGACCTTAAAACATTTAATTTATTAATTAATACAAGATTGGATTAAAAGTAATTACTTCTTATCCCGGAGTGGTCTTCCTAAAGAACAGTATGAATAACTATGCAATACATTCTAATGTATGGCCGATTTTACCATATCGCTGTAGATTTCAAACTTCGATTAGAAATAGTGCAAAAATATATAATAGCATGAATTCTGATTTAATGACACGCGTGATGTGCCAAAAAGCGACTACAATAAGAAAAATACAATACAAATAATCTCTCTCTCACTTTCCAACTAGATAAGATCTTCCGTCCTGAAAGAGCAAACCTCAGCATGGAAGAGAAAACTGCTGCATCGAAAGGAAAGGCCATTTTAATAATCCAGGTAAGACCACAACGTGAATTTCCTGCGTCATATCCCACACACTAACTGATATATGTACTTAGTGCAGATTTCACATGTGCTAAAGATGAAACGTACCTCTATGGCAAGATGTTCAAGTTTGTTTGAAACCTTTCTTTTTACGAATAGTCAGTGTGAGGAAAATTTTAATATTATTTTTCATTTTAGTTATAATTATGTATATAAGTCATAAAGTTTTGCAGACGTTTAATTTCCAATTACGAACACACGCAAATGTATGTACAGAGCACATTTAAGCCTCTACAAGGGAGTGCCTTTAAATTTGAAATTTGATTTGAAATTCACCCCGCTCCGAAATGTGTTTGAAATAGTAGTATAGATCATGAAACACCAGCTTTCTTTTGACTTATTCTATTATAACGTAATGTTTGCATAAAAATCCTCTCCACTTCTTGCCTAAAGATTTCAAATGGAGTAGCAGTGACATGAACCTGTTGCAATGTGTTGCAAAAAATCTTTTTGAAACTTTAAACCCACTAAAATATCAAGAATATAGTAGTTTAAAGGTCTCGTGAAAATTAAGTGGAAACTAATTTGATTTTTGAAATGTTCTAAATATATATTTATGTTCATTACTATGAGATCTGAAAATAATTTCGACATATTGCAAGGTATTCTTGGAAACCATACCTGACACTTCCAAGTAATTGGGGATACTTTTTAAAACCTGATGTTTCTGATGAGCGACTCCATGTTCTTTTGCATGGTTATTTCATTGTTGTCTTCCGTAACGTGTAACGAGGGTTTTATATGTGAAAGGAGTGTTTGTTTACCCTCAGATTTTGGCAACATTTGCAGCTAACTTGGCTGGAGTGTCTCCTGGAATGAGCTTAGGGTTCTCAGCGGTTGCTCTGCCACAGCTTCAGTCTAGCAACAGCACTATACCTGTAGACGAGGAAGCTGCTACGTGGATAGGTAAGCTTTTCATACTATGCCATAACTTGCATCAGTTAGTGCGAGGTTATTATTGACAGAGTAATTAAAAAGAAGATATGGTGGAACGCATGTATACAAGTGAAATAAGTGAGAACATTATGACATCAGGGCAAGCATCAGAAGACAAAGTCTAAAACAGGACTGAATTCTCGTGACAATAACACAATTAGTGTAAAATAGACCGAAGCAAAACAGAACAGCAAAACAGCAAAGCCTCTGGTAATGTATACAAGAGTAAAGAAAGGTTTGGAGTGAAGGTATATGTGTGAACTCCATAAATAGAACTCTGTTCTTTCTTCTTCATTCAATTTACCCTGCGTGAGATGCTCTGATATTTAGTTTGTATAACAAAGTATGCACGTGTCTGTTCTTGAATTATAAATCATACGATACATCTGTGGAAATGTTCACTAGCTCTGTTGCACTTAGTGGTTTACAAACAGCACGAGCCTTGTTATTTGTGCACAAGAGACTGCAGCCAAGCAACCTCAACTTCCATAGCCAACTGAGATCATTGCTCGAGCAGCTTTTATGACGGGATTAAGGGTAGTTTTTATGGTGGGATTAAGAGAGCAGTAACCAGTGTATATTGCAGGAAGAACATCGTCCCTCTTCTTCAATGTATTTTTCTTGTCCTGCACTAAGGAAATCTCAGCTTCCCGTTATTAAACTTCCTCGCTAGAAATTCTTAATCCGGAATTTCCTTTTGCTTCTTCAATTTACTTTACTTCTTCAGTATTGATATTTACGTAATACATTTTCCACGAAATACTTTGTGAACAGTTCAGAAATTGGTTGTGCCGGCCCCCGTGGCGAAGTGGTTAGCAGATCGCTCTACGACGCCAGGGGTCCCGGTTCGAATTCCGGCCTGGGCATGGATCTTTGTGAGTGTCCATTCATAAATTTCATCACATCATCATTCATCCCCACCTTTGCAAATTAGCCAAAAGTGGCACAAAAGCAAAGTAAAAATAACGCGAATGAAGCAAATCAGAAAATGGTTGTTAAGTAGGACCTGTAGGAAGACCAAGACGAAGATGGAGGGACAACGTTGAGATGGACCTAAGGGAAATCGGTAGGGATGGAAAAGAGTATATAGATCTTGCTCAAGATAGGGAAAGATGGAAGGCCTGTGTTGCTGCAGCCATGAACCTTCGGGTTTAAGAAGGCTAGAGAGTTAGTTTTTAGTAGGATTTCGTATCTTCCCCGACGCGAACGGGAAAATGTGGATCACCGTGTAACAAGACCTGGGGCCTGCCAAATTCATTATGTAATTTAATTTTCACGCTTCTCCCAGTATGATGAGAATCTATGATATTATAATATGAGCATACAAAGATAAACAACCAGGCCGTCAAGGTCGCAACATGTTATACCAAGAGCTCATCTAAGGGGTCCTTCCTTACAAACCAATGTTTTTTTGGGGTCTCCACATGGCGTAGTACTAACGTCGTCGCCTTGTAATAAAGGTGTCCCGGGGTGGAGGCACATTGCATAGTGGTTCAGATCCCACTTTAAATTGTAGGTTCAGTCCTGATTATCCTATCTGTGCATAAAGTTGACTTAGAACAACAATTTAAACAAACAAACAAAGAAATCAAACAAACACATTAATGTTTTCAACATGTTCTCTCTTGAAAACTTCATACTTCTTTGGTTAAGTATATGCTTACAAACTTATTAATTTTTTTGCACTGTCTGCGTTAATATACGTAAGCAAAACATAACAGAAAGTAATGCCCACGACTGACGGAAGTTTCGTATTCAAAGGAAGAAAAAACATGTTATTTCAAAATCGATACCCAATCGATTCAATTAGATGAAAGCATTTATTATAAACTGTAGTTCGTTATTTGGTAGATCATGTTTAATACTAATTTTTCATTTGTTGAGTTCTCACTCTGATTGACTTGCCAAAAATATCAATCCATTTTCTTGACTTGAGCTTTTAGAATGCACAAAGTAGCGGTACATGATGCGATCTATATTTTATACTTTTCTTGATTTGTTTCTAAAACTTATATTAGTGCAATTTTATTCTTGTTAAATCCCGAATGTTTCTGTGGAACATTTTCCATGAATTCTTTTCTTAGGTTTGGACTCAACGTCCTTAACATCATTTTGGTCGCACGCATAATTTGTTTGTTCACTTCGCTTTTGGAAAGAATATAATTCAGTGGTATAATATATTACTTTTCTTTCAGCCAGCATTGCATCGATCGCTACTCCTTTCGGCTGCCTCTTCATTGGTTCATTAATGGATCGCTTCGGTCGGAAGATCGCTCTGCTGACAATCAACATCCCTTGCGCCCTGGGATGGATCCTCATCACGACGGCGCAGAATTTACCCATGATCTACGTTGGAAGACTCCTCACCGGGTTGGGCACAGGCATGTCCAGCACTCCGGGCCCCGTGTACGTGGGCGAGGTTTCCCAACCTCACCTGAGGGGGATGTTGGTCTGCTGGAACTCCATAGCGATGGCCTTGGGAATCCTTATTGTTTACATAATGGGATCTTATCTGGACTGGAGGATGGTTGCCGGACTGAGCACCATCTTCCCCACCATCGCCTTTTGCGCCATCTTGGTCTTACCAGAGAGTCCAGCATGGTTGGTTTCCAGAGGTAGGCTGAAAGAAGCTACGAAGTCGATGATGAAACTACAGAGATACGATTCTGATATTAAGGCTGAGTGGGATCAAATCATAAAACACCAAACAGACAGCAATAATGAGGGAATGTCCTTAAAGCAAAGACTTTCCACTTTCCTTCGCCCAGAAGGGTACAAACCTTTGATAATAATGAACGTCTTCTTCTTCTTCCAGCAGTTTTGCGGAGTGTTCGTGGTTATCTTTTATGCTGTTCATGTTTCACAGGAAGCCGGTAGCGTTATCAATGATTATTTGTTGACGATACTGATTGGTGTCTGTCGATTGGTAGTGACGTTGATAATAAGTCTCGCTCTAAGAAAGATCGGCAGACGATGGCCAGCTATTATATCAGGCATTGGTATGTCATTGTCTATGATAGCACTTGCAACATACTTGTACTTGATGACTTCAAGATCTTTCAGAAGGAAAAATTCTTCTGTAAAATGGATACCAGTTGCCTCCATCCTTCTGTACATCATCAGCAGCACTGTAGGGTTTCTTACGCTACCTTGGGCCATGATTGGAGAAGTCTTTCCTTCGAAAATCAGAGGAATGGCCTGTGGTATCACGACTTGCATGGCCTATGTCTTTAGCTTTGTGATTGTCAAAGTGTACTCTGACATGATCCAAGGGATGAAAAACTATGGGGTGTTTTACTTCTACGGTGCCATGTCGGTGTTGGGCACCATTTTCGTGATTTTCTTCCTCCCGGAAACAAAGGGGAAGACATTGGAGGAGATAGAAGACTATTTCGCTGGCAAAGAGCGTTCATCACCTGAGAAAGAGGAGACCTCACGGATAGATCACATTGAGCAGCGAGTGCCTCTAAGAGTTGAACAGGAAGATAATGGTACTCCGGTATGATATTTATTAAGCCGGAAATAGCAGTGATGTTTAATTCAAATTAAGAACGGTTTTGTCTGGAAACAGTTTTGGACGGAAGTGTCCATGAATTCAAATCGGAAGAGAAAATTGTTGCATTGTGAGATCTATGCATATATCAAACTTATTCTCTTTTCTCCCCTTTTAAACGACAATGGGTTCTAGTGACTGTGCCAGACGTGTGGTACGTTATGATAAACGCCATGAGTACAGTCGCACCATTTTAAGCGCTTCCTTCGATGGCAACATTCGCATTCATGTCCTTGTACTATATTTATTTCTTCGGTTTGTCTTTGTTTAGGAAGACCATTTCTACTTACACCTATAAACCATAGATTTTCCTCTGCGTGGCTCCAGTTCTTGAAACGGCAGAGAACAAGCAATTTAGTGGCTGTGTAACTATTTAAACTATTTTCTGCGTGAGTGTTTTTGTTATTACCTGTTCGTTTGTATGTTTAAATTATTTTTTATTTGTTTCTCTTGGATTTTTTTTACTTTAGGCATGTACTTACATAAAAAGTTGTACGTTGTATTATTTCTGAGGAATTTGAAAGAGATCACACGTTGAATAATGTGTGTACCAAATACTGCTAAGATGAAGTAAATATGATATCTCCATGGGCGCCCGTAGGGAGGGTTGATTGATTTAATTAGGTTATTTTACGCCACATTTCTGCCATTTCTGGCTAATCGCGACGATGAGGATGAGCGATGTTATGATAAATTGATGAAAGGACACTCACAAAGAAGGCCCATACTCAGGCAGGGAATAGAACCCGGGTCCCCTTGCATCATAGCCCATCTCTCTTATATTTGTATCTCTATTATGTTTTTCTTCTTTTCGTCCTCATCTCTCAATTAGCATTTCTTCATTCATGGCTACATCCTCTCTTCTGGATAATTTCTTTTTCTATATTTTCCTTTTTCCGTTTCCTGACTGATTTTCCTATACCCTCCCTTTCCTTCTCAAGGCGAAGAGTAACAGTTTCGGACCAGGTGTGTATTCATATCCATATCGTCGGAATGGACACTGCTACTAAAAAGAAACCAGACTACACAAGACAGTATGAATTTCTCCCCAATGTTGCAAGTAGAAGCTATTTTTTCAAGTTGATTATTAAACTGGGCACGATGTTTGAACATTGCCATCAGTAAGAATTTTCAGAATCTTATGCATTCCTTATGAAGAAGAAAAACGCATCAACTTCAAGTTACGGCTAATCAAATGAAAGTTTCGGCTTTTCCTACGAATATACAGCGAGCACAAACAAAAGAACCTTCGGCGAAAAGTCTCCGCGCACCTCCCTCTTCTTCCGTTCAAGTCTGGCCATAAGGAAGCCTGCTCCACTCTGCCCCTCCCCTCCAGGCGGGAGTACGGTGCACAGGAGTCGCGGGTCTGCGCAGGCTTTTTTGCTTGTGGTTTCACTATAGTAAAATCTTCAACTTGTCTTCTTTCCTTTCATGTGTTTTACTACACCCATAAGCATAATTCTAAGTTTTCTCCCCTTCCTACAACTATCCAGCGCACGGATCTCTCTTTCTCCAGTTTGGCACTGGGAAAGGTCCGTGGGGAAGAAGTAGTTCTAGATCCTCGCGCCTGACTAGACATTCAAACTGTTCCTTGTGTCCTTAATACTCTGTTATTTAACTTCCTATACTCTGTAAATCTGTCTTCAATAGTTCTCTTCCTACATCTCTCTCCCTCTCTGTCTCGTTTTTCATTTATCTTTCCTTCCTTCTCTTTACATCTCTTCCAGCTTTATTTCTCTCTGTCTCTCTCTATATATATATTTTTACTGCCTTTCTCTTACATCTTTCATTTCTCTTTCCTTTTCTATTTTTCTATCGTCTTTCATGTTTTCTTTTCCTCACTGCCATAAAACGTTTTTTTCTTCTCTGACGACACGGAAACAGGACGCAACTCTTTTGTTTTGAACCTAATTGGATAATTTTGTGCTGGCGCTCATGGATAGTTCTCATTGCAGTTCGCGCGCAGGGAATATATCGTACTGCTAAATTGTGATGATATATATGTAAACAGTCTTTCGTAAATAAACTGTAAAACATGACTCTTAAACATTTAGTTTTAGCTCTCCTACATTAATTGTTGTGCACTGTCACTTCCATCCAAATACTGTAAAAAATATCAAGTACTTTTAAAGTTATTAATGGCCATTACGTAGCTATCCTAATGAATATACTTTTAATGATTCAGTTTAAGAAATATATTTATGGTGTACTCAATTTCAATTTGTATTTATTATCTTATCTATCTATCTTTATGCTTGATAAAATATTCGGATTTGAGGTTTCGTAAATTGAGAGGCTGGCTGTGTAGATTTTTATTATCTGTGAAACCACATTGCATAATATGAGTGGCGATAAAGCAAAACCTGGGGGAATAGTTGTACACTGGTCTCAACAAGTAGCTGCTCCGGCAGTTTGTTTCTTTATACAGCATATTTGCAGAAATTACAATTCAATCTACACGTGTATCAATATACGTTGTATAAAACACACCTTATTACTAACTTCGTTGACCCTGTATGATAAGAGAAGCTTTTGTTGTAGTGGAAAATATATATTTCTGGATGTAATCAATTCTCCTTTTCATGTACGCACTTGTTACAAAGTATTGGGTGGCTACAATTAAACTTGCCCTACTCAGAGACCTCTGGAGCCCGTTCGAAGCAACGGGTTGCGCTGAGACTTGGAAAAAAGGCTTTGCAGACCATGGGGAAGTGAATGCTTTGGGAAAATATAGTTCAAATTTTCAGCACCAGGTGCAAATATGGCGCTTAAAATTAAAATTCCCTTACTCAGAGCCCTCTGGCGCCAGTTCGAAGTAACGGATTGCGCTGAAACTTGGAATGAAGGCTATGGAGACCTACGGGAAGCAAATGATGAAAACAGTTCAAAATTTTACCACCAGGTTGAAATGTGGCGCTGAAGTAACAACATCTACTTTGAATTTATGTCGGTATAGTAGCGTTCAATATACGCCTTGTCAACGGGAACGACCCTTTGGAAGCATAATAGTGTGATTGATCAGTGGTCGCACTAAGTGTTTCCCTGGATGTTGTTCACTGTGTACCAAATTTCAGCGCCTCATTTCAACCTGGTGGTGACAATTTGAACTTTTTTCGTCAGCATTCGCATCATCGTAGTCTCTATAGCCTCTATACCAAGTTTCAGCGCAATCCGATGTTTCGAATGGACTCCATAGGTGTCTGAGTAGTGTATGGCAACTTTATTCGTAGCCACACGGTATTATTGCTACATGGAAAGCTTTCGAGGAGAACGATTTGTCAGTGTCACGAAGCAAGGATTGGATATTGTAACCTCTCAATTTATGGGTACAAAAAAGTGGAAATCACTTTAATAGAGGTTCGGTCTGTTCGGTCTTGCATTATCTCCCAGCCGAGTTCATGTCGTTGCCTGCATTGCGAGCAAGCCGGAAATCTAGTACATATTTACTATTTACGAACACCAGACACCACTACATGTAACGGGTGAACAAATAGCGTCAGGAGGAGATTAGGAGTTCAAAGGGTGCGTGGCGAAGTACGAGCTCTGAAGGTTCCAGGCAGAAACGGGTGCTGATGCATAAGTCATGGAATACAAGCCAGGGTCACCCTGCAGTACAGAGGCTTCAGCCCAGCACCGAAGTTTGACCAGCGAACCCGTGAAGAACGGCAGCAACCCACTTAAGTATGTTTCTTGCTTAAGCCTGGTTTTCAATGGTCGAGTAGTTGGGATAGCAGATGGAGCGAGTAGGGTTAAGTCTGGTTTGCATTGGTCGAGTAGAAGGGAGAGTAGCTGGAGCGAGTAGGGTTAAGACAGGTATACATTGGTCGCGTAGACGGGAGAGTAGCTGGAGCTAGTAGGGTTAAGCCCGATTTACATTGGTCGAGTAGACGGGAGAGTAGCTGGAGCTAGTAGGGTTAAGCCCGATTTATATTGGTCGAGTAGACGAGAGAGTAGCTGGAGCGATTAGGGTTAGGCCCGGTTTACATTGGTCGAGTACACGGGAGAGTATCTGGAGCGATTAGGGTTAAGCCAGGTATACATTGGTCGAGTAGACGGGAGAGTACCTGGAGCGAGTTGGGTTAAGCCAGGTATACATTGGTCGAGTAGACGGAAGAGTATCTGGAGCGATTAGGGTTAAGCCAGGTATACATTCGTCGAGTAGACGGGAGAGTAGCTGGAGCGAGTAGGGTTAGGCCCGGTTTACATTGGTCGAGTACACGGGAGAGTAGCTGGAGCGAGTAAGGTTAAGCCCGGTTTACATTGGTCGAGTAGATGGGAGAGTAGCTGGAGCGAGTAGGGTTAAGCCCGGTTTACATTGGTCGAGTACACGGGAGAGTAGCAGGAGCGATTAGGGTTAAGCCAGGTATACATTGGTCGAGTAGACGGGAGAGTATCTGGAGCGATTAGGGTTAAGCCAGGTATACATTCGTCGAGTAGACGGGAGAGTAGCTGGAGCGAGTAGGGTTAAGCCCGGTTTACATTGGTCGAGTAGACGGGAGAGTATCTGGAGCGATTAGGGTTAAGCCAGGTATACATTGGTCGAGTAGACGGGAGAGTACCTGGAGCGAGTTGGGTTAAGCCAGGTATACATTGGTCGAGTAGACGGAAGAGTATCTGGAGCGATTAGGGTTAAGCCAGGTATACATTGGTCGAGTAGACGGGAGAGTAGCTGGAGCGAGTAGGGTTAGGCCAGGTATACATTGGTCGAGTAGACGGGAGAGTATCTGGAGCGATTAGGGTTAAGCCAGGTATACATTGGTCGCGTAGACGAGAGAGTATCTGGAGTGAGTAGGGTTAAGCACGGTTTACATTGGTCGAGTACACGGGAGAGTATCTGGAGCGTTTAGGGTTAAGCCAGGTATACATTGGTCGCGTAGACGGGAGAGTATCTGGAGCGATTAGGGTTAAGCCAGGTATACATTGGTCGAGTAGACGGGATAGTATCTGGAGCGATTAGGGTAAGCCAGGTATACATTGGTCGAGTAGCTGGAGCGAGTAGGGTTAAGCCAGGTATACATTGGTCGAGAAACGGGAGAGTAGCTGGAGCGAGTAGGGTTAAGACAGGTATACATTGGTCGCGTAGACGGGAGAGTAGCTGGAGCTAGTAGGGTTAAGCCCGATTTACATTGGTCGAGTAGACGTGAGAGTACCTGGAGCGATTAGGGTTAAGCCAGGTATACATTGTTCGAGTAGACGGGAGAGTAGCTGGAGCGAGTAGGGTTAAGCCAGGTATACATTGGTCGAGTAGACGGGAGAGTATCTGGAGCGATTAGGATTAAGCCAGGTATACATTGGTCGAGTAGACGGGAGAGTACCTGGAGCGAGTAGGGTTAAGCCCGGTTTACATTGGTCGAGTAGACGGGAGAGTACCTGGAGCGATTAGGGTTAAGCCAGGTATACATTGGTCGAGTAGACGGGAGAGTAGCTGGAGCGAGTAGGGTTAAGCCCGGTTTGCATTGGTCGAGTAGACGGGAGAGTACCTGGAGCGATTAGGGTTAAGCCAGGTATACATTGGTCGAGTAGACGGGAGAGTAGCTGGAGCGAGTAGGGTTAGGCCCAGTTTACATTGGTCGAGTAGACGGGAGACTAGCTGGAGCGAGTAAGGTTAAGCCTGGTTTACACTGGTCGAGTAGACGGGAGAGTAGTTGGAGCGAGTAGGGTTAAGCCCGGTTTACATTGTTCGAGTAGACGGGTGAATAGGTGGAGGGAATAGGGTAAAATGAGCTACACTCCTCGTGAAAACAACTGGTTAGAGTACTGAAGTCAATACTCGCTACTGTAGTCAGGACAGTCGAGTGACTGTCCAAGGAGGACAGCGACTCGACCGAGTTGCTTTCTCTCCCATCGATTTTTTTTCACTCGCGTGCGGACTCGACATACCACTCGATCAATCAATGTAAACGCTTTCTGTGAACAGTATAGTGTGCTGTGGTAGAACAGAGGCAACCTTGTTGTTAGTTCGCTTATTAATTGTATTTTTTAAAATAAATATCAACCATGAATATGTGGTTGTCCGACTCCAATACCATAAAGTTTGTGGAACTGTACTGTGAAGATGAGCGCCTGTGGAATCTATGCAGTGTTGATTACAAGAAGAAACAAAATATTCAAGGGTCGTATGAGACCATAGTGCAGGAGATGGAATTTGATGTATTTGGCGCAGGAGAAGTAAAAGTTGAAAATAAAGAATTTACGCTCTACGTAAAACCAAAAACGATTGAAAATAGTAAAATCAAGGAAGACAAATCTTGACATGTCGCCGAGCATTACTGTATTAATTTCTCATAAAACAAAATGTATAAAACGTTTCAGAGCTTTTTTTTTTACTCGCCAACTGATTACGAATGGGTGCATTCTGTCAAAAGAGCACCAAACAGTTGCAGCCTTCGCACCTTGCTAGACTCGAGTAGAAAGTGTGTAAACAGCTAACTTACTTGCCACAGAAGAGTCGAGTCGAGCAGACAGACCAGTAACTCGTTCCAGTCACTCTCCCGTCCACTCGACCAATGTAAACCAGCCTTTAGACTGCTCATCCTACTTACAGCTCGACCAAGAAGAGAAACACCTTTTGTCGTCAAATATTCAACAGCAAGCGAGGGGAACGTGGACGACACAATCAGGTTGTGTACAATGTAATCCTGCCCGCGCGTTTTCAAAATGTCCGGGCATTCTTCAACACGTTGTCGTCACCTTTATTCATTACCAAGTGTTTGGAATCATCACGAAGGAGAAAGTAGACACCTACTGTCTAACGTTGCTGCGTTCAAGTTTTTGGCATTGAGGCAAGGGAGGAAAGTATACACATGCAACACGGGGTCACAAGAGCACAAGCGAAGTGGAAGAGAGAGAGAGAGAGAGGAGAGAACATGTGACAAACGACTGTCAAATGACGTCCCAAGGAAAGCTACAACTGTTTACTTCGTTGAGCTGTATCTCTCTTTATAAATTGCTTAGTGGAATCGTAAGGGGAAACATGATATAAATAACCATATATATGTGTATACATTCACCAATGTTAGTAATGGCCCTACCCGACTCGGCGCCATTTGGTCAACGGTACTGACCCTTCAGAACAGAGGGTAATAAATGCCGTACGATTGATCGATTTTCTGCCACTTTTGACTAATGAGTGATGACAAAGTACAGCCATGTTCAGGCCGGAATTCGAATTCACAAGCCCTGGCGTCACAAAGTCATCGTTTAGGATCCAGGGACATTTTAAGAGGTAATCCTCCAGCTCGTTAAGTATGTCTTATGTACACTTTATGAGCAGATAGGTTCAATTCGAAAATTGACATGTGTTCACACCGGAAATCGAACACACAGAAGGGCCTCCCCGATGGTGTAGTGGTAACGTCGTCGCCTTGTAATCAAGGGGTCTCTGGTTCGATACACGGTGGAGGCACAGTGGTTCGGATACCATTTTAAACTGTAGGTTGTAACATGCCCGCACTGTTTGGTTTTGTCAGCTGAGAATTGATAACTCCGATTTCTAATTGTTGAAGTGCTGTATTGGGGTCCTTTTATTCCCATTGTCGTGTTATCTTATCTGCTATGCGCTCCAACGTTGCTCATTGTTGTTTGAAAATTGGTAAATGCTTTATATCAGCTGCGTTTCATTGACAAGTATATTTTTTGGCGTTTTCCTAGTTTAGGGTTTTTAACAGTAAGGAAATGGGCAATCTAAATATTCTCAGTTAGCAATATGTAAATATATGGGGTTTGCTACGTGTAAATCTGTGACGTAGCAAGTTATATCAGCGCTACCTGCATTTCCTATATAGGAAGCTCACACGGGCTGCGAGCTCAGTCCCTTTATGGTTCCCAGACGTCAACTGGCAGACATCCAGGGAAAAGGCCTACCTGCCAGAGAAGCCCAGCAGCAGCAATGGAGGACTTGGTTACAAGGTTCAAACCCCGGGAAGTCCCTGGTCGGTTCTTTCTTCCCCTCCTTTTCTTTTTCTCTTATATGTTCGGAAGAAGAGAGGGGGAAAGTTTGTCTTTCATTTAACAAGGAAATGTCTCAAGTGGGTCAGAAATTTAACTGAAATAAACAGGTTTAAAAATTTAAGATTGGGTCATCTGTTAGAATAAATCCCGCTTGTTTAACTGAGTTAAGGTTATTTTGCAAAGAAATTGTTTCTATCTGAGATAAAGTTGTTTTCACTGTAAGTCAGAGTTGTTTATTAGCGCCTAACCGAGATAAATATGTTATAGAAAAGAATGTATTTTTTTTGTCACCGGGTTAGTGTAGAGCCCGGATAACTCCGTAGGAAAGAGAGGCATTATGTATCTCCATTTGTTAAATTAGGAAAACCTGTTTTAACCAGCCAAAGTATGTAATAAAACCTTTCTTATCTTTTGGAACTTCCATATTTCACTGCGTAGCTAGTCACCTGCGTCCTGGCCACCTTGTTGGTCATTTACACACCCAGCAAGCCCTGAGGTATTGTAGAATCTTGTGTTCTTCGACTGTATTTATAAGAGTTAGCATTTATGGGTAAACTTTGTAATGCCGCCCACTTTGTTATAGTGTTTAGAGTGTTGTAAACGGGTCGGTGCAGCCAATGTAGGCCTATTAGCAGTGTCGTAGAAGTCAGGGGCGTATTGCAAGTTCCAGTCCCGATTAGCCTTTCTGTGCATAAAGTGGACTTAAAACAACCAATCAATCAATCGAACACACAGTAGTTCTCAGTGAAATTCATTTTCGAAGCTATACATTTTGCTGTACAACTTAAGGTGTGAAAATCATCTGGCAAAAAAAGCTTTACCCGCACACAGGATAGTCGGGACAGGACCTACAGTTTTCAGTGGAACCCGAACCACTGTGCAATGTGCCTCTATCTGAAACCCAACCCGAAGGTAGTTGATTACAGGTCTACAACGTTAACCACTATGCTATCCGGAAGACCCCATATATAAGCAGCATGCAGTTGTACAGTATATCCAGATCTTAGAAAAATAGACATTTGAAGCTTGCTAACTAACGCATGGTACAGAGACGCTAATTAACACATGGCTTCCCCGACGCTTTGTGATAACGTTGTCGCCTGATGTTCAAGCAGAGGCGCAACCACGAATTTTTGTCTGAGGGGGCAAGTACCAATAAACGTGTCAATAATAATAATCATAATATAATAATAATAATTATTATTATTATTATTGGCATTTGATCCTGGTATTTTTTCAACACGTTCAATTTCACATTAGCTAATAATGGAAAACAAGCACACAAACTGCATTTTTGAAAGACAAAAATGATGAATATAATTATTTTTGTAAGAAAGCAGGAATTGCGAGCCAAGCGATCAAGAAAATTTTACGAAACGTATTTTTATTTGCATAAAATTTGAAATCGATGGTGGGGCAATTGCCCCTCTGTGCCCACCCTGCTCTTGGCAGTCTGGAAGAAAAATGCAAGAAATATATGAAAACCAATTCCATCTTGAGTATAATTTTGTCCTGCTACTCTTATGTAGATTCTGCTAGCCTTGCTTTTCTTAATTCACTGTTTTCCCCCTCCCTTGAATTAGTTTCCGTCTAAGGTTGGGGCGGGCAATGCCCCCTCTGCCCCCTCCCCTGTGTCCGATACCCGGTGCAAGAGAGGAACTTTGCGAAGTGGGCGGGATCCAACTTTGAGCTGTAGGTCCAGTCTCGATTAAGGATTAACGTTTTTGAGCATAAAGTGGATTCAAGACAAATCACAAGCAAACGTAAATTAGCAAGTGATGGGTTCATATTGTGACATATGGAATACTTCTCTGTATTCTCAAGTTTGTCTGTCACTGTTATGTAAACAGACTTGAGGAAATTGCTAAAAATAATGCTGATCCACTCTATCTGGGCGTTATCAGTCTGGCGCAAGCAGTTCCTTCGTATGCCTCTAGATGGCAGGAAATACTTATCTACAGAGCTCTCAAGGACATCTTGCCACTGAAAATTCAGCATTTACAGCGTCATATATTGTCGATGAATTGTTCAAGGACGTATTTAGGCTGGGTCCAGGGGGTCCGGACCCCCCGAAAGACTTATCAAGTACTAAAATAAAATAATGAAAAATATATTCGTTTAGCCTTTGTTGTATAATTTCCTCTAAACTTATTGAAAAAAACAAGGATTGTATTGGGATCATACGGCTTTGAAGGTCAGGAAGGACGTATTTAGGGGGTCCATGACTCCCCGAAAGACTTGCCAAATACTAAAATTAAGTAATGAAAATATTAGCATTTGTTGCATAATCGATGGTTATTAATTTGCTCTGAACTTTTTAGAAGGCAAGGATTATATTGGGATCACACGGCTTTGAATGACATTACAAAGAAGATTTATGTTCACTACTAGTCAAAATAATATGCATAAAATATTTATCAGAAACTCACTTTTCTCCAATTACATGTAACATCATTTTTGTTATTCGATAATTATTCAAATATTCATCTATTTGACATTACTTTCATTGCCAGGGCAGTTGTTCTTATGTAAATTATTCGAATCTTAACTACAGGTAAGCTACGTAATGAATATGCGCGGTCATATCTCTATTCTCATACAGTCTTTTTACCTATTCGTGTCATAACAATATAATATTAGTTTATGTATTGTAATTAGTAGATATTAATTTGATTTAATATACAGTAATTATTTTAATTTAAACATTATTATTATTATTATTAATCCTGAGACGCTTGGTTCGGATCCCACTCCCCCGAAACATATTTCTAGATACGTGCCTGGAATTGTCCTGCGCCGTATTTAATCGCATTTAATCGCTGTCTGTAATAAAAATTAATTGATTAATTTAATTCATAAATTTCAAATAAGGAAAGAAGGAATGCGAAAACTCACGAGAAGAAAGGGGGTGAGGTACAAAGAATGGGAAATAGACAAAATAGGAAGGAAGAGAAACAGTGAAAGAAAAAGAGACAGAGAGATTGACAAAAAAGGAAGAGAGGGAAGTATGAAAGATTAGATACGTGGATAGAAGATGAGAGACAAAGAGAAAAAGAAAAATAAGGGGAGGGAGAGATAGATAATGAAGAAGGGACAGAGAGAGAGAGAAACAGAGAGAAAAAGAAAGAGGGGGAAAAGAGATAGGAAGAGAGATAAATGGATAAAGAGAAGAACATAGAAAGAAGGAAAACAGAAAACGAAAGAAAATTTAGAAAAGAGAATGGTAGCATCCATAACAAGCGGTGCAGAAGTACAGGAGAACCCGCCTGAAAAAAATCCGTCCACAGTGACCTCAGTGACACAGATCGCTACACAAATTTAATTTTGAATATAAAATATTGTTATTAACTCTTTTACTCATGTGTCAGCATTAGCAACTGACATTTTACTACGCATATAGATGGTTTGTTTAATTAGTGTCGTGTATTTGGTGCAAATATTCCTAAAAAAAGTTTCATGCTCTTATCACGAGCATCAGACAAGCGGAATATTTCATGAAACAAACGAAGAGATATTAGAGATTTGCTTTCTTCTCTTTTGTTTTAAGAAGATAGTCAAAACGGAAGATAAAAAGCGGACACAAAACTTCATGAAGATATGAGTGCCTGTGAGTTCGATGCAGTGTACTTTGCAGTTTAATGGCTTAATTCTTTAGTTGGTGAAATTGTTGACCTAAAGAGAGTTAGGGTCAACAAAACCATCATAAACAGGGCAGTGCTCGAAAAATGTACTTCAAAGCTACGCGCCAACCCTGAAAATCAGGCGCCAGGAAACCACCTACTAGCAATTGTGCATACTGCAGATTGTTTCAAAAGTCACGAAACCCAAACTTCGAAAATGTATCATGAAAACGTAAGAGATATTTACACCTGGCTTTCTGCACTAAACTGATCATGTAGCTATGACTGGGTTAATGAATTTATTTGAGCATTTATCCAAATAAAAGCAATTACATTATTTGAAAAAAACATTGTTAATTTGAAGAGAACTTCTGAGAATTGATTTTCAACAATAAATACCAACTCTTGACAATTTGTGGGATCATTTGTTGGTGTTTGACTTGTCGTAAAACAGTTGCTTTGTGAGGTACAGCAGAAGCAGGGTATTTTTCTTTGAAAACTTCTTGCACATGAGTGTAAGAATTAGTAGTATCATAAAATACTCTTCAGCAAAGCACACGCGCTGCTTCAATGTATACGCCATGCTGAATCAACTAAAAAATAGGCACAGTAGCGGCGAAAGTGAGCGAAGAGAATTCAGGATAACCATGGGCAGTCTAGGATTCTCTCAAGAGTTCGATTTCGGCACAAAATCTTGATTTTTGATTTTTCATGTAAATGTATGGCCAATACTTAGGCATATGTTGAGTGCGTCTGTTGACATATTTCGACCTGCTTGTGTTGCCATCTACGGAGATATGTCCCAAAAATGTCACTTTTTCACTCAAACCATAAAATCATCTGTCAAAAATCCATCAAATATTGCACATGACCAATATTGATCGTAGATGATAGATTGACATGGTATCAGTCATCAGACATCTAATTATGACCCTTCGATAATTTCTTAGATATTTCTCTCACTCAAAAGTTCATTTCTGGAAAAATTTTAAACTTTGCTTTCCGCCAGTTATTAATTTATCTTTTTTTTTGTATGGCATAAACTGATAATTTTATGCAATGAAAAATATCTCAATGGATGAGGCTTTATAATGCAGAAAACCCGGTGTAAATATCTCTTAACGGTTTTCATGATATACATTTTCAAAGTTTGGGTTGTGCGACTTTTGAAATATTCTGTATAAGAAGCTGAGCATCACGGTATTCAAAACATCGCTAAATCATTTGAGAAAGCAGGAAATTGGGGACAAAGAGTAAGAAATTGTTACTGAATCTATGGAATATTCACAACGTTGATAAAAAAAAAATTGCTAACTTACGCTGTACTGCAATTTCAACTTAGAATCTTCAAAATTTCGTACATCTTACAGCAAAAGATCACAGTCTCAAGGTTGAATTTTTTAGTCGCCATGGCGACTGGGATTTTTCGAGACTTGGGCATGATATCGTCTTTAATTACATCGTTCCAAGTCTTTTGCACAACAAATACTAATAGGTAACTTGGACAACCCCAGATTATAGGATTTTTCGACAAATTTCAGACTGAAGCGACAGGTGACACGGACACCTCGAGTCTATTAAAAGAACATTGACTGCGGACAAGAACGCGCGATATTCAGAAAACGTCCCAGTCCGAGCGATACATGCAGCAAGCCGTGTCACTTTAATACGAAACGTTGCATTTACTGCTGAAGGCTCGATTTCAGGGAGATTTCAGACCGAAGCGACAGGAGACAAGCGACACGTGTCTCTTGGAAACCAACCTTCAAAATTAAATGCAACCTTTTGAACCTAAAGGGACACGACAAGCATCACGTGTCGATTCGACTGGTCCGTTTTCTCAATCGTGTCACTTCGGTCTGTTGTTCGCGCATACGCGGTGATGTTTTATTTTAGGGTGTTTTCGGACTCAAGCGACAGCCGACATATGTCGCTCGGAAACGAGCCAATCAACAGCAATGTTTCACACCGTAACAGCATGACAGGTCGCGCAAGCCTGCGTTTCATTAGTGAAATCCTCAAGCGACACCTTCGATGTGAAATCTCCCTTAGACTGAAGGGTCTCGTTTCGCTTGTCGCTTGTCGCTTAATAGCAGCTTCAAATGACATTTTGGGGGTGTAATGGGTGCTCCTTCCACGTAGTGCACCCAATAGTCAACCTCACTTCCACGTAGTGCACCCTGGACTTCAGACTAACGAGGCTCTGGCGACTGGCCCCATGGCCAGTATAATTCTGTGTGTCGTCCTGTTTTTGTCCTTATTTGTGCTGAGTGCCTCTTAACAGCCTCAGCTTTTAACCTGTCAGAAACTTTTATTATTTTAATATTTTAGTTACGACACGACATGACAGTTATGTTCTTTTAGTTATGGTAAGGGGCTGGACCCCGTATAAAGTGACGGGTGCAAAATAGCCTAAGTGCTGACGCACCCAAAATTTTAAATACAAATAAAAAAAAAAACAAATTCAAATGACATTTGTCACATGTCGCCCCACCCTGAATGGAAGATAATAAGTAGAGACCGGATTTTAAAGGGAATTTTTTTCTCTAGAAACGACAAGAAAAGGGAAAATTATTGGCAAAAAAAAGTTGTTTTGCACTCCACTAAAAATACTATTTTTAACGAAAGCACAATATATACCATTCATATATTAGGGATACATTAAATTTCGTATTAATGTATCCATTTTTATATGTGAATGGTATATATTGTGCTTTCATTTAAAATAATATTTTTAGTGGAGTGTAAAAATAAACTAGAGTCCTTTCTCATTTCCATTTCTTTTAGGGTAAAGTACAGCCAGCAATCTTACCATCCGTTTCGATGAAATCTTACTTGAAACAGCTTACCGCATTCCAGAGCTTGCTGCCACTTGCACAGTGCGATCCATAAGTATTGCTCAGCAAATTGTCCATGACTATTTTCGTTGGTTTTTTTATCTTTATACTACGTATTCAAGGGCTGTATTTTTATGTCTCCTGGTCCTGAGGTTGTAAGCAGATTCTTTCCTGTTTTGTGTCAGTTCTTGAAATTCTCATTGCATACATCGAAGAGAGTAAACGTGGTGATGGACAATTTGCTTGGTAATACTTATGGATCCCACTGTACTTGGCCCTGCCATTTCACTGACACTCAATACTGTCGTCACTGTCACACAGTTAAGTTAAAACTTTTCTAAAAAAAACTTCACAATAAAAGTATAAATCTAGCAGATAAGTACACTTTCAACCCAACAGACATGCCGCTTACAATGGGTCTGTTGCTGCTTAGGCCCGGGTTGCATTGTTACAACAATCGCTGTATCTTACTCCCAAAGGTAAGGTGGAAGGCGCTTGTTCTTTCTCTCCTCTAAACCGCACCAAATAGACAATTGTTGATATCTTGTCAATAAAAGGACCAAGGAAGATGTAATTTAAAAGGGGGGAGGAATGTAGGCTGAAAAACTAGTCAATAGAGGACCAGAAAGAAAAATGTTTTAAAAAGGGAACAAAATTGAATGTGGGCTGAAAAGGGGAAAAAATGGATGTCAAAACCATGTAATCTTGTTGGTGGAAGGATAATTATCAACACTGTTGTTATTTATTCTATGACCCGTGTTGAAAAATAAAAAAGGACTTCCCTTCAAAATCCGGTCTCTAATAATAAGAGCAAATAACTATAACAGAGCTTTTTGCAGAAGACTAATTCGCATAGTTCTTGACGATATCTTGTTTCGTGCAGAATGGACGTGTTCGGTAGCTGTCATAAAGCGCGTTGGTTTTTATCTTGAAAAATTATTGTCGTTCTGCTAGTGTAGTAATATCGTTGTTTCACTGCTCCTGCTTTTGCACGAACGTACATACATCCTGTTCGCACAAGCCCACTAATCTTCCTCATGCCTATCACACTGTCCGAGTAGCGCATGAGATTCTGTGTTAACGTGCTCCTCACTTACAAACTCTATGGAATAGTTTGTGGCAGAAACAGAACGATTCTTCTTGTGACTAAGTAGATATTTGTAACTCAACAGAAGCAGGACTTGCAAGAGGAGGTGGTAGCAAATACATCCGATTTTCAAACTTTGGGTCACCTTGGGTGAGTATTCATCTCTGGTAACGCGCAGTGATTTATTTAAATTGTTCGATGGGAGGGAATACCATACAAGTACACTTTTAAGGAGGGAGGTGAGTGTGGGTGTGGTGTCGTGGGTATGTCTTCATCAATTTCATGTAATCACTATACATCTTCATCGCCTCGATTAGCCCAAAGTGAAATAAAAGTGACATAAAAGAAGGAACAATGAAAAATAATAATAACAATAATAATTTTATGTGAAGTACGTAAGCTGATCTTTTCACTTTTGAAAATACATAATTTCTATGAGATGGCCTCGTGGATATTGTTCGCTCAAGGCCTAAATTTTCCACTACACTATCTGCTTTTTAAATTTTATTTTATTTTGGTTACTTAGCGTCGCTTTTCTGACTTTCGTCTAATCGCGACGATGAAAACGAGTGATGACTTTGCTTTACTTTACATCGCTTTTGTGTCACTTTTGGCTAATTTGCAAAGTTGGGGATGAGTGATGATATGATGAAATTTATGAAGGGACACTCACAAAGGACACCAGTGCAAAGGCCGGGATTCGAACCCGGGACCCCTGGCGTCGTAGCGCGACGTGTTAACTACCCCGCTAGGGATGTCGGCGCTGTCTAAATTACTGGTGTACAGTCATGGAAAAAAGTTCTTCCCCATAAGGCTTTAATAGGAGCAAGTAATGCAGGAGGGTAGGCAACACATATTGCACCCTTCGATGATCGGGTGATTTTGCCTGTCTTAACACAGAGAAATGTGTTCCACGCGAAGGTCAACATGACAGGAAAGCAAAGAGGGTCACGTGACTATTGGTTACGTGGAGTGTTGTGCTTCTCCACGTCCCCAGTTCTTGATCCACATTGCAGAAAAAGTAGAGCTGCATGCAATATATGAAAATAGGTTGTTTTCAACTACACGCTTAATTATGATTTTCCCAATTGTAAATCTATCAGACGTGTCTCCCGATTTAGTCGGGACAGTCTTTTACTTTGAATTCCTGTTTTTTCATAGGCGTAACTTGACGGGAGCAGAAAGGGCATTTGTAACCCCCCCAAAAAATCAGGTTTCTTAAAGCTGCTAAAACAGGAATTAAATACTATGATTTGACGCGTCCAAAAAAAGTATTATATTGAAAGATTGTTCCCAAATACGTAGATAGCAATTTAATACTTTGAAAGTGTCTCAGATTTGTTTATTATGTCACATCTTAGTGTGGCACAGGTCTACTACAAAAGTGGAATTTCGTAACAGAAATATGAACCCACTCCTTTTATTTCGTAGCCGATTTCATCTTGAAACTGAAATTAAGAATATTAGTTAACAAGGTAAAAAGGTAAAGTGTTCCCCTGTGCATAGCACCACGCCATGAAGGCGTATAGGGGGTGTGGGGGTAACGCCCCACACTTTCTTGATCCGGTCGTGAGTGGGGGTGATGTGATCAGCATCACGCCCCTGCTGCCTTTACCCCCCAGGGTTTCCCCCAGGTACCCATGTTATTCGACGCTGGGTAGACGCCGGGACCGCTTCCACCGTTAACAAGGTCATTGGTAAACAATAAAAAAATGTGTTAGACCCAATTCTCTAATACCTTATCATAATCTTTATCGCAATTTTAAATTTTGTTGTAAGTCCACTTTATGCAAAAAAAAAAGGTAAAGTTCTCACCTGTGCTTAGCGCTACGCCATGAAGGCGTATAGGGGGTGTGGGGGTAACGCCCCACACTTTCTTGATTCGTTCGTGAGTGGGGGTGATGTGATCAGCATCACGCCGCCCCATACTTTCTTGATTCGTTCGTGAGTGGGGGGTGATGTGATCAGCATCACGCCCCTGACCGCCTTTACCCCCAGGGTTTCCCCCAGGTACCCATGTCATTCGACGCTGGGTGGGCGCTGGGGCCGCTTCCAACGTTAGAAAAGTTCCCGGGCTTGAACCGGCCAGGGATCGAACCCGGGGCCTATAGCATGGTAGTCAGACGCGTTACCGACTGAGTCACCGGCACAGATAGACTAATCTGAAATGCATACAGTTTAAAGTGGGATCCGAACCACTATGTGCGATCACCTGGTATCGTACCCGAGACCCCTTGATTACAAGGCCTTACCACTACGCGATCAGTGAGGCGCACACAATCTTTGTATTTCGACCTTTTTAAACCTATATGTATCATATAAGAGGTTGTTTAACGTTGCTATGCCTCTATGGATTATATATAGCCAGTATTCGAGCACATAGCGTCAGGTTTCATAGAATATAAGCTTCTCTTGCATGTTTATGGTTTCCTGTCTGCAGTAGAAAAACTGGCAGGTTCCCGTAGCTTTTCTTTCAATAGTCTTCCAATGGTTGCATATCATATCACTCAAATTTGATTCATTCGTTGCGAACACAATCCCCGATGGCGGAGTGGGATCGTGGGCGCCTTGTAATTAAGGGATCCCGGGTTCGATACTCGGTGGAGGAACATAGTGGTTCGGATCCCCCTTTAAACTGTAGGTCCATTCACGATTAGCCTAACAGGACATAAAGTGAACTTAAGACACCAAATCAAGCAACCAACACAATCCCGTTATTGTCCAGATTATCGAATCCAGAGCCTTCGTCGTGAATAACATAAGCAGGAAGACAACATGAAATAACCGAACAGAAACAGAACCTAAAACCTACATCGGATAGATTGGATTAAGTCGACGATACAGCACGGGTTCTGAAATGAAACAGAATACGAAAGTTGAGGGACCTCTATACGCACCCACTTTTCCTCCACTCAATGGGGAAGATATCCTTCTAGCTCAGAAGCCTTTACGTAGGAGTGCCCTGAGGGAACTTCAAGGCCACTACGATAAAGTGTTCTACGTGCAGCGGCGTATACTCTGGGTCATCTAGGTAATCGCAGATGACCCGGCTGTATTTCTTTTTTTTATATATATATATATATATATATATATATATATATATATATATATATATACATTTCCTCGCAATATTCTTCCAAACCAATTTCGATGCATACATTTCCTTGCTTCCAGCGCGCGAATACTTCCAATCGTTTGCCACCGAATGTCCGGGAACCTTTCTCCAGCCGGTGGAATGACTTCAGGGAATCTCAC
Organism: Lepisma saccharinum; assembly: GCF_977018435.1. Lineage (NCBI taxonomy): Eukaryota > Metazoa > Arthropoda > Insecta > Zygentoma > Lepismatidae > Lepisma > Lepisma saccharinum. Next base: position 20,541,055 of record NC_139242.1, on the reverse strand, counting down.
CCTGACGTCATTCCTCCCGCTTTCCTTACAACCCTTGGCGAGGAGGGAGGAGAAAGGAAAGAGGGGGAGGAAACACTGCTTTTCAGGCGCGGTGATTCCGTGCCCAGGGTAAGCTCCTTCTTGTGAGAGTCCACCGGTCGCACTCTCAACCTTGAGAGCCTTTACCGTTCCCTCCGCTCAACTAGGGAAAACATACCCGGTAGAGTGCGAAGAACAGGAAAACTGAATAACATGGGCAAACCAATTCTACGCAAATTTTCACTTTACATTTGCTTCTGTCTTGCTGATTTCTGTTACTTGAACATAAATTTATCAAAAGGGAAAAGCTTAAATATTGAAGATGAAGCAAACTGAATTAAAATTCAAGGCTTAAGCAATTAAAGCACCTATTTGCTGACTCCCCCCATCCTTGTATTTACAAAAATAGTGATTGTTTCTCCTCTCTAATCTTCAAAAGCAGCGAGAATACTTATCTCACGGAACTGAATATTTTTTTAAAGGGAAACCCCCCTCCCCGAAATCCTACAAATATCTAATTTAAAAAGTGTATAGTGGTAATTCATTTTACTTCATTAGCAGGATTAAACACTTTGCTTAATACGTTCTAATAATCTGAGATTCATCTTCAGGACTTCTAACCCCACTGTTTCAAATTTATGTGGCGGCTGATAATAAGGGATGATCCCCATCCCGAAATAAAATTCTGACTCTGACCTGCAATGATTCGAACTTTTAAAAACCTGTCAATTCGAGCTCGGAAAGGGATTTTTTTTATTATTCATAGGGAATTTCATTCTGAGCCAGGAACACAACAACAGAAGTTTGGCGCGTGAAACTGAATGCGTGTAGTCGTTGGCTTCGTGCTGTGCTTCGTGTTTATTATTTATTTAGGTGTTAGTGTTTGTCGTGATAGTGCTGTGTTAAAGGGTAATGGATGTGATACAAGATTTGCTGGTGAAACCTTTTGGAACAAGATCTTTTCAGGAGAAGTTGCAAATTGTTAATACAGGTAGGCCAGTGTCATCGCTTGAACTTATTTCTACACACAAAGACAAAATCGGGAATATGTGAGGCATTTTCGCAAGCAAATTATGACAAAACACCATGGTTGACAGGAAGTATAAGTGTTAATAAGCTTTGCATTTTTGTTCGCCGTGCTTACTTTTCGGGGCTGAAAAGAATGTATGGACGCGTGACTGTAATCTTTGCAACACTTGTGCCAAACATGAAAAATCCAAAAGTCACATAACTTCCTTTGTTAAGCTGCAATCTTTCGCCCAGACACGTATTGACGTGCAACTGGACAAACAGCGTGCTTTGGATGTAGTACAGCACAAGTAATCGGGTCCTGGAGTAAGTTGAATTTTGCACTTAAATTAATATTGCGGGTTTTTATTTCACTAGTGCACGTCTTTCATTTTTATATTTCACAGGCTGTTTTTTTATAGCTTTATAATACTGTCTTGTTTTATTATTTGAAATTCTATGCGTATAGTAAACTGCAATAACGAGAATTAATTGATTGTGATCGTAGCAATAAGACAAACATTCCGACACAATATTCCTAAATCCAATATGGAGCGTGACATAAATTGCACGGAAACTTTTGGAGTTTGAGGATCAAAAGGTCGGAGATTACCCACTCGTTAGAACCAGCATACGCCACTGTCTACGTGCAATGACGGGACCAAAACATACGTCAGATAGCTGTGTTCCTCCTTATTTCGTACGCCATTGATAACTGGAACACGTGACCTCGTCTTTGGTAGAGCACAAGCCTGCTTGCTTGCCACCACCCTTTAGTTCAGTGACCTTCGCCCGTAGTCAGCAAGAGTGAATGACTCACCAGATACTTGTTGTCTGTGAGGCTACACAAGAATAGATATTTCGTTAGTGGCTGTAAGTATTGTTTCATCTGCAGTTATATCAGTTAACATTTCAATAGTTTCCTAATGGTTACGTTAGTGATAAACATGTAAATTAGTTCTCGAGAGTGAACGTTTTATCTATTTGAACGGGGGATTTTTATAGAGCCTGCATGTATTATTTTTTCCTGAAACAAGAAGAAATTCGAAGACGCAAAAAGAGTTGTATAAGAGTAGTTAACAAAAGGAAAAAAGAAGAAGAAAACGAAAATGTAAATGCTGAAATAAATTATGGTAGAGATCGAGTGAATAACATTTTGTCATGGGGCCTCCTCGATGGAGTAGTGATAACGTCGTCGCCTTGTAATCAGTGGATCCCGGGTTTGATACACGATGGATGCACATAGTGATTAGTATCCCACTTTAAACTGAAGGTCGAGTCCAGATTAGCATATCTGTGCACCAAACCAAAACTAAGAAAGAAATTGTCACAGTGTAAGAAAATTTCATGTTCAACCAGATACGAAACAAAAGGGAATAATATATTGCAGGTTGGAGTTCACATCTGTAGCATCTAACCAGCACAATTATGAATCGCAACATATCGTATGAGATCCATTTTTATTATACATGTATGATAATATAAGAGAAGTAGAGGAAAGAGAAAACCAAGCGAAACACGGACGCCTTCTCCAGAATTTCAAATCTCGTTACATAAGGTTCTGGGTTGGAGTCCCGAACAGGCATGACTTTCTTGTTCTTGCCCTTTTATCTGCTTCATTTCATCATAATTCATCGTTATGGTTTACCTGCAGGGGAAGAATAATGACAATAATTGCCAATACAAAGCCAATGACAAACAGAACAACTCGATTACGGAGGTGCCAAGAAGAAACGAGACTTGACAGTTTCTCCGCCTCTCGGTTTGTCGAATTGAAAATTGCTCTCCCGTTCTCGGTCTCGACTAGTTAAATATAGAAATCGAAAATGTATGTGAATGAATATACATGTATTTTATATATTCCGGTTTTGTAGGAGATTTCGTGAGAGATGAAATAAGTACTCTTCCATCGTATTTATTTTTATAATTTTTATTCCCTGTTCGATGATCGCGACGATAAGGACGAGTGACCATTACACGAAATTGATGACGAAATAGTCAAACACCCCCGACAAGGACGGTACTCAAAACCTGGAACTTTGGCGACGATATCGAATGTCAATCACTTAATGAGCTTGACCACCGAGCCTGCTTAATGTTGTTTCTCTCAGGAAATTCGTAATAACTGTCAATATCCCACATTCACTATCATTTTCTTCATAATTTATCTTATTGTTGTGATTAACCTGAATTCAAAGAATTAGTTGAAAGGCAAAAATGCAAGATTGAATGTCTCTGATGTTACTTCGTGCCGAATAATATGACGTGGTATTATGATATGAATTTATTAATCATATAATATGCCTATTCATTCCATTGATTGATCCCAATTGAGCACACAAAATATGCTATAATGTCCACTCCATGGAGGAGTGGTTAGCACAGCGCGCTACGATGCCATGGGTCCCTGGTTAGAATCTCGACTTGGGCGTGGGTGTCCTTGGTAAGTGTCCCTTCATCAATTTCATCATAGCATCACTCATCTTCATCGTCGCTATTTGCCAAAAGTGAAAGAATAGCAAATCTAAATAACAAACATCCAATCAAATCGAACATCTCTACCGATTTAATTCTATACGGTACCGAATTCCCACTTTATTACTGCATCTTAAGTCATTTTACAGCATCTCAATTGTTTTCCGATTCGAAAACATTTGGAATGTTGTCTTGTGCAGTTGATTGTGCATTGTTTCGTTGTTTGGATTGTTTAATTAACGTCGCATTAATTAGTTTTAGACCAATCGTGACGGGGGAAGCAAGAGCACAAAGAAAGCGAAAGAGACAAGGAAGAGACCACGGCTTTCTTTTAAAGATAGCATCCCGTGAATACAACTCAAGTGACTGCAGAATATTATGAATAAAATTTATTTCGCTTTTTCCTTTTATTTCTGTTTCAGTTATTTTACTTCGCTTTTCTTCTACCACTCGCGTTACTCGTGTCGGTGAGGAAGAATTATAAACTCGTGAAATGGACGATGGTACAAAAAAATATATGCCTCTCCCACGGTTCGAAACTGTCAGTACAAAATATTGTCTTATATTTAAAATTTACGGGCAAATATGGTTTGTCAGGTAGCAATTTTCGCTTATCTCTTTCTCAAGGGGTTCCATTGCCTCTCTGATGTCGTAGTAGTAACGTCTTCGCCATGTAATGAAAGGCTTCCGAATTCAATACCAAGTAGAGAGGCTTTGGTTCGAATCCCATTTTAATCTGTAGGTCCAGTGCATGAACTAGACTTAAACAATTAACGTGTGGCATGTGGTCTGTGATGAGAACCATCATTTCAGCGAACCTTCTTGACAATGACTCTAATATCACTTGATAGAATAGTATTTCCTTACGAGTAGCTCTTGTCAAGAAACCAGTTCCTGAAATTTTCTTCTGGAGGCATCGTAGCACCCAGCTGTTTGTTGTGGCTGGGGCACGAGTCATGTGACTCATGCTATCAAAGCTCAATCCTTCCCGAGAAATCAGAATCACCAGGCAAACTTAAGCGAATATTTTGTTATTTGGGTTGCATAAACAACAGGCTTTAAGACGTTACGAAATTCTACGTCCCGTGGCCCAGGTATTTTTTTCTCAGACTGTACGCATGGAAGTGAAGTCAATGATTATGTGTCCTTATCATGAATACAAGATGAGTTCTGACAGTGTTCAAAGGAGCCGAGTTTGGCTACAGCAAATTTGAACATGCAAAAAAAAGATAACCAAAATATGTAAGAAATAGAAATTATACCTCAAAATCCATTCGCTAGCAGAAGGATCAAGGGGTTCCGTGTTCGATACCCGTTGGAGCCACATAGTGCTTTGAATCCCACTTTAAACTGTAGGTCCAGTTCCAATTAGCCTATCTGTGCATAAAGTGGACTGAAAACAAGAACTCAAACTCGAGGAACGAACGCGCTTGCTTGATCTTGTACATGCAAGGTTTATCCTTGCTCCTTTCATAAGTCATTCTAAAGAAGGCAAATGATATTTTAATGACATCTGTTAAAATCACTTTTATTTTATCTGGGTTTTACATTACGAGGCGTGCTTCCTACCGCAGACTTTCACATCGCCGTTATTATAAGTTGAGCTGATAGTGCGGGAACGAATCCAGAAGAATAGAAAAATGATTAACAATTGAAAGAAGTTCTCTCATGGCAACCATCCACTAATTGTGAGGAAATCATCCGGGTGGTCGTGTTATCTATGCCATTATCGCAATTTTCAATATTTCGAAACTCTTATCCTGGAGCTTCTTACTGGTAGCAAAATTATCATGCAGCTGGTAAAAACACGGAAAGAACGAAGTTATATATTATATAAGTTATATATTAGTTTCCGTTTTATTTCTTCTGAAAACTGCACTGAAAAAACGCTAGCAAAAACTCTACCAACTTGTTGAGGAAGAAGAATGACTGATTTCTTGTGTCGTTTTTCTGTCACTTTTGATTAATCACGACGATGAGGATGAGTGATGATTAGACCTCGGATTTAGGGTTTTTACCTATTTTTTTCCTTTACAGGTATGTAAGAAATAATAAGTTATGTCAGCGTTTCGTTGAAAAACGCAACAACTGATGAAGTTTTATAGTGCCTAAGAAACCTATTGAGCTTGTTAGAACCTATTTTAGGTTTATGCGCCTAAATCAAGCCTTTTCTTACGTTTTTATATATTTTTGAAGGTTTTTACAGGATTTTTATGTCACACAGAGGCATTTGCTTTGTTTGGTCACGAAAAAAATTCAACGCCGAGCGTGCTTGAAACGTACTCTGTGTCGATTTCCCTTCCTCCAAGTCCATGGTGATTTTTCAAAGCTCTAAACAAAGCAAACCTCTTCGGTACTTTGTCGCAATCACGCCTTTCAAACTAACATTTCAACACTGAAGTTTGCACCACTGACTATGTTTTTGTTGAAAGATTATTTTCAGCATATAAGATGATCCTAATAACAAAATTGCGGAGTTTTACTGTGGATAACATGAAAAAAATTGTTACCTAACTAAACGGAAAGAGTGGACTTTCATAGCAATTTTCCAATGGTAAGTTCTTCCATCGCCGTGGGGTTAGGCAACACACACACCGTTATGCAAGATAGTGCGTATTTCAGGATAGAGGTGTCCTATTTTCATTGCCGGTGACTATACATAATCAGCATTTTTCAGGAATTTTGAACAATTTTAAGTTTTTTTAAACTTACTTCAGGATTTTTCGAGCGTAACTTAAGAATTTTAGGATCTATTTTAGGATTTTTCGAACCTATTTTATGATTTTTAGAGCCTATTTTAGGAATCTAAAAGCACACTTTTTAGAACCTAAAATTACGAGGTCTACTGATGATGTTATGAAATTGATGAAGGGACAATCACAAAGAACAACCATGTCCAGACCTGGATTCAAACCGACGGAAAATAATGAATAGGAGAGAAAAGTTATGAACCACCCTGAAACGACTTTTCTGAATCCATACAGAACATTTAGATGTATTCTGCATTAATAAATACGTTGTTAATTGGGTATGTTACTGGGTGTTGGCTGAGATGTGGAAGACTAACTGAAAAAATAAATGTTTGTTATGTATTTGTTATTGGCAACTCTAAGTTGAAACACAACACCAACACTAAAAAAAATATTACATTTTTCCAGTCATTTCCCACCCAGCCACGTATCAATGGGTACCTGCGGGCAACCCTGGGAGTTAAAGGCGGCCGAGCCTGATGCTGATCCCATCATACCAACTATGGCCGGGACTGAATATATATGGATCTCTACCTCCACATCTCCCCTTATGCCTTCATGGCATGTGTGCACAAGCACAGGGGTACCTTCACGTTTTACCTTTATGTTCAATATGACTCTAAAGACTGATGTACGGCTTTAGTTTAAATTACATAACAATTAAGAAACAATACCACAGAAGACATTTGATCTTGAACTTCCATGTCTGTTAAAGTTTAAGGTTCATGTTACTGGGTAATTGCAGATTATACTGATGTCCACACATACTTGAGACAATATTTCTCATTTTTAACTATTTTTTTACGAAAGTACAAGGACAGTCCCGCGTGGAGTAAGCGCTACGCGTATAAACTGAGGTTTTTGTTGATAGTGGTGATTCTAATTCAACAATCCTGTGAGTAATGCGGTTATTCCATGAACTACCACGTTCCAAATGAATGCAATAATCCGCCCAAAATACTGAAGTTTTAGGCAATTCCATTGAAACCCTTTCATCTCAGCATCCAGAGAAGACACATAGTTGGAAAGAGAGTTTCCAAATTTAGCTCTATCCTCACGTTGCAAATTTTCAAGTTAATGTTTTAAACGTCGTAAATTGATAACATTACATCTATTCAGGATATTTAAAATTTAAATCAGATTGTTTTAATATAAATTGATTTTTCAACTTTCTTTTAAACCACGCTTAAAAATGCTTATATGGTTTTTGGTACCGTACATATAGATACATGTTTTTTATAGAAAGGCTTTTTCTAGTAAACGGCCCTGTAAAATATTTGAACGGTTTGTCATTAAAAGAAATAAAAAAAAATATATGTAAATATATATTTTTCTGTTTCTGATACTGTATATATGAACCTACTAAAAACACTAAGTTGCTGACCAAGGCAGATTTATTAAGAAATATAAACACTTAACAAGTTACGTTTCAACCCTGTATCAGGGTCTTCCTCAGACGAAGAACTAAACTAATCAACCTGAATTAAATCAATACACCTTGCTTCTATTGAAAGAAAAGTATCTGTGTAAGGGAGAATTCACACCGAAGAGACACGCGACATGCAACATGCGACACGAGACACGTGTCGCTTGGAAGCGAACCCTCAGCAATCAATGCAACCTTTCGAACCGAAGAAACATAGCAAGATGCACGTGTCGCATGTCGCTTACGTGCCTCTCAGACTGTGTCGTTTTCTCAGTATCGTGTATTGTGTCGCTTCAGTTTGTTGTTCGCGTTTGCGCAGTGAATGCTTCACTCCAACGAGCTATATTTAGACTTCAGAAGAGAACCCAACCGGAGGCCTTACGGCGTATTTGAAGCTCAAATTTGTTGATATAATAAAGTATCAATATGTACAGTGTTTTAACAATGTTTTAAGATTTAAACACAACTTTATCGAGTTTTTTGATGCAGTTATGGTCTGTAATTTGCCTTCAACATCGTGTAAAGAGGCAGTGTTTTCGCCAATTGCGACACTTTAGTCCAAAATAGATCAGTCATCATGGTCAAGTAATCTAGTGAATTGTTGCTGAACCGCCGGGCCGCGACCCGATACCGTGCCCTCGTAACAACTATACTAGCTGCGAAAGGTTCTGTTGAAACTGGTTGACAACTATCATAATTCCAATATCATATTTTAGTTGTGCATTTTCATTTTTAAAGTTCATTTTATGCACAAATATATTTATCAGGACTCGAACTATAGTTTAATGTGGGACCCGAAACACAATGTGCCTCCACCGGTTATCGCTTAATTACAAAGAGACGACATTACCACTTCGTTATTCATATTTTTATATTTGCCAACAATTCTACACACGTAATCAAACTATCATTACTCTTTATGATTATGCTAGAACTTACTTATCAATATTTAATTTCATTGGTACATGTTAATGTAATTCATACATAGAATCCTTAATACTGTAAAGGTAGTATTTACGAGGAAAATTCTTGGGCTAAGGGCATTGACTTAAAAAAATACCGGGACATGGTTTCACGAAGATTGAGAACCGTTTCTCTAGTAGTGTTGCCAACGAGACGAGACGAGACGAGACTTTGGTCTGTCTCGTCTCGTCTCGTGAAAATGCTGTCTCGTCTCGTGTCTCGTCTCGAAAATATTTGTTTGTCCCGTCTCGTGTCTCGTCTCGAAGGGTTCTGTCTCGTCTCGTCTCGTCCCGTCTCGCTTTGTCTCGTCTCGTCTCGTGAAAGTAATGCAGGATATTATGACATCGAAACTTATAACTGGGAGACATCACAAATATTATTCTCGAAAATTGGTTAAACTTGTAATCACTTTGCTCACTGTAGCTATAGTGAGAATAAATATGTTTCCTTATTCATAACAACATGAGTATATCAAATAAAGTTTGTTGATTATCAATAGCTAGATAATGTATACGATAGAATCTGCCTTGCTTTTCTAGCTCCCATCCACTCTTTATCCATCGTACACGCAGGGAGCTTTCAGACAGAAGGAACACGCGACAGGCGACAAGCCACACGGGGGTTTACACTGAAGTTACAAGCGACAGGATCCCCTTCCGTTCCGTCTATGATAAAAGTATTCACCGCACGGGCAATACCAACAGATCGAGGCGATTCTACGCTCGATATTAAGAAAACGACCCAATTTGAGCGACACGCAAGCGACAAGAGACACGTGGTGCTTCGGTTCGGAAGGTTACGTTTACTGAGGGTTCTTATCCAAGCGAAACATGTTGCATGTTCTCTCCTGTGGCTTGTTCAATGTGACAAGCGACACGGAAGTATCACACTGAAGCAACGAACGACAGGGACACTTCAGTTTATAAGCAAGCATTCATCGCGCATGAGCGGATAACAACCCTCGCGACTATATTGTCTATACGATATCCAGAAAACGGCCTAAGCAGAACAACAAGCAAGCGACAAGTGAAATGTGCAGCTTCGGTTCGAAGAGTTTCCTGTGAGGAAGATTTCTTCACACCAAAGTTACAGGCGACAAGCGACACGAGTTGCTTGGAAGCAAACTTTCAGTAGTCAATGCAACCTTTCGAACAGAAGACACACGAAATGCTGCACGTGTCTCTTGTAGCCTCGGTCCGTTGTTCACGGATGTGGGGTGAATGTTTTCCTTCAGACTGAAGAGGATTGTGTCGCTTGTCGCTTGGGTGTGAATTGTTAGTGTCGCTTGTAGCTTCGGTGTGAAATTTCCACAAGATAGCTTTCAGGTTGAAGCGACAGGCGACAAGCGACACAGGGTTTTGACACCAAAGCAACAAGCGACCAGCGACACATGTTGCTTTGGAACGAGCCAATCAACAGCAACGTTTCACAGCGTAGGAGCATGGCAGGCCGCACAAACCTGCGTTCGATTGGTGAAATCCTGAAGCGACACGTGTTACGGGTCGCGTGTCCCTTCGATGTGAAATCTCCCTTAGTCTATAAGGAAGCTTTCACTGTGAATTCACTACCAACAGACAGAGGCGACACAATGCAAGCTATTAAAAAACGGCCCAGTCCGAACGACACGCAAGCGACAAAGCAACACGTGCCGCTTGCCGGTCTAGTCGCTTCCGTTCGGAAGGTTGCATTTATTACTGTGGGTTCATTTCCAAGCGACACTTGTTGCTGTCGCATATCGGTTATTACTCCTATGACTTAAGGCAATTTTATGTTCGATACGTCAAAGCAGAGTATCTAATTGCAGTAGGTTTTTAGAGCCGCGGTGGTGTAGTTGTTAGGGCGTCTGACTGCCAGGCGGGAGACCCGGGTTCGAATCCCGGAGTGGGTGAATAAAGGTCGGAATTATTCCGCATTGTCCCCGCATAAAGCAGCTCCGCGGCTCAACAGCCTCATATCAAATGGGTGCATGAGGGCAAAAGCGGCCGGAGTGTGATGCTGATCACTTCGCCTCCAAAATGACCTTTCCCCCACATCCCGTAAATGTGCCTTCATGGCACTGTGTTATTTATTTATTTTATTTTATTTTATTTATTTATTTATTTATTAGTTTGCTTCCTACAGAGAGAGAATCTCCAATTACAGGGAAGCTTACATAATTCAAATAATAAACATATAAAAGTGTAGATTACAAATAAACATAAACACAAACGCATTTATACACACAAGATAATAAGTGAAGTACTACAGGAAACAAACATATATACATCCAACCATATACATAAATATTCATTGTTCAGAACATAGCCTAAGTATTGAACGGAAATAATAATAATAATAATAATAATAATAATAGCATAGAAGGTAAAATAATTGTAGAACAATGCAAAAATGCACAGTAGAATGGATTCACAGATGTATATCTAGTCTTTTTCAAAAATTGGTTTTAGTGTTTTTAGATACAAGGAAAGTGGCAGACTAAGATCCAGATTTCCATGCTTTGTAGAAATATTATTATATGCAGAACAAAGTCTGAATAAAGGTGATGATTTGTATTTTTCTGTTCTCGGGATATCACAGAGGAAAAGGTGTCGCATCCGAAGATTAGATTTTCTAGTATTACATTTAAACTGATGAAGGAAGTTACTATTATCCAGAATTCCATTTACTGTTTTGTAAAGAAATATTTGTTGTGCTAATTCTCTCCTACTACTGAGGCTTACATAACAAAACTCTTTCAATAAATACTTATAAGATAATTTCATCTCGTAAGCAGATACTTGATTCTTCTTGTAGTAAAAGTACCGTAGAAATCTTTTTTGAATTTGCTCTATACTATTTTTATAAGATATAAACCCAGGAGACCATACAACCGACGCATATTCGAGTTTACTTTTTATCATACTGTTATACAATAGCATAATAACATTTAAACTATTTAGGCTCTTTGAGCTTCTTATGAGAAATCCAAGTCGTCTATATGCATCCTTAACAATATTCGAAATATGTTCCTCAAAGGATAAATTACAATCAACAACAACACCAAGATCCTATATGCACTTGGTAGAGAGCTCTTTGGGTAGCAGATAGTTGTCAGATTTAAGGTATTCTGAGGAAATTTCAGTAGGAAGATACAGGGACACGAGGCTAAAATCTGGGCAAATTCGTTACGGACAACGTGTGACGAATTATAATTTTTCGAGGGGAAATCTTATAGATCTCTATTCCTGTAATAGAAGCCTGTTTTGGGTTTCCAAAGAAAATGCTTTATTCCGAATAAATAAATATTTGCAATTCATTAGTTATTTTGTTTATATTTTTTCGAGACTTTCGAGACGAGACGAGACTTTTCAGGAGCCGTCTCGTCTTGTGTCTCGTCTCGAAAACGAGACAGGTGGTCAGTCTCGTCCCGACTCGAATTTTAAAAAGCCTGTCCCGTCTCGTGTCTCGTATCGCTTTCGAGACGAGACACGAGACGAGACGGGACATGTCTCGTCTCGTGGGCAACACTATTCTCTAGTGTTTAGGTATTCACTTTATCCAGGCTGGAAAGTCTAGCGTATACAGTTTGATGTCAGTGCATGTTATATATCTCAGTTTTCTCATGCACAACATACCTCTCTCGAGTTTCAATAAAAGTAAAGGTAAAGTGCTCTCCTGTGCATAGCACCACGCCATGAAGGCGTATAGGGGGTGTGGGGGTAAGTTTCAATAACTTGCACAAATTTTACAATGCAATTTAGATGCAACAACGTCTCTTGTTACGTTTTTCTCGGGTTACTAATAAACTGATTAATGCAATTATATCGACATCATCATGCGAACTGAACAAAGAAACAAGTGTTGCTTGCTGCGTGTCGCGTGCATCTTCTCTCTCCGGCAGGGTTGGCAATTTTTTTTAAAAAAAAAAGAAACAAACAGTTTTTTTTAACATGTTTAAAATGTTTTAAACAGTGTTTCAAACAGGAACCGAAAAAAACGTGATTTAAACAAATAAAACGTTTAAATCATAATGCCAAGAATACTTATTTTCTAAGAGTAATGATTAATAAAGAATCTGTTAATCATTCAAGAATGGACTGTGTTCCTATTATAAAGTAAATACTTGACTAACTTCTTAAAATACACATGCATTTTAGTCTTAAATCTCGCATGTAGGCTGTTCGAGAAGCTTCAACTAATCCACAGTTGCCAGACCCACTGAGTTTACGTGGTAGCTATTCTGTCTTTTTTTTTTTTTTTTTTTTTTAATAGGCGTGAATGCGACTGACATTATCAACAATGTGCACATTTTGCAGTGTGTTAAGTGAGGAACAAAACGGTTTAATTCATGTAGTATTAAATTTTTAAAATATTTTAAACACCTGTAAGAAAACAGCCAGGTGCTTTAAACGTGACCCACGGTATTCATCTCGATACGTTTCTTTGTTAATTCAATATACATTTTCAGCCACTGAACAGATTTCTATACACAATAAACAGATTAACACGCATTGAATGAAAGGCATAGTTATAAAACACGCAAATAACCACAAACTATCAAACACCAAGTATCAAAATGTGTTTTAAACAAGTCTGAAAAAAGCATGTTCAAAACACTTTGTTTTAAACATTTTAAACATTTGTGAAAAAACAAATCCATGTGTTTAAAACTTTTAAAACAAGTTGTTGAAAACACTTTTGTTTTAAACATGCCGACCCTGCTCTTCGGGTGTGAAACTCTTGTGTCTCGTGCCGTATGTCGCATACACTCAAGCCACCAACACCCTCCAAAAATTACAGTCGAATGTTTGATCCGGTATTTACCTTGGAGCTTTCCTCGTCTTCTCTCTTCGGTGTGAAACTCTCGTGTCTCGTGTCGCGTGTCGCGTGTCGCGTGTCACATGTCGCGTGTTGCGTTTCTATTCGGTGTGAATTCTCCCTTACAGTTACGGATGCTTGCTTTTGAAAGTACAGTAGAGCGTCGATTATCCGAACGTCGGTCAACCGAACGACCGCTTAACCGATCTGTGTACTCGCTCGCACCTGTTACTCTCCCACCCTACCGTCCATCATCCATGCGTATGTAATATGTACATATTTTTGTTTAATAAACTGTACTACATACTATATATTCCTACTAAAGTTGCCTTTGTACGTTACTTTGTAATACTTAAAGAGATGCCTGTTTTTATGAATAAATTTACTGTACAGTACTTCTTTTTGGCAAATAAACATGTACAGTTCGATTATCCGAACAAACCAGTTTTCCGAACACCCATGTCCCCCAATTACTTCGGATAATCGACGCTCTACTGTAGTTAGTTATTTTCAGTGGCGAAACAACGGGGGGCAGGGGGGCATTGCCTCCACCCTCAACCTTGAACGGATATGATTTCTAGGGGGACAAGGGGGCAAATATCGAGGGCCAAGGGTACCTGTAGGGGGCAATTACCGCTCCAAATTTCAAATTTTATGTATAATAAAAAATCATTTTTGAAAATTTTCTTTTTAAATGATGTGAGCTTCAATGGTGAAGTTCGTGCATCCACCAGGGTTGACGTTAAGGATGCTGTGATGCCCAAAGAACAGTTTCCAATTTCGACAGGTACGTTATCTGTAGAACGGAAAGTAGTCTCTTGACTAAATTGTATTTTTCCAAAAGGAACAAAGTTATTATTGACAGGGAATGCAAGCCTGTAAATCAGAAGTAAATGAAGTATACACAGCAGAACCTTTAGTTCCAGAACCTAACTTGACTGAAGTTCAAGATGCTATTAAAAGGCTAAAGAATAACAAAGCACCTGGCATTGATTTAATACCAGCTGAGTTAATTAAATATGGTGGAAATTCGTTAATATGTCAAATTCATAAATTAATTTGTTTAATATGGAATAAAGAAAAAATCCCTCAACAGTGGAAAGAATCCATAATTGTTCCTGTGTTTAAGAAAGGTGATAAAATGAACTGCAATAATTACCGTGGAATTTCCCTACTCTCAACAACATACAAAATATTGTCTAACATTCTTTTAACAAGACTAACCCCATATGCTAATGAAATTATAGGTGATTATCAATGTGGATTTAAACGTAACAGATCAACTACAGATCAAATTTTTCACATCAGACAGACACTTGAAAAAAAGTGGGAATATAATCAAAATGTCCATCAGCTATTCATTGATTTCAAAAAAGCATATGATTCGGTCAAAATTATATAATATATTAGTAGAGTTTGGAATACCTAAGAAGCTTGTTAGTATGATAAAAATATGCACCAGTGAAACAGGCAGTAAAATTCGTGTGGTTATTAATATGTCTGACAAATTTACAATTCATGTTGGGTTAAAACAAGGAGATGCATTATCTCCATTGCTCTTTATTTTTGCCTTAGAATATGCTGTTAGGAAGGTAAAAGAAACTAAAGAAGGACTAAAATTAAATGGTGTGACTCAGTTGTTAGCATATGCAGATGATGTAGACTTACTGGGGGATGATGTGAATACAATTAAGAATAATGCTAAAATATTTTTCAAAACTGCTAAAGAGATAGGTTTGGAAGTTAACAAAGAGAAAACTAAATATATGTTTACAGGCCGAAACCAGGTGTTAGGTAATAATCAAAATCTAATTATTGATAACAACTCGTTTGAATCAGTTTCCAAATTCAAATACTTAGGAGTAATATTAACAAATGAAAATTATATTGAAGAGGAAATAATAAGTAGGCTTAATTCAGGAAATGCATGTTACTTCTCTCTTCATAAACTTTTGTCTTCTCGTTTAATATCTAAGAAACTAAAAGTTAAAATATACAAAACAGTAATTTTGCCTGTAGTATTATATGGATGTGAAACTTGGTCCCTTACATTGAAAGAGGAACATAAATTGAGAGTATTTGAAAATAAGATCCTTAGGAAAATCTTTGGACCTAAAAGGGATGAGGAGACAGGTGAGTGGAGAAGGTTACATAATTTAGAACTACATAATTTGTATTCACGTCCAGATATTATTAGAATGATTAAATCACGAAGACGTAGATGGACAGGCCATGTGGCACGAATGGGAGAGGAAAGAGGAGTTTACAGGATTCTTGTTGAGAAACCTGATGGAAAGAAACCTGTAGGAAGGCCAAGACGAAAATGGGGGGACAACGTTGAGATGGACCTAAGGGAAATCGGTAGGGATGGAAAAGAGTATATAGATCTTGCTCAAGATAGGGAAAGATGGAAGGCCTGTGTTGCAGCAGCCATGAACCTTCGGGTTTAAGAAGGCTAGAGAGTTAGTTAGTTAGTTAGTTAGTTAGGGAATGCAAGCCTTGAATCGAAAATTCCAGTTCCTCAAAACGCACTTATTATCTTTGAAGCAGGTATATTTTGCCAGGCTTTTCCAAGGAGTTCAGAAAAAGCATTTTTACCCAGTGAACTTCCAACATATTTTCGTTGCCAGTCTAACAATAAAGGATTCCACACATCACTCTTCAATGGTTTAAAAACAGCAACATCGAGGGGTTGAAGTATTGCACTGCTGTGTGGAGGCAACTTGAGTATTGATGCATTTTCTTGCTGTGCCAAGGTTAGCACCTCAATGGAGAGATGGCTCACATGACCGTCCAAAATGATTAGCAACGGCCGTCTTTCTTTCGGAACGGATGGAAGAAATTGTGTTTGAAACCATGAATAAAAACGTTGCGAAGTCCATCCAACCATTTTCTGTAGCACGGTAGGTTGTACGTACAGGGTAATGCATCTTTACTCTTCCAGCTGGACTACATGTTCTTGCCCTGAATATTATGGGGAGTGGTAAAATGTCACGAGCAACATTGACACACGCGAGGACAGTTGTTTCTCTTCCTGTTCCTTGGGTCCGTCGTTTAACAGGCAACCCTATGCCACCTATAACCTTTCCAGTGCTTACATCATGGATGAATGATGTTTCATCCAGGTTGAACACATTTTCAGTCTTGTTTTGCAGCTGCAGTTCTGTTATCAGACATTCCAGAAGATCAAGAAACCCATACACTATGAAGGGATCCTTCTGAACCTCCAAGCGCGTGTGCTCTGTGATTTCTGGTTTTCTGAGGGTCAGTTTATGCCTCTGTGTAAACCCATGAAACCATTCATGACTGGGTCGCCCATCTTTGAATCTGGTTTTCAACTGATTTACAGTCACGTACTGTTCCACTAAGTTGATATACTCTTTAATGCTCAAACCAAAGCCCCACTTTGTCAGGGAACGTAAATGTGAAGCTAACACCTCCCTTTCTCTAGCAGAAATCTCAGAGTGTCTGCCTCCTCCATCAGTTGACTTTAAAGCAGGTAACACTTTTTGTGTCCCCTTCCATCCTTTGCAATGTAGCACAAGAGTTGAATATGGGATTTTAAAACGCTTAGAAACATCACGAACACTTGCACCTTTTTCAAGTTCGTTCAGGGCATTGCCTAACTCTTCTGCACTGTAGCTTCCTCCCACACCCCTGTTTATTTTTCTGATGTAGTTACATGGCATTATTCACACTGAAAAGAGCAAGAAGTAGCAATTTTAAAATTCAACAGCACTGACCACACTTTCCCTGGTAACTTGATCACACTTTCCCGAACACAGGGAATTTGCGGGCGAGTGTGATCATGACTAGTAAGAACAGCAGGAACCTCTCATTTGAGCACAGAAAGAAATAAAAGTAACTTGTAGGTCCTACAATTTACCCAGCATTGCCTTTTTCACAATCCTTTGATTTTCCTGCGAGACAGAAATTTTTTTACGCATATGAGAAATTTCAGTTTGAAATATTTTGTAATGGCATTTTCACATGCCCCTCCTGTATGCTTGCAGCAATGAACATATATCCAGATACATTCAAAAAATGCATGATCATCAGTTTTCTTCAATCATCTGTTCCAAATACTTAGAACAAGCTGCAGCTTAAGTTTGTAACTGGAGATCACACTTACCCCATTATCACTCTTACCCCAATTCACCCTAATGTAAAAAAAAGAAAAATTCGGAATGCATTTATCATGCATTTTCTGTCTTTCAAAAATAGTTTGTGTGCTTGTTTTCCATTATTAATGTGAAATTGAACGTGTTGAACAAATAATTCAAATAGTTTGTTCGAACAGAAATGCTTTAGCACCGACTTCTACCTCTTTCTTGTGTAATTTACAAGGATAATAACGTCTTTGACACCACTACTGCTACTTAATAATAATAATAATAATAATAATAATAATGATAATGTTATAATAATAATAACAATAATATTAATACTAATTATTATTATTATTATTATTATTATTATTATTGGTACGTTTATCCTGGTTCTTGCCCACCCTCCAGACAAAAATTCGTGGTTACTGTTAGAATTAGAATATTAACTGTTACTTGTAACTCCGTTACAACTAACTAGTTACTTCCAAACACTGGAATTTCGCCCCTTGCTCTAAATTTACAATAAAAACAACTAAAATATTGAGCTTTGAGGCTTGGGGTATGATAACGGGTGTTTGTTGGGGGTAATGACAGTAGGATCAGCCGTACTTAGAGCGGCGCAATGGACAACTACAGTTACGATTCTCACAGCAGTTATTGCCTGTAACTAATCTCCAGGCTAATTACGAGTGCATCATATTCTAACAATAGATCCCGAGTTGAATTATCTTGCAAAAAACTATTAATCATGTTCATTGCATGATCAAATGAAATGCGAAGATCTTGGCTCTGAAATCAGATGACCTGTTGGGAAACGCAGAACATGTTAAGTAACGACCGGATATTCTTATTTATTATTTTTTTTTAAAGCTTAGCTCGCTTGCGATATTATCTCCGCACACTTACTGCATGCACTAGTCGTTCTTCGGCAACACGCCTGGTTAGTTTCCGTTCGAGGGGAGCAGGTAAGTTTTATATGTTCACACTAAAATGTACAAAAAAGATAGAAAATCTTCGATTTATAAATTAAACAGTGAGATATTTTCGTCTGATACATCACCGTATGGGTGAACGAGGAATTTTGAAGGAGGGCGTGTTCCTGAGAGTTCTCTTGTCCCAAGGTTGCCAGACGTCTCGGATTTTAAGTAATAAGTGATCATGTTTGCCCGGACGTGAATTGTCTCGTATTTGAGAGTTACATTTTCCCCCGGTTGTATCCATGCTTCTGCACTAGATATCAATGTGATAACTAGAGCTTGGCAAGTTGATGACAAACCATCTTTTCTTTCTAAAAAATCAAGCTTTCATTTTTAGAACAAAAATTATTTTTAGGTTATTTTTAAAGTCATTTTTATTGTCTAGGTTATTTCTTGACATTTTAGGTCATCAGTTTCCGAGCTCTTGTGATAACTATCGGTGACATATGAAGCATAGTGAAACCGTTCTAATTAAACCACTAGACAAACGAACAGATACAGACCTAAGAACAGAGGCGCAACCACGAATTTTTGTCTGGGGGGGAGGGGCAAGTACCAGGGTAAACGTACCAATGATAATAATAATAATAATGATGATATTATTATTATTATTATTACTACTACTAGTGGTTGTATCAAAGACGTTATTAGCCTCATAAATTACGCAAAAAGGGGGTAGAAGTCGGTGCTATAGCATTTGTTTGGAACAAACGATTTGAAATATTTTCTCACCAGTAGCGGCTCGTGCCTAAAATAACAGGTGAAGAAGTATATTTATAGGCAATGAAAACAAATAGTAAGTGCCAGTGCCCCCCCCCCAATTTAAAACGTCTTTTTTGTCTTCATCCGTCCATCTGGAAAATGGTGTCTGCAACAAATTACACACTAAGTCATTTACTGGGTTCATTGTAGAAACCACAGCTCAACACATGAACACAACACACGATAGGAAACGCGAAACACACACGCGGAACAAGATCTCGCGAGAACGCGAAGATTTTGCCACAAGCACTGGATGCGATGTTTTCTCCGACGAGAGAACTGCTTCATCTAGAAGGCGACACCCGTTCAAGGCCAACGCTAGGTGACGTCACCGTTGCCATGACAACCGGCTAAGTTTTCCGCAACCTAGCGGTGTTTGCTCTTGGGTTGGGACGAACTCAATACGTACGTAGCGCCGAGCGGCGTGTTATTGGGTATTATCGTGTGCGTGCTGCTGGGAAATAGTTTAATTTAACAAGCCAATGAAAAATGTCAATATTAATTTGAAAATTAGGTGAAAACATCTGCACTTGTTGCACTTGGCCAGCCGCCACTGTCTCAACACCGTCAATTTCACATTAGGTAATAATGGAAAACAAGCACACAAACTGCATTTTGATTTGCAGAAAATGAATGATAAATGCATTCCGAGGATAATTCTTTTTGTACATATAGGCTAACATGTATCTTTCATGTACAACATATGTTTTACACATATTCAACATGGAGCGACACAAAATAAGAACATACATATGCAACCTGCTAACTATAAATTGTGTATGTATTCAAATTTTGTTCAATAAATATATACAGCACATATTATTTAAATACATGATATTACAGAAAATAGCCACATTGCGAGCGAAGCGAGCAAGAACATTTTTAGATCCAATTTTTGCAATTGAAAACAATATTGATTTAATAGGGTGCAAATAATTTCACTGGACGCCACAGTATTGTTTATTTTACATTTTTTAAAAATTTAGATCGTTCGGAGTCCAGGGCCGACTCCCACCGACCTCACCTAGCTAGGGCTATGAACTTGACGAGACTTTGAAAAGAGGCATTGCGAGCGAAGCGATCAAGAAAATTTTACGAAATGTATTTTAATTTGCATAAAATTTGAAATCGAAGGGGGCAATTGCTCCTCTGTACTCCCGTGCAGGTGCCCTTGGCCGTCTGTGTTTGCCCCCCTGTCCCCTAGAATTGACTTCCGCCGAAAGTGGGCGGGGGCAATCCCCCCGCCCCCCTGTCGTTACGCCACTGCCTGATCATAGCCGGATCTAGAATGTTCTATTTTTCTGGGAGGGATATGCTGTAAGCATATGATAAGATGTAACACTCGAAATACAATGTGCAGATTGTTCTAACTATTAAAAGAGCCTCATGTGTGTGTGTGTGTGTGTGTGAAATATTCACAAGGGCTCGTTTGAGGTTCAATTTGTAGTCATAAACTAATCGGGAATGGACCTTCAAAGTGAAATCATCCGAACCATTGTAATAATATACTTCCACCAAGAAACGAACCCAGTACCCTTTGATTATTTGTATTAACAGTCAAGGCCAGCCGCAGAGGGGGATCAGAGGGGGGCACTCTCTCCCCTGAGAGTCCTGAAAATACTTCAAGTTTGAAATTGTAGCGTGACAGATGCTTTATGAGAATTCCCTTAACTGACGGAAAGCATCACTTCCACATTAGGCACTGCTGCCCCACCCCCTGAAATCCTGCGGGCGGCCTTTGTTAACAGTGATTACAGGCGAAACTGTCACGAACATGGGGAATATTTAACCACTCGGATTCGATTTTCGTTGTAGACTTCATCGCGGCTAGTAAATCTAGTCGAGATTAAAACATATTTGTGCTCAACTTCTGTTTAGTCTTTTATTGTCTGAAAAAGGATTTCTCCAACATACTCCAATATGCTTTTTATGCTACTTAGTCATCCCTTTTCGGAGGGGTACGTGCCCCTCCCGCTAAATGCTCCGGATACACCAGTAGTTGGTAAACACGTGTGACAACCAGTGGCGATTGGGTACCAAAACTAGGCGAGCGGAGGGGAAAGGGGCCAAGTTGCCAAAACTGCTGGGACAAGGATAGATTACTTTCGCTTGGTAAATAAGGTTTATCATAGTGCGGGGTCAAAAGTGGCAAGAAGTGGGGGAGCACTCTTAATCGCCGCCACTGGCGAAAGGCATTGTAATCAAGAAACAAAATGCAAGCAGTAATTAGTGCTGAGACAATACGAGAGCATTCACGCTGCTTTGATATGCTCCTTCAAATGGACGCTAACCTTTCATTAACACCCATTCTACTCGTGCACGGCATTGGCGATGATAAGAAGCTGCTGTAAGTGAGGTACGTACACTTGACTTCCTTTCAACTAAAGTAATTAGGATTTTAAAGGTGAGTGGAAACTCGGCTCTTCTTTGTTTGTATTATTTAACGCACTTTTCTACATCTTTAGAGTAGCGAAAATTATGATGAATGATGATAAGATGAATTTCATGAAAGACCACAGTCCGTCAGGGACTTTAACCCAAAACCTTTCTAGGCAAGTTCATGAGTCGATCACTCGACGTTAGTGTTGCCCACGAGACGAGACTTTGGCCTGTCTCGTCTCGTGGAGTCTCTTCGAAATGCTGTCTCGTCTCGAAAATATTCGTTTGTCTTATGGCACATGGTCAATCTCGTCTCGTCTCGAATTTTTAAAAGCCTGTACCGTCTCGTCCTGTGGGCAACACTACTCGACGTGATCAGTTACCGAATCGGCAAAATATTGTACTTGTTGGAAGTGTTCCTTCCGCCTTGTTCGTCGAGTGGTCGAGTTGTGAAGGTACCGAAAACAGAACATCCTGTATGCAGTGTTGAATCCAGGCAACGGGGACAACAACTTCACGGGGGGAATATCATTGGCATCAAATTATATTAACAATAAAACAATACTAATAGTTTGAAATTGCCCTTGCTTCTGATATGTAATTAAATTAAGTTTAATTAGGTTTAATTAGCTATCATTTTAAGAATGATATTACAAGAATGAATAAAATAATATTAAAGCATGCAATAACTTATATTTGAAGCAAACTAATGGGTTGAGACTTTTTCATAGCATATCCGTGGATGACGTCATGAATGAAACTTTCTGTGTGTCCCTGGTCCTCTTCACTTGACACAAGCTTGAAGCGTATCCTCATCCATCATATTTCTTAATTTAGCAGTAATCAAAACGGACGATAATTTAAATTATTTCATTATTTTAACATTTGATTGATTGATTTGCTATTTTAAGTCCACTTTATGCACTGTAAGGCTAATCGGGATTGGACCTACACTTTAAAGTGGGATCCGAACCACTATGTGCCTCCACCGGGTATCAAACCCGGGACCCCTTGATTACAAGGCGACGACGCTACCACTGCGCCATGGGGAGGCGCTGACTTTTAATTATAAAGAAGACTAAATCAGTGCTTATTACTACGAAAAAATCACAAAAAGTACGCTTTACGTTAAATTAAAGTGAATGAAATGAAGCCAAAGGGAAGAAGGTTGCCAAATTTTCTAGCTATTGTCGAATGCTCTCCCTGGTTATCGAAATTTTCAGGGGGAACTTTAATTTCTGGGAGGGATTTGACCCCCCCCCCATTCATCACTGCCTGTATGTTTTCTTGGTTAGGCAATTCTGTCTACTAGTTTTCCACGAAAATGAAAACAAAAATTAGCATTCATCAACCGGCCACATATATAATTTCGGATCTTGTAAACCAGTACCTGAGTCCATTATACAGCTTTTATCCATATGTTCCGCCAACAATTGAGTGTAAGAGACTCCCTAACGGCGTAGTGGTTACGTCATCGCCTTGTAATCAAGTGGTCCCGGGTTCGATTCACGGTGGAGGCACATAGTAGTTCGGATCCCACTTTAAACTGTAGGTCCCGTCCCGATTAGCCTATCTGTGCATAAATTACGCTTAAAACAAACACTCTACTGAACTGAACTAAAAGGAAAAAGTGCGTCTATGGCTCGAAAGATACTGCATTTCTGGCTACCACAATTATCAAGAGTGTATTATATCAGTTGTAGGTGTTTAAAATAAATGAGCTGATTTGAGTTTTGTTATTTAGCGTCGCTTTTCTGTACCTTTTAGCTAATCGCGTGAGTGGGGATGAGTGATGATTGAATTGTTCTGGTTAATTTTACTTTGCATTTCTGCCACTTTTTGGCCAATCGCGACGATGACGATGAGTGATGATATGATAAAATTGATGAAGGGACACTTCACATTGAACACCAATGCCCAGGCTGAGATTTGAACCCGGGACCCCTGGCGTCGTAGCGCGCTGTGTTAACAACTCCTCCACAGAGGTTGGCAAAACTAATTGCAGCCTCGAGTTGTAAAAGAAGACTAAATATTTCCACAGCGAGAAAATTAAAATACATGTAATTCTATTCACACTTTCAAAGCCACAATACCTCGAAGAATGGGAGGAAAAGCAAGTTTAATTGGAAAGAAAAACGTACCTTTTCCTTAACTTATAAAAGGAGACATTTTATGAAACTTGCATCCCAAAATTTCCCGCTTAAGTGCGTCGGTTGATGTTACAGTACCATACGAAGATGACGTCACAGTTGACACTGTTTTTCCGTGTTTCCTGTAGACCACTGGGTGTGCACAGTTTGCGTCATAACTACACTTTTGCACAAAGTGAGGCATCTTACCAAGAACATGTTATATTTGTGCACGGAGAACTTATGGTCCATAAATTTCTTCCTGTAATCACAAAACAAACAACCGCATGGAAAAGGCATTGCGCGTGACAAAACGGGAGATCATAGTGCGGGATGATTTACAGGATTGTGCAACTTCCCTTTCGCTGCATGTTTTGAGTTGTCCGTGGTTATTAGTACTCATTGCTTTATCTTGTGGTTAGTGTTCAGGCCTTCCCAACACCTACAGCCACCCTTTTGCTCTTGGGGAAGTTCCTTACGTGAAATCCTGGCATCATAAGTAACGGTATTTTGCAAAATGGAGGAGCATTGTGATTCTGAACCAGCTCAACAGGCCCGAGTAGAAATACTGATTCTGGAGGCTACGAAAAAGTAAGTTAGTAATTATTTGCAGTTGATATAGCATCTGGCTACCACGTGGAAGACCCGGATTCGAGTCCCTGGCAGGTGACCAGGACCAAGAATTTTCCCTGTCATTTCCCTGTTTCTGCGTGGCTCTGAGGTCCACCAGCCTCGTGTAAATGGGCACCTGGGGGAAACCCTGGGGGATAAAGGCGGCGTGATGCTGATCATATCATCACGACTATGGCCGAATCAAGAATATGTGGAGCTCTTTGCCTCCACATCACCCCATGTGCCTTCATGGCATGTGTGCCTAATGTTTTTTGATCGCATTTTCATCAAAGTGATTGAACTTGTATTGTTAACTTGATGTGTCTTGCAAGAAGCAGTCGTGAAGGGATCTCACACTGAGGCAATTTACACAGCCACTCGCTTTTTAGATAGAGGTCAGGTTTAATATAAATGTTGACTGAATGTTTGATGACGATGAAAATTGGTTGTTTACATACGGTACCAGAAATTCGTTATTTCTGGGTTGTAGCGGCGATGTGCACAGTAGAACCCCAGAGCTTCATGTCGATATGTTGACATCAAAATGTCCAGGAATTTTTTTACGTGAGATTCACCTGACCATTTTGAAGGTCTTCTTGCTTGGCTAAATACTCTACTGCAACTGCTAAGTAGGCACCAACATGAAATCAAGCAGTTCCGGGTAAAGGAAGATTGCATAGAGGTTGGAATGTCACTTTACACTGTAAGCCCAGTCCCGATTAGCTTGTCTGACCATGAAGTTAACTTACAACAATCTTTG
Source organism: Lepisma saccharinum (assembly GCF_977018435.1). Classification (NCBI taxonomy): domain Eukaryota; kingdom Metazoa; phylum Arthropoda; class Insecta; order Zygentoma; family Lepismatidae; genus Lepisma; species Lepisma saccharinum. The sequence goes on along the minus strand of NC_139242.1, from coordinate 20,515,890 downwards.
ACAGGTTACAAATCATTTAAATTGATATTAGCAGTAATTACAATCATAAACGTTTATTTAAGTTCACTTAATGCTGGTCCTGCAATTTAAAGAGGGATCATAAACACTAGGCAATCTGCTCCACCTGGAATCGAACCCGAGACCCCTTGATATCAATGTGGCGGCGTTAACACTACGGCATCGTGGAGACCCAAATTACAGTCATGAGTCACTTCCGGAAATATTCTGGTGATGATACAATCATGCTACACCAACCATTTGTTTCTGATTTCAAGTAATTATATGTCGAAATGTTCATTTCACCAAGCATACAATAAATACATCCAATTCATATATGTGTGTGTGTTTTGGTCATATTCAACGCATGTCGTGAGTGCAAATTTTGTTCTTATGGACTGCGCTAGAAATCAGGCCGATTGGAAAGTTTGACACCACCATGGATGATATATTTTGAGCCCATGCTAGTTAATTCCTGACTATGTAGGCTCTGATATGTACTTCGTAGACGGAACATAACAATTATCTATACCTTTTTGAGTCATAAAACTATTTTTTTTTGCTTAAAACTTGATCCTGATTTGGCCAAATTACTAAATTCCTATCTTCTTCTGATATTGCCACAGCCTTATTGTTTCCTTTTCTGATTCCCATTGAGATCCAATTTATTCTTATCCTTAAGGCTGAAACGTGTTATCCCACATTTTTCTGTCTACCCTTCCCATATCATTACAATAAACAATAACAAATGTATGTTCTAACTTTATTGTGCATAGCTCATTCGAACATATCACGCACGGTTTTCTGCTCTTCCTATTCTCCATCCCAAAAGTTCTTCGAATAAAATATGTTTTGCTTATTTCTATAATTAGTAGATATGAGTATTTCAGTATAACTGTTTTCGTTGTACATATATTTCGATCCATTCTAATCATTGGTGTAGTTTTGAACGATTCAAGAGTTTTGTGAACACTATGTTTTCAACTTTTTAGCACATGCCTTTTGTCATTTTATTACTAATTTTCTAGCTTAGTCACTTTGACCAATTTGTTCTGCTGTTACTGAAGATTCTGAGATTTTACTCACATTTTTTTTTGTTTTCACGTTGTCATATTTGGACACACTTTCTAGAAATATCCACCATGACCTATAGGTTAGTTAGCGCTTAATAATCACAGAACTGGTGAAATGATTGACAGGTTTTTAAAAATATTTACTAAAGGGAAATTTAATTCCTTGTTAGTACTAATTAGGGAACATTACAAAGCAATTGCAGAGTTAAGCATATTTAACTCGTAATGAAATACATAAGATGAGATCACGACTTTAGGAATAAGAAGCTAATTAGTGTATGTTCATTTAATGATGGTACGATGCACAAAAGAATAATGTAATCAGAGAAGACATTTTTTTCATATCTTATCTAAACACTGATTAGTTACCAGAAATATTTCGAAATACTGCATACGATTTTAACCTATTATATATATAGCCTATATATTTCCTCACTTTAATTGAAGAAGAAATTCTGTCAAGAGAAGTTAGAGGTGAAGGATTACAGTTTAATATAGGTGAATTACTATCTAATAACTGCGCGTTGGAAAAGAAGATATTTTGTCAGACAAAATACCTGTTGCTTACAGTGAAAGACAAATTGGTATTTGCGTTTAGTAATGTAGTACTTTAAGTAATGTTAGATTTTTTAAGAACTAATACAAAGAATCCCTAAATATGTTTAAAACATCGATTATTAACGTAAAGACATATTTTTAGCTTTATGATATTTGAAAATTTCGGAACACATGCTATTTTAGGATTTCGCAAAATATAAAATTCAGATGGATTTGTGCATTGATATAATATATTATAATATATCTCGTGTCGCAACAATATTTTTACACTGTATAATGTATATTAAACTTTTACAGGTTAAGAAGGATGCATGTTTTGAGTTTTGCAAGTATTTTTTACGAATGTGTGAAACTGTACGTTTTCGTAACAATATGCTCTACAAATACTGTAGCCATAAAGCCCATAATTGAAACAGAAGTCCCTTGTTTGTTCACCGATGAGACGTTATTAGTGATACTAAATAATGAAGAGCTTTATCTTCGAAACATGGCATTAGTACAACACCAAGAATGCAGAGAAAATAAGTTGTATACTTGGCCTTAATATAATTGCCTATTTACAAGCTTCTCAAAAACATCTGCCGACAGTAAAGAAATAAATAAAACTTACCTTGCGAATGATGGATGTGATTTCTATCATGTTGTCTAGCCACACTTCCAAAAAAAGCGAAAAATAATTCTCCATCTCCTTTGGACTAGCATTTCCTATTCCACGGCAATGTCTGTAAATAAACAAAAGACGAGTTGCATATTTCCGTCAAGGATTATCTATTACAGGATGAGACACTGAGCATATTCTCTATTGACTTGTGCGAACACTTTTCTAAGGCCTTATAAAACACAGACTATACATACACAGTACAAGCAGAGCCATCTGACGGGGGAAGTCAACGTACTCGAACAGTGAGGAACTGGTTGGTTGGTTGATTTGGTGTTTTAAGTCCACTTTATGCCCAGTAAGGCTATTTGGGACTGGACCTACAATTTAAAGTGGGATCCGAACCACTATGTGCCTCCACCGGGTTTCGAACAGTGAGGAACTATCGATTAATACACATATCGATGTTTGAGCTCGATACTTGGAAAGCAAATAGACTTTTTATTATTGGAATGTAATAAATCTAAAAAAAGGAATAATTAAAATTGTTGATTCTAGTCTTGGATTGTACCTAGAAATGTTCTAATTTCTTATACATTTACTAAATGTAATTGGGATATTTTCTAGTTTTCGTAAAATTCAAGACAAGAAACAACATTTTAATTCTTACACTAAAAATCTTACTTAATACTTCAATATTGTAATTGATTCCTGGATTTTTTATTTACATTGAAGTTTAATTATTGAAATCCACGTGATATGCAATGAGATTAACAAAAGGATCGGAATATATCCCCCTTGCACTAAAGTAACAAACTACCCGTAACGCAGCACATTTACCACAGAAGAAATATTGTACTGTGGAGTTACAATGAAAATTCATCGTATGCAAATACAGAGCAAGAACATAGCCACATAATATTAAATATTAAACTGTAAGAATTTGTAACGTTGACTACACACGTTTTCTTATCCTTGTTTCCATGTCCATGTAACAAACATGAGTCACACACAATTCCATATTTATGTTCGAAGAAGATCTGCAGAAACAGTAAATTTGCTGCTTCTTCAGTTAGGTATTTAAAGGATAGTTTCCAATTTATTTTCCAATATAAGAAATCAATTCCTGGTGAGGGCAAATTTTAATGATTACGTTATATTTTAAACTGTCTTGTGTTGTGATTGATAAAAGTAAGGAACAAGGAAACGACAGCATGAGTTGATATGGACCAGTATGCCCAGTACTTTTTAACCCATCCGTACATTAGGTTATATCCAGTGCCGGATCTACAAGGCGCAAAAGCCCGCAGTGCGGGGAGGTCCGGAGACAAGTAAGGATTTAGAGGGCCCTCAGCCATTGACATAGTAGAGGGTTCGCGTATGTGAAAAATAAACGTAATTACTTAGGGGTACAGAAAATAATATACAATACAGGTAAAGTTAAAGTTTCCTGTTCATATAGCACCGTGCCAATAAGGCACATTTAGTGTATGTGGGAGTAGGGCTTCACACATTTCCGATGTCGGACATCTTGGAGTGATGTGATCAGCACCACTCTCCGGCCGCCTTTCACCCCACCGGGTACCATATGATTTGAGACTGGGTGGGTCATGAAGCCGCTATATGAGGGGATAAAGCCAAAAAAAGTTCAGCCTTAGATCAAATCAGGCTTGAATTTCACGAGAAATGCAGTGGTGAAGGTTTCTTCAAACTATCTTTAATCAGGAAAAGTTATGACTGTATGATTGTAACAAATGTATCATTTTCCAGGTGTGAGAAAGTAATGTCATATACATACGGTATACCACATCACCACGGGCGCCGAAACCAGGAGACCAGGGGGGCGCGGGCCCCTTCAGTTCTCGTTTGGCCACCCTTATAGGGAACCCAATGTATAACTTCCAACATATTAGAAAACTTTTGTTCACAGAAACTTCGCACACAACAGGTGGAAAATTACGTAGGATTCTTCTCTGAAATTGGCAGAATCAAAAATGTGGGACTATCACTCAGTTTGAGTGTCTTTCTTGTGCTTGTGCGTTTATTATTTCACCATTTCCTTTTTCAAACCGACAATGAATTAAGGAAAAAGTATGGTATTTTATGAATGAATATGTGCGAGAATAGAGGAAGAAGCATGGTAATACTGTAGTCTTCATGCTCTTGAATGAGACAGTCCATTGCAAAATTGGCACCTTTGTTTCCCTTCGGAAAAGTGAAGCAGAAGTTGAAAATATTCTGATTTCAATATGCCACTGATTTTTATATATATATATATTGTATAATCAGGATTAGTATTTTTTTTGCATGTACCTGCAGACATGTGTGTGCTACTTCATACTGCATTGATGTGGCTGAAAGTTGCACTGTTACATATTTATACCAATGCTTAACCAACGATGAAAACAATACGCGCTCGCGCTCATGGTGTGTGTGTGTGTGTGTGTGTGTAGGCGGCTTAAGTGCCAGGCGACCCAAGCGATTGCCGGAGCACCGGCCTCGATGACGCCAGACCGGGGCTTTCCAATTTAGTAGGGACAAATCCTTATTTCTGAATACATAAATGTGGATATTTGTTTTATAAAGAGTTGGATTTGTGTTGAGAAAATTTAATTGAAGTTACTTCTCAATGACAAAATTGCAAAATCATGTAGCACTTTAAACTAAGATACTAATGTTATTTTGATATCCCTACAATATACACGTTCTTTGACATTAAGGCATTGGAAACACGGTCATGTTTTTATTGGTTGAAGGTTGAAAGTAGTGGGACCAGGGTAGAAAGTTGAGGCGGGGGTGACAGGGTGGACAGTTGGGGTGCCAAAAATCGACCTCGCCTGGAAGGAAATTTTGTCTTGGGCCTTCCTTTTTTATGTAAATATGTGTAAATATATTAAACTCCTATAAAAAATTGTAGGAATACGTATTATAAACCGAATATGATAATCAAATTCTCACTCAAATGTTATATGTAAAGTATTATGTTGTATAATTACATATCACAGTAGTACAGTGAGTTTTTGGTCCAGGTCATAAAGTTTGATGTACCCTGATATAGACCTTTATGTTTTGTTGTCAAAAATAGTGAATATAATGACAATTTTTCAAAGATTAACTCAAGTGTATTTGGTCCCAACTTGCCCCATTTACTTAGCTTTTCCCCCCTTCCCCAAATCTCTGAAGAAATCTGTGCCTACACATCACCCCCTTCTATGACCAGCTTCTTATTGCACTACTTTTACAATTATTCACTAAAAAATATTGCCCTACATTAGGACACAAGGCTTGCAACTGAAGTCGGTATATTAACCTAGCAGAAATATAAAGATATGGCAGTGGAAGGCTTATGCCGTAAAATTGTAGGTTTATAAATTATACATAAAAGGCTTGATAGTATAGAGGTTTATTTGACAACAAAATGCCTGAAGGGCTTGATCCTACATAAATAATAATTATAAGAGTATAAAACCCCAATATAAATACAATAAATAATAAAGAAACAATTAAATTCTCCAAATAAACCTTTATATAATTTAGACTTCCTTACACGTTATTTAACCAAAAATAGATTATTGTAATTTCATTTTAATATTAATTACCCCCCAAAATACCTATCTCTGAATAGAACAAAGTGTGCAGTGCTTTAACTAAAAATCCCAACTAACTACTCTACATAAAAACTTAAAATACTAAACTACTACAAAACAACTACTCCCTGTACTTTGTTCCATGCCGAGATGACCCCTTTCAACACTCAAAGAGAACTCAACTTAAGGTGCTTAAACCTCGGCTAATATTTTCCTAAATATACAGAAATTTGATATCCCTGCAGAAATAAATATTTTAAAGCTTGAGTGAGTTTCGGACTGTCTCGGTAACACTTCTTGAAAATTGTTTTACGTCTCTAAGAACCCCAGAATATTTAAAAATAAACAAAAAAAAGTCCGTTTAAAATTCCTCGCGTAACATTCAAGATTGTGTGGTTTGCATTGCCTATTTTCTATATATTTTTATTAGAGGAATAGGCTTAATGGAGTGAACAAGCTAGCTCAAATATTGAGACCACGACGATTGCAAAAGACACGAAGTTTCTCCATTATGAATTAGACAGATGTGATTTTTCAGAATTTTGTATATTAATGAGCAAGGTTCCCCAATTTGTTACACATTTTATGTCGTTGCTGAGACTATTGTTATTATTATTATTTGAGGGGTGTTCAATTGAATACATACACATTTCTCGCCTTGTGTCATATGATTATAGTAGTAAAATTATTAGAAGAAAAATTTAAAATCAATATTAATTGCATTTAGATAAGGCATGACTTACGCCACATGTCCTCATTTCACTAAGTAATGAAGTCCAGATTTGGCATGTACTTACTGTTTCCTCTAGCTTTCATCCCATCATGTGGCTTTATCGGGAGATAAGACAAGAATAGTCAGTTAAAAAATTGGGAGATAGGTTGGGTTGAAAAAGGTTAAAATGGTAACAATGTAGTGCCTTATCACTCCTTCCTACTTCATCTCTGGCTAGCAACTGCAGTGGCTAGTTAAGTGAGACTGTAGGGTGCTAATGGCAGTTTCAGTATTCATTTGCGTGTGTGTTTGTCTTTCGGGGGATATGTACACTAAATTCACGATGGTTGTATGTAGAAAATTGATGTTTTCAAGATTGGGAATTGTATTAATCGATAATACTCGTCCATTCTTTCTTTCCTCAATACGTATAAAATATATCATTAATTCCAATTTCAAATGCATAGAAATTAATGACAACACGATGTAGATATTATGCTTGTTTAAAATCTAATAGAAGTCATGAAGGTTTGTTTCGGTAATCGTTTGAACAGTTCAGTTTATCTGTTAAATAATCAATATAATTTCCTGAAGTAAGTTCATAAACCATATCCGGTTTGTTAAACTTGTATTTACGAAAAAACATTCCAGATCTGAGGATGTAATGTTCTTTTCCATTACACAACATACATCGCCACTTAATACATTTGTAAAGTATTTGTTACGAAACGGTCAATCTTTCACAACTATTCCTGTTATTTTTAAAATGAACTTTACTTGCAGATTAGCTGCGAAAGCCAGCGAGATGGGAAAAGGTATTGCAGAGGCCATCCCCTTTTCCACGGCAGCCAGATCTACTATTCTGCAGGTAAGCATTCTATATTGATTGACTGTTTTAAGCTAATTTTATACACAAAAAGGCTAATCGGGATGGACTTACAGTTTAGTTTAAAGTGGGATCCGAACCGTTGTGTCTCCACCAGGTCCAGTGGGATCCATGAGTATTACCGTGCAAATTGTCCATGACTACTTTCATTAATTTTTCTATTACATCCTATGTGTTTTTTAGCGATGAATCTTTGTGTATGCTGGTGCAGAAGTTGTCAACAGCTTGTTTTGAGTTTTATTTTAATTCTTGAAGCTCTTAATGGGTCAAATAGAGTGCATGAACGTGGTGATGGACAATTTGCACTGTAATACTCATGGATCCCACTGTACCGAACATTGATAACAAGACGACCACGTTACCACTACACCATCAGGGAGGGCCGTAAGCATTCTATTGTAGAGATATGGAGATTATTAAACCGATAAAACCTCGTCAAGAGAATATTTACGCTTGTTTATTTCCTGGAATTGTCCGACCAGCGGGCGATCCCAAGAATGCGCTAACTTTGTAACTTTCGTGAAGCAATGACTGAAAGGCAAATGCGTGGATCTGAACAAGATCCAGCATGTTCGAAAGGTTTAACAACCTTTCGAAGCCAAAGATTATAAAAGGAAGCTCCCTCCCCGAGCTCGCTCTCATTTGACTCTCATTGGATTTAGGCTCTCATTCGACGCTCATTCTGGATCATTAGTCTGAGATTACACTTGAATTACACTACGACACATTACAACTACAGAACTACGACGACGGAACACGAAGTTACGGCTGCCTAGCATGCAGCGAGTCGCGCGGGATCGCTCGGATTTTTGAGCCAAGGGTCACGGAATCGAACCTTGGCATCAGTCACCATTCGGTCTGCAAGAAGCATCTGGACAAGAACATCACTCGCCTACCAAGTATGAACAAGCGTAAATAGCCTTTAAATTCAACCTTCCATATCTCTTCCCTCTTAATCGGAGCAGGTTCAGCTAACAGGTACAATTAAGCTCTACCTAAAATGTATTATTGAAGCATCCCTGTGACCTCAGATCCCAGGTAAGACGGGATTACAACACTATATATAACACATGACGGAATGATGTACTAAATAATGCGTAACAATACCTGTTGTAAAAATAAAGATAATGTATTTTGTTGTGCTTTAAAACTATGGGTTCTGGCTTGAAATCTGTGCAAGGTATTGGCGTTCATCGTTGTTCTCTCACGTGCGCTATGAACCCAATTCTTCGTTCAATCTCATCGTCGAGATTAAAGTGAACCACTATGCCATGTGCCTTCACAGAGTATCGAACCCACGACCCCTTTATTACAAGGCGACGACGTTACCACTACGCCATCGATGGGGTCCCAAGATGAAATTGATGACTGGACACTCACAAAGAACATCCATGCCAGAATTGGAACCCGGGAACTTTAATGGAGAGATCGAAAATCGATCACTTAATGTGCTCAGTCACCGAACTCTGCACGAAAGCGGGAGTCAAATATTTATGTACAGTCACCACTAATAAAACTGGGGCATCTTGAACCTGAGATACTCGCTTCTCTGCAAGGAGTTATGCGTGTTACCTAACTGTAGGGCGATAAGTGGATTTTAAAAGCAAATTTTCAATGGCAACTTATACCACCGCCAGAGAGTTAGGCAATACAGTTAACGGCTTGTAGGAAAGCGAGTATTTCAGGTTCTAGGTGTCCCATTTCTTTTGCCGGTAACTGTACATGATATAGGAAAAGGGGGGACTTGTTAGGATACATTACCAGCATGGCGGATATCTTGAACTCTGCCATATTAGAGTCAATTTCATTTTTTTTTTTAAACTGGAGGACAGTCATGCGAATATCAAAATTGGTTACAATTTCACGAGAAAGACAATGGTGTAGTATATTCGAATGTAGCAATAACCATCATTGTGCTTGCCAAATGTTTTTCGATAGAAGTGGCTTGAGAGATGAGGATATTAATTAACTGTATACATATCTTGAGATTTCTGAATCAGCTTGGTGCTATATCCCCATGACGTTCATTGAAATCTTTAGCAATGACCCGGGTAGAACCATGGGCGTAACTTGGGACTTAACTTGGGGGGGGGGGGGTAGGTACGAACTTGAGGCTGAACTTTTGGGAGAGCAGAGTCAAAACATTTTTCATCCCACAAAAATAGTGTCAAGGATTATTTGGTAAATAACTGTTACATTTGCGAAATCACAAATATTTATTATTTATTACTTAGCTCCTCAGGTCTCAAGATGTTAACAAACGTATCCGTAACTTGTAAATTTTAATAAACCTGAAAATTTGGGGGGGGGGGCAAGTGCCCTCTTCCCCCGTTAAATTACGCCTATGGGTAGAACGATCTCCACTATTTTGTCCTGGGATAACATCAGTATCAAACAAGCCATATCTATTGTATTGTAACTTGATGTATAATAGGAATCGGTGCTTTCTGTCATAAAACGATGTTCGTTTTCAAGTTATTATCAACGATGGAAGTATAAATATATACTCTGCATAATATAAATAAAAATATTTGTTTTAAATTCTCGTTTCAGCTGTTGTTTGCATTTATCGCTAGCACGCCTGGAATCTCCCCAGGAATGATGCTGGGCTATTCTGCAGTAGCCTTACCGAAGTTGCAGTCCAATGGCAGCACAATAGCTGTTGGGGATACTGAAGCTTCCTGGATAGGTAAGAAATCATTGATATAACGACCTCTCCAATAGAGTAATCTGATGTTTTAAGTAAATTGTTGAAGTTTATTTTAAGTTAACATTTTTCTGGACAAGATCCACTAATAAATGTTAACTTAGGATGAACACTATATCTTGGTGAGTTGCTAGATACCTTCAATTGAGTGAAGATAAAATTTAGTTCTCCAAATCAATTTATAAATAGAAACGTAACACTCGACAAACAGAAGTACATTTTCGTGGAACAGCCATTGATTAATATGTAAAGACATCAGATATATGCACATAAAATTCACTAGTGCAGACCCCAGTGGCGGAGTGGTTAGCACATCGCGCTACGACGCCAGAGGTTCCGGGTTCGAATACTGACCTGCGCATGGATGTTTGTGAGTGTCCATTCATCAATTTCATCATATCATCGCACATCACCATATTCGCAAATTAGCCAAAAGTGGTACAAGAAGCGAAGTAAAATAAAGCAAATCAATCAATAAATAAAACTCACTAGTGCCAAGTGTGGTATTACTTAGTATGTGCATATGTTTCAATATACGGTGGTGACATGACATTTGGAGTTCGAACCAAGTATTTCGGAGTAAGACACAGTGTAACTAAGGCACATAAGCTAGCCTCTGTGATTGGATTGATTTATTTTTCTTCGATTTTCTGCCAGTTTTGACTAAGATGAGGATGAATTCTGATGAGATGAAATGGATGACGGGAGAATCACAAACACACATGGAGAGAATAGAACACGGGTTCTACAGAGGATTATACGACAGAAAAACATTTATCTGTGATTATACTGGCTGTGAGTCCAGGCACCAGAGCCTCGTTAGTCTGTATTGGGTGCCCCTGAAACCCTACGTATGCATATGCATCTACTACTATTAGTGGATATGATTTTTTTATCAGCGTAATGATTTTAGGTTTAGCTACTAAGTACATTGCCCATTTAAAACAAATAAAGGAAAACAACCTCCCGCCTACTCTCATATGAGAAGATTCCTGTAAAGCATATGCTCTATCCATTCTTATTTTTAAAGACTTTGGAGATTTAAAAAATGCAGAATTATTGGCACCACACTTACCATCGACATTGCTATTTGAAAAACAGTTCATATGATATGTTGCGGAATAACCCATTTTACCCTTTTTCCAAAAGAGCAAAAACTATAGATGACAATGACGTATTAAACAATAATTGAAATTAACTTTGTGCCGTCATTCAAACTTAAAGTTTCTAAAACACTTTCGTTTTCTTTACAGCTAGCATTGCATCCATTGCTACACCGATAGGTTGTCTTCTGATTGGTTCTTTGATGGATAGATTCGGCAGGAAGTTGGCCCTACTCAGCATCAACATCCCATTAATAGTAGGCTGGCTCCTCATCGCGCTGGCTCAGAACTTACCAATGATCTACGCTGGGAGACTCCTCACCGGATTGGGCACAGGAATGTGCAGCACCCCTGGGCCGGTGTACGTTGGCGAGGCGGCACAGCCTCACCTCAGGGGAATGCTGGTCTGCTGGAACTCCATAGCCATGGCTCTCGGTATCCTCATCGTCTATGTGCTAGGGTACTACCTGGACTGGAGAATGGTGGCTGCCATCAGCATTGTGTTTCCTGTCGTGTCCTTCTTCTCCGTGTTGACAGTACCGGAGAGTCCCGTTTGGCTTCTCAACAAGAAGCGTCAATCCGAAGCTAGGGTGTCTCTCGAAAGATTGAGAGGCGGAAGTGGACCTGCAAAGAACGAATTCCAAGAGATGATAGCTGAACAAGAGCAGGGAGCGAACAAGGACGAGAACAGAGGGAGTATGCTGTCAGCGTTCCTGCAACCGCAATGCTACAAGCCTTTCATCATCATGAACGGGTTCTTCTTCTTTCAACAGTTTTCTGGAATCTTTGTGATCCTTTTCTACGCCGTCAACATCGTTCGAGAGGCAGGCATAGATGCAGACGAATTCTTCGTCACCGTTCTGATAGGCGTGACACAATTTGTCTTTATCTTGTTGGTCAGCTTTGTGTTGAGGACCCATGGACGTAGACCAGCGACTATCATCTCTGGAGTTGGAATGTTCTTAGGAATGGCGATACTAGGAACCTACTTGCTGCTGAAGAAAATGGATGTTTTTGCTGCAGATTTCTCACTGAGTTGGATACCTCTGCTGGCTCTTATACTGTACATCATTACTTGTACGGTTGGATTCTACACATTACCGTGGGCAATGATCGGTGAGGTGTATCCGTCCCAAGTAAGAGGCATTGCTAGTGGTGCTACAACCTGCTTTGCTTATCTCTTCAGCTTTGTAATCCTCAAGATATATCCACAAATGCTGAACTGTCTGGAGCCATTCGGACTATTTTACTTTTATGCTGCTGTCTCTTTATTGGGAACTTTATTCATTGTATTCTTCCTTCCCGAGACCAATGGAAAGTCCCTTCAAGAAATAGAACAGTATTTTTCGTCCAAGAGTGTGAAGACACACAAAGTAAGCAGCGTTTGATGCGTATGGATTAGACCTGATAACGCATGGAGACGCTCTCTGTTTCGTGCAAGATATTCTCTGTATGTACTCATTCTTACGTGATAACTATACTACAGCGTGTTTAACTTAATCTTAATGCCGTTAGGATGTTCTTCAAACGAGCAGTCTGACTGCATTTCTTCGTTTGAACGTGTAAATGCCAGAACGAGAGTGAATGTTCCTTTCCAGGCACGGATATTATTTCTAAAACATAATAGCGTGCCTATGGAAGAAAATGCCTGAAGTATTTATTTTACTTTGAAACTTGCCCTTGTAATAAATCACGTTTTTCATTTATAACTACGAAAAGTTAAATAAAAAATGAGTGCAGAATGTTCACAAACATCCAGGCATCAGCAAAATGGATGCGGAGTTTTAATAAAGTAGAACTCAAATACGTAATGGAACTGAAACCTAAAAAAATATATGTATTTCGTAGGATATTATTGCTATTATAATACATCTACATCTAAATACTGTACATTTTTAACCCTCAATCAGAATATGTCAAGTAAATAATTTTTGGTTAATGGGTGTTAAAATTGTGTTAATTGTGATACAGATGAACGATTTATTGGTCACAAAATTGTAACAGCTTCTTGCACTGTTTCACTGATATTGTCAAAGTTTAGCAATTTAAATGTATTTTTAACCGTCCCTCGTATGCTTTTACATTATTTACGGATAGTGAGTACTTAATTAAAAATATGTCATTTCAAATGAACCCACATTCATTGTAAACTACGGCATATTTTTCTTTGCATGCATTGCATTCTCCTTCTTGTCATCTTTCATTTTTTTTTCAGAAAATTTTAATTTACCTGGTCTGTTTGATAAAATTATACGTATTTTCAATTCCATTGTCTCAGTCTTCGTACTGACAACAGTCTTAAGTAATAATTGATCTCGACCTTCTTCTAGGTCATATTAGATAGTAATATATAGCTTATGCTTTATTTCTTTCTATTTGTCTGTATTTTGTATATAATAATGTGCAGTATCAATAAATATAAGATTTTAATTTAAATTTGTCTACCTTATTCTCCATATCATATCACTGATATTGGGTGAAATATTTTGCCTGTGCCTTTGAATTAGTTATCAACGCGCATTTAATATGAAATACTAGCTCTAAGAAAATTGAGAACAGATTATTCACAACAAATTTTATCTGGAAATTTAATGAAGTTTGTGTGGTAATTGTATGAGTATGTGGATATGCGTATGTATGTAGCCTATGTTTAAAGAGTGTTACACATCCAAATCAGTATGGAGATGTACGAAAGTAGCTTTATTCGGAATTCTCAACAGACATGACTAAGAACAGCCAGATAGGGTTATCAAGTAGTGAGCAATCATTGCTTAATATGTGTTTGAAGTTCGGTATTGCAAAACTCGATTAGTCATTCTTCAAATTTAGGTGCAGGGTGAATTTGATCTAAAGAAATACATAAAACAAATTTGTATAGTTGTTCAACTTCCATCCCAAATAAAAATTAAAGTATTTATGGCACGTTAATCATTATCAATAAAATGGTACATCTCTTAACATATATAACACGAGACTACAACGAAATCTCCGTAGTTAAGAAATTGAAAACATGTGGAGTTAGATATTCACTGATTTCAGAAGGAAGATATACAGGACAAACAAGGATCCTAATTTATAAGAAAGTAGGAATAGTAATATTCTACATTTGAGTAGAAATATTTACAAGAATATTCTATGACATTGTAACTATTCACAACAGGATGAATGCTTCGTATTGAAATATTTTGTTGTTCCTGTTTTCGATTTTTGTAAATAGCTAAAATAACGTGTGAATCGAAAAATATTGTATAACCCTTTAATGGTCTCAACGGTAGAACAGTTTATTGTACAAATATGTGCAAATGCAGGGTAAACCATTGTAAGAAAATTACCCATCGCTTATTTTGATCTTTTTCCCTTCTGCATCCTATTTTTTTCTTAAGGAATGGAATTCTGCTGATGCGAGAGCGGAGATTACCCTCTGCTTGTTGGTGTTCTCATTTCAATACTCGAATCTCACTTTCCGGAAGACAGAGTGAATAATTTAACATCTCAGCTGTTGCAACTCTCTACTGTGCACTCGTTGTAATCAACAGCCTGCGCTGACAGTCCTTAATCTATTCAATGCTGATAAATGAACAACTGAACATCCGAGTTTATTTGTATTTAGCACTGCTTTTCTGCCACTTTCTGACTAATCGCGACGATGAGAATCAGTGATGATTGCATGAAATTGATGAAGGGACGCTCACAAAGAACATGCCCAGGTCGGGACTCGAACCCGGGAACTTCTGTTGCAAGATCTAAAGTCGGCCATGGCTGGCCCCCGTGGCGGAGTGGTGATCACATTGCACTAGGACGCCAGGGGTACCGGGTTCGAATCCTGACCTGGGCATGGATGTTTGTGAGTGTACGTTCATCAATTTCATCATATCTTCACTCATCCCCTTCTTCGTAAATTATCCAAAAGTGGCACAAAAAGCAAAGTAAAGTAAAGCAAATAAATCAATCAAATCAAAAGTCGACCATGCAATGGGCTCGGCCCCCAGGCCGAACATCTGTGCGCATAAAACACAGATTAGGAAGCTGCTAAATTTTAGAAGACAATTATATCCTGTGAACTTGCAGGAACGAGAGTATTCTATCTGAACAAAGCATATCCCAGTTTGGTTACCTTTTTGTTAGCCACATACAAAGAGCCACTAAATTTGATAATTTTGACCAAACTTTTTGGTAACTCTGAACAAATGTGCACGATTACTAAAGGAATTTGGTTCTGGTAAACAATCACTTCTTTCTCGCCTATTTTAACTAAGATTTGGTTACGAACAACTTTTTCTGGTTATTCCAAACATTTTTCTCTGTGCATATGTGCTCTATCTGCATGCAGTCACAAAACATATGTACTGTCGGATTAGAAATTATAGATACTTGAGTTTGGGCTCCACTTAAAAATAAAGCAGCAGACCTACATAAAAACAAATTACATCAAAATTTAGCTTATTCAATTCTGCGTTAATCTATGCTAACCATTTTTTCTCGAGTAAGCCTTCAATTTTTTATCGTCGTGAAAACACAAAAAGTGCCGTTTTTTAAAGTTTTGCAAACGATCGCTCTCTTTAAAATTCTATAAATAAAAAACGGGTTGTCCGATTGTAATGAAATTTTAGTAAGGTGCAGGCAGAAAGGTTTTAAACACAATTATTAATTTTCAGATTTTTAAAATTGGTCAAAAAACCGTTATCATGAATTTTGCAAAACGACTTTTTTCTTAGGATTAGGTAATCCTAAAAATACAATATTGGTCTTGTTTTGAAGGCATCTGTTTTCAAAATCCATTATGATTCTCAATTTACATTGCGAAGCCGATTTTATACAGATTTTCACTGAACGGAGCTTTTTTATTGAACTCTTTGAGAGAGTCCCCTCATCAATTACATTTTCCAACCTGTAGTACACCCTGAACTGCACATTTCCAGGTCAACGAGGCTATGCCGTCAACCCGTAGAATCTTCTGTGGGACTTATGTCCTGTCCAAGTGTGTATGTGATTCCCCCTTCATACATCTCATCTGACCATCGTTCATCCTCATCTTCGCAATTAGCCAAATGGTAGAAAAGCGAAGTAAAACTAAAAACAAACCAAGCACTCATTACAAAAAGTAATATTATATATATATTTTAATACTTATCCTTCTCAGTTGGTACATTTAATTTTCTGTTTTTCATTTAAAAATAGCGACTGAAGGTCTGGATTGCAATCAAGCAATAACGCAACATGTTCTTCATATTTTCATATTTAAAGTGTATGGTTCATGAGTCGGAATATTAACGTCAAAATGACGTACTTCTGATCTGAAAGCGTCACAAAATTAGATATGACATGCACACACTCATTACCCTTTATGCAACCACATTGCGGCACTAACCAGTTGCTGGAACTAGTAACTTTGTACTGCTTACAGGACAAATACGTCCCTCGGGTTATCAGTTTCACCACATGAGAATGTGTCTCCGGCCGTTCATCCGAAGGCCAAGGGTGTCTTCTCAGGGTCAGTTACATTTCGTGCAAGGGAAGGGGGGGAATTCTTGAAGGTCGTCGGGTGGCATTCGCAGGCATTGGGCCAATTTCAGGGGAAATTGATTGATTTGCTTTACATACTTCAAACACTGCGTTGGGTCTTCGTGAAAACTCCATTTTCTCAAATTACCATTGGATTTTCCAACTCTGGTCCGCAATTGAGGGATTCCCACGTTGTCCAATTTTCTGCTTGGGTTCCGTTGATTGATTGGTTTGGTTTTAAGTCCACTTTATGCACAGTAAGGCTAATCGGGACTGGACCTACAGTTTAAAGTGCGATCCGAACCACTATGTGCCTCCACCGGGGATAGAACCCGGACCCCTTGATTACAAGGCGACGACGCAACCACTACGCCATCGGGGAGGCCCTGCTTGTGTTCCATGTTTGGTTCTTTCCTTCCGCATTGTTACTTTAGTTGAACAGTAACAAATTATAATTATACATGCTATACATATTATGAATCATCCTCCCCGATGGCGTAGTGGTAACGTCGTCGCCTTGTAATGAAGGTGTCCCGGGTTTGATACACTGTAGAGGCACATAGTGGTTCGGATTCCACTTTAAACTATAGGTTCATTCCCGATTAGCATTTCTATACATAGAGTGGATTTAAGAAACAAATCAATCAATCAATATTATGAAACATGAGCATCATATCTGCTCTTGCATGAACGACACGCTTCCATGCTGGAAAGAATATACGTAGATTATGGCCAAACACTGAAACGAAATTAAGATAAGCTCATACTGATAACTTGAATTGATTGATTGATTGATTTGGTGTTTTAAGTCCACTTTCTGCACAGTATTTTAATCGGGACTGTACCTACAGTTTAAAGTGGGATCCGATCCACTATGTGCCTCCACTGAGCATCGAACCTGGGACCCCTTCATAACAAGGCGACGACGCTATCACTGCGCCATGGGGGGAGGCCTGATAACTTGAATGAACCGATTATTGTGTAAATATTATTTACCCTGCACTTTAAATTGAGACAAAGTCTCTTACCCAGAGTGTTCAAAATTCACGAAAATGAAATATCCTAGATAAACACAACATATTCTGATCAAGGCAATCTATATTCCAGTAAAAAAAAAATGAACAACGTGACGTTCAACCCTCTGTCTATGCCTTGCTCAGCATGTGTAGTGTTTTTACTGTCATGGAAAACAAGACTTAATCGTGTTACCATTGAAATATCCTGTGGAAATAACATGTAATTTTATGTAATACCTCCATGTCACGGTTATGTTTAATGAAAACATCCGAAGAAAATTCTTCCGATATCATTGAAGGCTAGAAGGCTCTAAGTCGCTGCAGCTGCGCAAAGATACGTGAATCAATGCCAATGTCAAAGTCTGTATATTGTGCAAGCATTGTGTTAAGGACGTTCATATTTTCCAAGCTTCATGTAACCTCACAGTGTCGCCACCGACCGAAAGCCGATTTTTTATTTTTATATTGATATTAGCCGATTCCCAACTGCGTAACTTGATATGTAAGAAGGTTACAAAGTTCCTTGCAAATTTCTTTATAGTTTGCACAACAAAATAGCAAGAACATTCGCAAAACAACCACTCTGCTTCAAAACTATATTTAAAACAATATATTTCAAGTCAAGGTGAAGTCGTAAGAAAATAATATTTCTCTAATGCAACATATGTAGGCTGCTTTTATTTGATTGGCACAGCATCGCCCCTTTTTCTTCGTGTTGTACATCGATAAATTTATGATATTATCTTAATCAACTCAAAATACAGTTATTGTTTAAAACGTGTAAGATCCAAGGTTATAGCTATAATATACACATGGCAAACGTCTGATCGGCACAGTTGCTACACGTGCACACACACATAATAGCCTATACCTATTTTATTAAATGGCATTTAAGTATTTCCATTCTACTATTCTACAGTGGTATAGAAGTATGGACGAGGAGTGTTTGAAGAGAGATACATACACAAGATATCAATCTTCAAAATCTCTCCGCAATAAAGCAATCGTTACAACACTGTAGCTTCTTGTCAGAGTATATTTTGGCGATATTTAGGGCGTGAGCTGCATTATGTACAAATTTCGCCAACACCATTATCACAAGTAGGGATGTGACGAAGCTGAAAATTTACCGATGCCGATATTTAACAGATTCCGATACATAAGATTATTAAACAGAAATGGGATGTTATTTTCAGCATGACAAAAATAAATTTGCTATGTACATTTCTATTGCATACCATATGTATATACATATATATTCTCAAGAGATGCGAATGTACATTTGAATCTACAAATGGTGGTTATGTGAACCTTTAAGAACATGGATTCTCAAGAGATTTAACATTAGTACACAAGCAGTTCTTTGAAATGCAAAATGAATTCCTGTTCTTAATGTTGGTAATTTACTTCTGCCAGATTCAACTTCAGAAACACGAGTTTTGGAAGCACTTCAGGAAATAACCTACTTCTTCTCTTATCGCAAATCTGTTCAGCAACACTGAACACTAAATCATTTAATACTGATGCAGCAGGTATGCCCAAGTATTTTCTCAGCACTTGCTTCAGGAGAGAATACTCATTTTTGAATTTCCAATACAACAGCAGATCCTGGTTCAGCAATGTATGTTTTATTTCCGATTTTGAGTTAGGTTGATCCTCTGAATGAGAGTTTGCAATAATTTTATTACAAAAACTATACAATAATGATGAATCATAACCTAATTGTCAATAAATCTTACAAAACAAAAATATAAAACTTATTAGAAGGTAAAACTCTAGTATAATCTGTACCGGTTTAAATATCGGATTTTTGCAGATGCCGATGCCGATATGTCAATTTCTGTCAATTTTCATACATCTGTAATCGGCTTCGGCACATCCCTAATCACAAGTATTACTAAATCTATATTCATTATCACGAGTATGAATAAATTGATATTCATTATCACAACTATGAATAAATTGATATTCATTATCACGAGTATGAATAAATTTATATTCATTTTCGTGCTAATGGAGACTTGTGATCTGTAAAATCGAAATGCTTTCTGCATTTGCGAACTCATCCATTAGTTTACCACATTCTAAAATACGTAATTATTTCATCGTGTAGGAGTCATTTATGATTTCAAGTCCTATAAATTTAGTAATAACAATATTACTAAAATAATAGGATTTATAAAAGGCTACGTCGTCCTTCTCACATCCACATAATTCGCCACTTCGACGAACAACCGAACACACAGGATAACTATATACAGCTACAGCACTATTGCCTGTGTGTTACGGTGGATTCTGGGGGCCAGCTACACATTCGTTAGGTACTTAGCGGTGGGAGAACATTGCACTACCACTTTTTCCTGTGTTAAACGATTCGAAATATGCCTTATTTGTTTATAATTTACCTTTGCTTCGTACGCAGATTATAATGCAAACTTCCTTCTAGACTGTACTTAACGAAAGATTAGAGAATGTGTGGACAAGGGATTCAGTACGAAAACACGCCAGTTTCTTAGAACAAATAAAAGAATGCATGGCATTCATAGGATGTGGTTTCCCTGTCGAGCAATACCTGCGTTTCCGAGTAATGTATGTTTATCTATTTCGCCATGAAACGATGGATTTCCTTGTGGGTGACGATAAAACCGACAACGAAAGCGTTAGTCTTTGTTTTTTAAGTTTCTTGGTGATACTGTGCAAGAACGAAAACGCCATTATGATTCTTGAGTATGATCATTATTAATTTTAAGTTTAATGCAGTCAGTTACAGTGTTGCCAAATCATGGATCTTTGCTTCCGATCCAGGGTGAGTCTTTGAAGTTTTATTGCATTTGTTTCCTTGTATACTTCATTAGTACTAATTAGCCGATAAAACATAGATTGATTGATTTGGTTTGTTTTACAGCACTTTTCTCAAACTTTTGGTTAATCGAGAAGATGAAGATGAGAGATGATATGATGAAACCGATGAATGGACACTAACAAAGAACACTCACGGCCAGGCCAGGATTTGAACCGGGGACCGGTGGCGTCCTTGCGCACTATGCTAACCACTCTGCCACGAAGATCGGCTCGTCCCTGGCTAATAGAAAAATTAATCAAATACAAATATAATTCCCATATTCCGAGACTATTGACTCATCACTAGAGCCTGGATTTGTATGTAATTACATATTCTATTCCTTTCTAGATACATAACTTGAACAGGAAAACGTCAACCAATTATATAACTGACATGATTCTGCATAAGTTTTGTTACATATTTTTACATATTTTCCAGGATATTACATATTTTACATATTTCGGTCTTTTTTCCTATCTTTATCCTATTTCCTATGTTTTCAATATTTGAAACAAAATGAAGAAAATTTGTAGCTCATGTGATCTCATATTTTGTAATCAATGAGATGCATAGTGCTTACGGTCACCTAAAATTGACTGCCAAGTCGAAACACAGGCTGAAGACAAATAATAATAATAATAATAATAAACGGAAAACCTTAATTATCGAAGAATGTTGGAGTTTCTCCCCCGCCCCTTCTGGTTACATATTTTCGTTTTGCTTTTAGGTTTAGGCATAGCACCTAGAAAGTTGGCATCGGTGGACAAGAAACCTACTTTCCTGTGCGTGGCAAGTTACACAATATGTTCACTTGTACAAAAAGTACAAAAGTAGCTATGTATTTCATCTGATTGTTCCTTCTGTAGATGCTTTTTTTTTTACAATTTGTTTCGAAAGTTACAAAGAGCTCTCTTACATATTTACATATTCTACAATAACTTGCGATGTGAAAAGTAATTAAAAGTTGATAAAATTGGTTTCATAAATAGGTACACGTTGCTGTACTTTTTTGAGTTTATAAATTTGATACAAATTTTAATTTGAACAACTTAAGTCCTTAATATTATATTGAATATGTTCAAATAAAATAAATATCTAGCAGAATTCTTGAAATTACTTGGATAGTCGATTATTATTAATGTTATATATTCTTTGATACTACATATTTAGTACATATCCTTTTGATAATACACATTTAGGTACATATTTTATAAATTATTGTTACATATTTATGTACATATTTTATACTTGGATATTACATAAAAATCTGGGGTGTACTCATCACACACTGCAGAGACGATAAATATTTTTAAAAGTACTAGGGTGAATCAAATATAAACGGAAATTTATTTTTCATAATTTATTGAAACAAAATACAAATACAAAACAAAGTACTTTTCTACATAGCTCCCTTGAACTGAAATGCACTTTTGACAGCGGAATGGGTAGTTTGGCAATCCCTTTGTCCCAGAAAGTTCTCGGTCGTGTGTGCAGCCAGTTGCACACGAACTCTTCCACTTCTGCGTCGTCCTAAAAACGCTTACCTCCGAGTGCTTCTTTCAGGGGTCCAAACAAGTGATAATCACAAGAGAATAAGTATGGACTGTATGGAGGATGTTCAAGTGGTGTCCAATGAATTTCGTCCAGTTTGTCACGTGTTGCACCAGCTGTGTAAGGTCTGGCGTTGTCATGAAGCAGCAGAACACTTCTGATGGGTGTACCACGTCGTTTGGTCCGATAAGCATCCTTAACACTTTCCGGGAGTTGACAATAGTAAGCAGCATTTACTGTTCTTCTTTCATGAAGATAATCAATAAAAATGACACCTCTGAAATCCCAAAAAAACTGTGGCAAGAATCTTCCCAGCTGATGCGTGGCTTTTGGCCTTGACTGGCCCAGCCTCTTCTTTTTTCCGCCACTCCTCCCAAAAACATGTTGTGCCATTCATACATACGGGTCTTTGAAAGGGTGGACTCACCAAACTGTGCTCGAAGTCTGGTCAAAATTTCACTTGGTTTTATCCCTTCGTTTGTAAGAAATTTGATAATGATGCGTTGCGCAATGGACGGGTGTACTCCTGTTCACTCATCGTGCTACTGACTCAAGGAATATAGAGATTAGGTAAAGCCATCCGAAGATTGCCGATCTTGCACGAACGCGTGACGTCACCGGAGAAGCAGTGAGCTCGGCTGAAGCAGACGCCCCCTAGCTTTTATATGGGAGATTCAGAGAGCGAAAGTATATTATTACTTTTAGGAGGGGGAAAATAATAATTGTCATCCTCCAAAATGGTATTGAGGCATCCTTTTAATGATTAGTAACATAATTGAAAACGCGCTACTTTTAAAAGGGGGCAAAGTACATGTGAAAAAATGTATTTCGAAAATCCATATTCCTGAAACTTTCTGACCGATGCGCTACAAAGAAAGTTGCGTGTTCTCCTTTAGAATTTCGTCATTTTACAAATCGTAATATAATTTTAACAAAAACGTGGCATGCTAAAGAAGAATTAAAGAGTTTAAAAAATAATTGATTAGTAGACTTAGTTTATTTTACTTCGCTATCTGTCACATATGGCTAATCGCAAAGATGAGGATGCGTGATGATATGATGAAATTGAAGAAAGGAGAGTAGACCCATGCCCGGGCGGGGATTCTAACCTGGGGGGCCCTTGGCATCGTAAAGCGTTGTGCTAACTACTTTGCCACGAAGGTCAGCCTTACAAGGAAATAAACAGAAATTGGCATCTATGTTTTAATATGCGAGAAACATTTGCGAGGAGGTTATTGAAGTAACAAATAATTATTACAAGACGTTGTGATGAAAATTATTAATATATCTGAAATATCGAGAGTTGACCTTGCAGTCTCTAAATGTACTTTTAGGGTTACGCAAAACCTTTACTCAAAATTGCTAGTGTAAATTTATAAGCTATTAAAATTTAAAACTTATTCCTGTTCGAAAAGAGAAACTGCCAAGTCAAATTAATATTTCGTAGAAATACATATATTTGTCTTTCATGAGGCCAAGAGAGTATTTGGAGGGGACGCTGGCTTGGGAAGGCTATAGCTCCGGATCTCGATCTGCAAAGGGGCTTCCAGTGGGAAAACATTCCTATGAAATAGTCCAGAAGAAGGGGCGAAATGATTTTTTTTTTAAAATGGCTCAAGAATACAAAGATATAAGTGGATATTTGACAAGCTTAGTCTAAAACTTACAACTGAAGTCGTATGTGTGTGTGTGTGTGTGTGTGTGTGTGTGGGGGGTGATATGATTCACAATACTAAAATTAAAATAAATATGTGGGAACAATAGAAATCAAAATATGTTGTAGCTAGTAACAGCGCAATAGTAAAGATGGAGGGGTAAATCATATTTTCCCGGGGCAATCATTTTTATTATTCCGTTACATACGACACAAAAATGCATATTTTGGCTAAAAGAGCATTCATTAATTTATTTATTTTGTCGTTTTACTGGGGGCAGATAAGAGAGAGAGAGAGAGAAATTGTCGAACGAGAATTGGGGGGCGTTCCTCGTAGTGTGGTCACTGCCTATAGCTATGCTGGAGAAGAATGCACCAATTAATACGCTATTAAATAAAACAGATACTTTTAAAACTTTTAATCAAATTATTTGTGAACTATGATTTAAATTTAGAGAGAGCACATACCTGTTTAATTTAATTTGCATGAGTTAACTTCTGAAGCCTGCCATTTCCGAGCCTTCTCTGAACTGCACTGCCCTTTGAGCCCTAGCTGCTGCGTTCAGGAACGAGCTGAATACTAATTAAAACAAATATGTGACAAATATATATATAAAAAAAAACAACGTGTTGAAGCTATTGACGGCGCCAAAGGAAAGACAGAAGAAGAAGAACGTGGAGAGTGCAGTGAAATTTTACGGGAAGCAGCAGGCACGTATCCAGGAATTCCTTTCGGGGCGGCGGCTGAACATCATTTTTTAAAGGGGTATCACAATTGTATGTTTAAGGCCAGTGGTGGCAATTGGGTTCCAAAATGTGGTAGGGGGGAGGTGGACAAGGAGACAAGCATTAAGAGGCCATAGTGTGATGGTGTGGGGGCAAAAGAATGGGGAGCAACTATCTCCGTCTTGCCTCGATAATTATTTATCTCCTTAAATTATCGTCACATTATTGAAGAAGACAAAAACCTAATTTTATCTCGTGTAAACTGAAAAATTTCCTGGGGGAGGGGGCTCGAGACACCTGATGCCCACCTTGGATACGCACTATTAACAATAACAGGGTTATAGAACATTCTCCGTCTTGTCCCGATAATTATTCCTCTCCTTAAATTATCGTCACATTATTCAATAAGTCAAAAACCTAATTTTATCAGTGTAAACTGAAAAATTTCCTTGGGGAGCGGGGGGGCCTCGAACCACCTGATCTCTACCTTGGATACGCGCTATTAACAATAACAGGCTTATAGAACATTCTCCGTCTTGCCTAGATAATTATCTCTCTCAAATTATCACCATATTATTCAAGAAGCCAAAAACCTAATTTAATCTAGCGTAAACTGAAAATTTTCTAAAGGGGGGCTGGAGCCCCCTGATTCCCACCTTGGATACGAGCTGTTACCAATAACAGGGTTATAGAATATTCTCCGTCTTGCCTCGATAATTATTTCTCTCCTTAAATTAACGTCACATTATTTTATTTGACACCACAAGAAACAAAAAAATCTCATTTTATCTAGTGTAAACCGAAAACTTTCGGAGGGCTTGAGCCCCCTAAGACCCCCTTGGATACGTGCCTGGGAAGCAGTCACGTTTATTACATCTGTTCAGGTTTTAATCATTAATCAGTGTATTTTAGTTGGACTTGCAGCACGCCATGAAGCATCGTGTACAGTTGGCAACACTGCCTCAAGACAGTCTCAGTCGGCAGCAGTGGAACATTCTACGAAGACGTGCGTGTGTGTTGCGGGAACACAATCTAGTTGTACTTCTTAGTTTGTGTATGTAATCATGTGTATTCATCAAATATAGCATTTATAAGCAATAACGTCTACTGCATCCGTACAAAAATCAGTATGGTGAAACGGTTACGGCAATCGCAAACATTTATGGTCCTCCGTGCGAACGGATGCCATTGTGGACGTTATCAAGTGCGTAAGCCAAGCGTCAGGTTAACCTTGCAGCAGGTTTTCGCATATGTAGATCCAAACGTGCGCGCAAGAATATAGTTCCACTCAGACGGGTTCTATTCCGACACAACTGCATACTTGTAAGAAAACAGTTATTTAATTTGTAAAATACAGACAAAATAATACATCCATTAGCAGGTGTGGACTTGATCGGTTGCAATCACTGTGCAGACGAACTTGGATCCGCAGATTCGCCAACTGGAGTTTGTATTGAGCTGAGGAATCCCTGAAGCCCAAGTGCGAGTCGAGCAAGACTGAACACGTTGCAGAGCGCGTGGAGTCCGCGATACCAGTGTTGCACATCCCACTATTTTAACCCTATGTTTATTGTGATTAATAATCGTGCTATACAGCGGCGAGAATGGCTGAATCAAGCAAGGTCTCCTGTTCAGCGAGTGATATTGCGGGCTTCATCCGAAGGGAAAAGCTCTTCAAATCAAGCAAGTTGTTTAAAATGCATAATCCTCCTTACGGAAACAAGATCAAAGTAAAACAGGGCGTGAGGTGATTTGCCGTCAATGGGCGCACGAACTGTATCCCGGGTGTTGAATGATTTGCGGTTTGAGTTTAGGAAGAGGAAACGATTGTTTGTTGTTTGACTACAAAAGAATGTCCCCGGTATTAAAAGATATCTCCGTGAGAAGAAACATGTTTATTATTTGGAGCAGACGTGCTTTAACTCTGGGAGGGGCGTGGGCGTTATATTGATTTTTTTATATATATATATATCACCATGCAAAACCACCGCCAGGGCTGAAGAAACCGACGAGAAAGGGAGAGGGGAAGGGGGAGGCTTATTGTTTCACCCACTAACGGCAATGACGTCTTTGTTGAAGGCGCATATATTTACTGTTCCGTGCAAGGAAAGGGATGGATGATTAGCAAGAAATGGACAGACCAAGATTTGAATCCTGGTTTAGTGAAGTGATTCATAAATTGTAACCAGAATAATAGCAGCAGACAATGCACCTGATTGTATATATCCACAATAACAAATCATACTTTTTTTTTTCTGGTATAACTTGAAGTGCGTGTGTCTTACAGTAACAAAGGTTTTCATAAACGTTTTTTTTTATAAACCAAAAACAATAATTTGTCATTAAATTCAAGAGGGCCTGTCGTTGTTTACTTATATCTTTGTTTATTTTTATTTTTGCGTGCTCGAAATATACACACATGCTCATGGGCGTCCGGAAGGGGGGGCAAGGGGGCCGTTCCCTCCCTGGAAAATGAAAGTCAACCAAAAATTATGTATTTCACACATATAATTTCATTTTAGCCACAATAATATGTGTTAATTATTGCATTAACACAATAAATTCAAATTTAAGCAATGTTATTAGGGAACTACACTCTTTTGGGGGAAATGTGACTTGTTTGCCCCCCTGGGAAAAATACTCTCATGTTTCGAAGATATTTCGCATTTATATTAAGTAATGACACATTTTTTAAAATAATTTATGCGCCGAAAGTACTTCTCAAATGTTATGTTTCAGGAGACAAAAAGAAACACAAATATATTCCGCTTGACATGCATGCGGGTTTTGATGTGTTGTGCGGTTGGCAATACTGTGGATTTTCTCAGTGTCTGCGATGTAAGCAGCTCGGCGGTTGAGGCAAGACTGGCACGGAAGATTCTGTGCTCAGTTCCCGCGCGGATTGATACATAAAACCTGCTGCAAGGTTAACCTGACGCTTGGCTTAGTTTGTGATGTGAAAAACAGTCATTGCAGTACAGTTATGTGCGTGTCGCATCAAGAACACACTCCGTACATTCGGTTAGTGTATTACACACAGTATTGTGTATTACATACATTGAACATAGCAGCATACATATATTTCTCAGTACGGGAACTGAGAAAGTTACGTGAACATTTCGGGCGTGGCACATTTCGCGCGCAGTTCATTTCGTCGCGACCAGCAATTCTTCTCGTGTTGCAGCCACTATCAACAACGGAGCTCCGAGCAGCCTTGTTGACGTCTGGAGTCAGGAGCAGCAATCAGCTGTACAAAGGTCAGTCATTTCTGCTAACACAACACCCACACAAGCTCAATTCCTTCCCACTTGTTTCTTTCCCTTCCTTTTACAATGAATCAAGAAGCACGGAAGAAATTAACACGACAGCGCGGAGTTGTAAAGGGGCAACTTACACGTTTGTTAGAATTCATTCAAAACTTTGAGGAAACTCAAAATATTGAGGAGGTGAAATGCCGTGCTCTGTATTTATCAGATGTTTGGGCAAAATTCAATGAAGTGCAAACACAGCTGGAACTCGAAGACGAAGACGACGAGTCAGAAGAACATGAAACTTACCGCATTGAAGTTGAAGAGTTGTACTTTCAAATAAAGGTTCAAATGCAAAACATAATTTCTAAACATGCTGCAATCAATAATCAGGGTCAAGAATCAGCTGCTCAGAAATTTACAAATAAAGACAACCAGCTCAAGCTACCTTCGATTTCTCTTCCTACTTTTGATGGTAGTTACGACAAATGGTTAGGGTTTTCGGATACATTTGTAGCCTTAGTGCACAATAATGACACCTTATCTGCAATTCAGAAATTCCATTATTTGAAATCAGCTGTTAAGGGTCAGGCACTACGCTTAATCCAGAATTTGCCAATCACTGAAGGCAATTACACAATAGCTTGGGAACAGCTAGTTCAGCGCTATGAACACAAGAAGCTCATAGCGGCAACACACATAAAGGAACTCTTGCACATTCACTCAGTTAGTAGGGAAAATGCGTCAGATTTGCGTCACTTCGCAAATACCATTACAAGCAATCTTTCGGCATTAAAGGCATTACAGTTGTCGCAACCTTTAGAGGATGTAGTATTATTGCAGCACTTCGTATCTCAATTAGACATGCAAACAAGACGTGATTGGGAATTAACTCATACTGAGCAAGACTTCCCACCACTCTCAGAATTCTTTACATTTCTCGAGCATAAATGTCAAGCTCTAGAAACTATCAAACCGCAAATCAGCCAGATACCAAGGGATAATAAATTCAATGAGGCAAGGACCAAACAAAACAAAACTACACAACAGTCACATTCATATTTGGCTTCTTCATCAAATGCATGTTTGTATTGTAAACAACAGCCTTCTCATTTTCTGTATGCATGCCCAGGTTTTCTCAGTGCAAATGTACATCAAAGGAGACAGTGTGTGCGTGAAAACAAGTTGTGTTGGAACTGTTTGAAGCCACATCGAAGCAGGGACTGTAAATCAGGCAATTGCAGAGCATGTTCACAGAAACACAACACTTTGCTGCACGATGATCAACGGAAGCTCGGTGCTGTTCGAAGGGAAACACAGAACAGACACACCGACACCCAAAGCTCAGTGGCGGAGAGTGAGACTCACAATCGGGAAAATACGCAAGCATCATACTGCAGTTTCAAGACCAGACACACATCGCATGTTCTACTTTCAACTGCTTTGGTACAAGTGAAGGATAAGGACGGAAGATTGGTCACATGTCGTGCCTTTCTAGATAATGGAAGTCAATCAAACATCGTAACGGAGGAAACCGTACAAAGACTGCGTCTCAAGAAACAAAGGGCCTACATTCCAATTCATGGGATAAATAACTCAACGTCGGAAACTCGCTTCAGTGTGAATGTGAACATTTCATCACTCGCGAATGACTTCTCAACTACAATCTCTTGTTCAGTTCTGCCAAAAATCACTGGAGATATGCCTGCAGAGCACATAAACTACGATACATGGGATATTCCAACGGACATCGCACTGGCAGACCCCACATTCAACAAACCTGGCAAGATAGACATTCTTTTGGGCGCAGGGCTTTTCTACTCCATACTGAAGCCAGAACGTCTAAGTAGAGAAGGCAATTACCCTGTTCTGCAAGATTCGCAACTTGGATGGATACTAGGTGGATCCATGCCTCAAGAATGCAACTCATCAATCACGGCATGTTTTGCAAGAACAGATGACAGTTTGGAAAAACAACTTGCACGCTTCTGGGAGTTGGAAGGAATAGAGTCACCACACAGATCTAAGGAAGAAGAGCTATGTGAAGAGCACTTTAAATTAAATACAACGCGTTTCGAATCTGGTCGTTTCATAGTACGTCTACCTAAACGCCCAAATCATCCACAATTAGGAGATTCAAGTCAGCAAGCCATGAGTAGACTGGAACAACTGGAGAGAAGATTGAAGAGGCAGCCAGCTCTGAAAGAAGATTACAATAACTTCATGAAGGAATACGAGAATTTAGGACACATGAGAAAGTTAGAATCAGACACAGTCAAGGATGACACACAAGTATTCTACATGCCTCATCATCCAGTATTCAAGCCAGACAGCAGCACAACGAAGACCAGAGTTGTCTATGATGCCAGCGCCAAAACTACATCTGGAAACTCACTTAACGACATTTTACTAGCAGGTCCAATTCTGCAACAAGATCTGTACTCCGTCATTCTACGATTTCGCACACACAGCATAGCATTTACGGCAGACACGGAGAAAATGTTCCGCCAAATTATGGTGCATGAAGACGACTTACCATTGCAGAGAATATTCTGGAGATACTCATCAGACAGCCCAGTAGACACTTACGAACTTTTAACGGTGACGTATGGCACAAAACCAGCTTCATTCCTCGCAGCAGCGTGTACACAAATGCTAGCCGAACAGCAAAAACACGTGTATCCGAATGCAGCAAGAACAGTAAAGGAAGATATGTACATGGATGATTGTTTATCAGGCAGTGACAGTGTAGAGGATGCACTGAAATTACAAGAAGAATTAATCCATCTTCTACGAAGTGGCGGTTTCAATCTTCGAAAATGGTGTTCTAACCATCCCGCACTTTTAGAGGCAGTACCTCATAACCACAGAGAAGTGCAGTTACCACTTCAGTTAGATAAGGATAAAGGTGTCAAAACTCTTGGTCTACTCTGGGATCCAGGCACAGACAAATTTTTAATCGCCAACAAGGCAGCATCAGCATCTGCACACGCAGCAGAAATAAGCAAAAGAAGAGTAACGTCAATAATCGCCTCAATATTCGATCCTCTTGGATTGGTCAGTCCTGTAGTCATCAGTTTCAAGGCATTTCTACAACAGTTGTGGTTTCAACGCATCGATTGGGACGAGAGCTTACCACCGACGTTATTGCAGCAGTGGTTGCAGTTGTATAGAAACCTACCACGCATCAATGATATACGAGTCAGTAGATTCATCTTGATTAAAGGAAAAATCAATGACATACAGCTTCATGGGTTCTGCGATGCCAGTACAAAGGCTTACGGTGCAGCAATCTACGTTAGGTCAACAAACAGAAGTGGTGATGTTGCAGTTAAACTTCTTTGCGCCAAATCAAGAGTGGCTCCAGTAAAACAGGTTTCACTTCCACGTCTGGAACTATGTGGAGCAGTTTTACTTGCCAAATTAATGAAGAAAGTATTAGCGGTACTCAATCTTGCAATCAGTCAAGTATATTTTTGGACAGATTCGAAGATAGTCCTAGCATGGCTGTCATCGCCGCCAAACAAGTGGAAAACTTTTATCGCCAACAGGGTGGCACAAGTTCAAGATTCAACAAGTCCTTCACAATGGAGACGTGTCATCACATGACAATCCTGCGGACCTTGTATTTCGAGGTGTAGAACCAGCCACATTGCAAGACAATACACTGTGGTGGAATGGACCAACATTCTTGAGTGAAGAATCTTCATCATGGCCAAATTCTTCGTCACACGTAGAAAAAGAAGAAGTTACAGAAGAGAGAAAGGGGGTCACATCACTAGTCATTCAAGTTCCATCGACGACCTTCATCCACAAAATTTCGTCATTATCGAAACTAGTTAGAGTCATTGCCTATTGCCAGCGTTTCATTCACAACACAAAGAATCGTGAGAACAAGAAAACAGAGCAGATAACAGCAAACGATTTGAGACTCAGCCTGGCAGCAATAATCAAGGCAACACAACAAGATGTTTCAGAGAAGCATTCCAGGAGCTTCAACGCAATGGACAAGTGGCAAGGGATAGTCCATTAAGAAGTCTCTATCCATTCATAGACGAAAACAGCATGCTTAGAGTAGGTGGGAGACTACAAAATGCTCAAATACCCTATGAGAGCAAACACCAACTTATATTGCCATCAGAGCATCATTTAACAAGACTCATTATACTAGCAGAGCATCAGAGATTACTTCACGCGGGCTCTCAGCTACTGTTGGCCTCACTTCGCCAAAAATACTGGATTCCGAGAGCAAGACAAGTCATCAGGAAGATTATACATAATTGTTTACCTTGCTTCAAGCTAAACTCATCTGCGTCAGAGCAACTAATGGGTCAACTACCATCAAGAAGACTTAAACGAGGTAGAGCGTTCCTCAATGCAGGAGTGGATTATGCTGGTCCATTTAATGTGAAATCAGGAAATGCAAGAAGCAAGATTTCGAGAAAATGTTATGTAGCGGTCTTCGTCTGTCTCACTACAAAGGCTATACATCTAGAATTAGTCTCAGATCTAACATCATCTGCCTTTATCGCAGCTCTAAGGAGATTTACTTCAAGAAGGGGAAAATGTAGAAATTTATACAGCGATAATGGAACAAACTTCGTTGGAGCTTACAGAGAACTACAACAATTGCGTCAGCTTTTTGAGTCTCAAGAATTCAAGACTGAAATACACAAGTATGCAGCATCAGAAGAATTCATATGGCATTTCATACCTCCACATGCGCTCCATTTCAATGGCCTGCAGGAAGCAGCGGTAAAATCAATGAAATACCACTTAAGAAGAGCAGCTGGAAATCAGCACTTCACATTTGAAGAACTTTCAATTTTGCTTTGTCAAATCGAAGCCTGTTTAAATTCACGTCCTATCACTGATATGTCCAATGACCCTACTGACAATAGTTATCTCACCCCAGGTCATTTCCTAATAGGTAGTCCTCTAACATCCTTCCCCGAGCTTGATGTGACACATATAGCAGAAAATCGTCTGGATCGGTGGCAACGGATTCAACGGATCTATCAACACATCTGGCAGCGGTGGTCCAGGGACTATCTCAACAACCTGCAGCAGAGAACCAAATGGACAACAACCAAACCCAATCTCCGACCAGGGATGCTGGTGCTAATGAAGGAAGACCATGTTCCGCCCCTCAAATGGAGGACTGGAGTCATCGAAGAGGTCTACACAGGATCTAATAAACTTGTGAGAGTAGTGAACGTTCGCACTACTCAGGGTACATTTAAAAGACCAATTCACAAACTTATCCCTTTTCCAACAGAGAAATAACTTGTTGTAGTGTTTTATGTTGATTTAATAAATCAAGGAGGGGGAGAATGTTCAGGTTTTAATCATTAATCAGTGTATTTTAGTTGGACTTGCAGCACGCCATGAAGCATCGTGTACAGTTGGCAACACTGCCTCAAGACAGTCTCAGTCGGCAGCAGTGGAACATTCTACGAAGACGTGCGTGTGTGTTGCGGGAACACAATCTAGTTGTACTTCTTAGTTTGTGTATGTAATCATGTGTATTCATCAAATATAGCATTTATAAGCAATAACGTCTACTGCATCCGTACAAAAATCAGTATGGTGAAACGGTTACGGCAATCGCAAACAACATCCTTACATTTACATGCAATATTATAAAGTTCTGCTTTTAGATCTCGCGCAATGCCTTTTTCACAAAAATGGGCAATCTCGCATTTTTTTATACCAATCAAGCTGTGATATTTTAGATTTCTTCCGCTAGTTTTCTGATAATAGTTTTCACAGCTTTCCATAGCATTTAGGCATGATTTCAGTTGACAAGAACAAAATCTTATTTCAAAATATAGAGTAAAAAGAAATCCAACGCACTTAAGTTAAAACTACCTTACATTGGAAGCCTGGAGAGAACAAGACAGGGGTTCCTTCGTAACACGATTTCTAGAAAACCATTTTACACATTTGAATCAACTTCGTGATAAATTGATTAGAAACGATGAATCTTAACAGTAAAAGTTGTAACTTTTCCCTTGCTACTATATTTTAGAAGATATTCGTTGTCAAATTTCTCAATATTTGCATAAGGAACCAGCCTTTTCCGTGCCGAGTGTTTCGATGATGACGTCATGCATCCAAGGACAACTGCGCATACAATCTGCGCCGCCGAACGAGCACCCCCTGCTACTGACTGATGTCAAAAGTTGACAAGGACTCCAGGGAAGGAACAGACTCCAGATACACCCACTATCATCACCTCAAGGCCACAGGACTCCACCACACTTTCCCTGCAAGTAAGAAATAAATTCCCGGTTATATTTGATTCACCCACGTAATATAAATAAATAATAATTCATGAGCATTCTTAAACTCGGGGGTATGCTGTCAAGATGAATCCAACAATCTTTATCATCCAGGTGTATTCGTAATACATGGTCCACTCACTGAAGTTTTCTTGATATAATTATATTTTTAATTACTCTAATAATATTAGGACACGATAAATATAGATAATGCGGTTGGATATTATGTAATCTTCTCCATTCCTCGATCCCAATTGTACTCTTGTTGTATAGGAATGTGTTTCATTTATTCTTGTTTTCATTATTTGGTTTAGATATGTGAGTTTAAGTATTTTTGTTGTCAAGAGATGGCGTATGTAGTCCAAGTATCAGCTGTTTGCGTGGGCGCCAAGAAAAGAGAACGGTTAGCGAGAGAGAAGCAACATGATACCAGGGACGGCGACAGGGGTGGGCACGGGTGGGCAAGCGCCCACCCAAAAAATCCTGTGCCCACCCGATTGCCCACCCAATCAAAATCTCTAAGTACATATACCTGGGGGTATGTGAATGTTTCAATAAATAATTGTATTCGGGTATTCATTACATGTATATTTTACTCATGAATATTATCTATACTAGAAATGTTCACATATCATCATCCCATAAAAAGCTGTCTTAACTTTGTCATTAGAAACCAAAAAGAATTACTGGAGAACTTGTAACAAAATAAACTGTCATCAATTGAATACTTCTATCATTAGAAGCAACTAGTAGGCTTAGGAGGTGCAAAATTATGCAGGATATGGTCAAGATGAGATCAGGATTTAGGGTGACTTTGACAGCTGCAACTCTGGGCTTGCACTGGGGAAAACTGTTTGGAAAAGTACTGTATAACGAAAGAAAGGAGGTACTTCGGATGTGATGAAAAAAAATGTAGAAATACGTATAACTAACCACCTCACGTAGCTTAGCGAAAAGTTATAACTGAAACTGTGGAGGGGATTGGGGTGGGATCTTTGTAACTCCCAGCCTGCGCATGTAATTTCTAAATAAAAATATTCTCCAGCAACACAATAAATTATTTCTACTTTTTAATTAGGTCTACATTGAAATTCCAGAAGTGTCTTTCTTTATTCCATTACAATTTTTACATACATGTCATCTTCAAATATCGACGTGGTATACAAACAACGACTTTGTATTCGTCCTACTAATAAATACTAGGGCCTCCCCGATGGCGCAGTGGTAGCGTCGTTGCCTTGTAATCAAGGGGTCCCGGGTTCGATACCCGGTGGAGGCACATAGTGTTTCGGATCCCAGTATAAACTGTAGGTCCAGTCCCGATTAGCCTTACTGTGCACAAAGTGGACTTAAAACACCAAACTAATAAGAAGTAATCACAATAATCACTACAATACCGAGGTGTATAAATTTTGATATAACAGTTATGTGGGTTTGGAAGAAGCTACAGAATTATTGAATTGATAATAGCCTGTCAGTTACGTCATCATGCAATTTTTCTTGTGATTAACTTACGTAGAATTAAAAGAAGAAAGGGGTTGGTATGAAAGCTTTGTTTTGAGGGCGTCAGAGAACTAATCAGTCACGATGAGAATGGTTTAAACTTTAGAAGCATCAGAGGTTCAGCCGAAAAGGTCAGCAGAATCTGTAGATGCAGATGAAGTAAAGAAAAAATGTGTCATGAAGTATTCATTAGAAAACTTTGTTTGTTTTTAAATCCACTTTTATGCTCAGATAGGCTAATCGGGACTAAACCTACAGTTTAAAGTGGAGTCTGAAGCAGTGTGCATTGTGCTTCCACCAGGGGAGGGGGCAGCAGAAGCCAGAACCTCTTCATTATAAGGCGACAACGTTATACCATTGAAATATTTGAAAGTTTCGGAAAACAACGTTATTGTTCACGGAGTTAGATGCCTTGATCCAAGAATGAAACAATGCGAAATTGAAACTACCACCTCAACTTTCGAAGGGTATGAACTAATGAAAGTCCACTTTTGGAAGAATAAGTTGTTGCTGATTCGACTGATTTGTTCTATGTGAAGTAACTTTTCTGCTAATTTGACTAATGACGACGATGAGGGTTCGATGGTGATTAGGTGAAAGTGACGAAGGGCGAAAACAAATACACGCAGACACTGAAAATACAACCCCCCACAATTAAATTATTATTTTGACTTTGGTTCCAGGCTGTGACGGTTGATATACATATATAAATATCATCCCGCCACAGTCACTCTCTTCTCTTAATATACGAGAGTGAGATATGTCACGCGCCGAAACAAGTCATGGATCGTTACGTAATGTAGCAAGTTACGCAGCTTCTCGAGAGAGGCCGTTTGCTGCCTCGGCTCGTCATTCGCGCATGCGTAATACAGACTTGTCGTTTGACCAGCGGTGGGAGCTGAGAGAACGAACAGTCACGATACAGATCTCTTACACGCGATACCCACCACAGACCAGGATTTACGCCAGCCGGAGCGGAGAGACGACAGGTACATATAGTAGTTCGTGAAACAGGTGCCCGACCTTTTTATCCTCTCTTCGTTGCGTATTTGGCATGGCATATTAGCTAACGTCTACGTTTGAGCTGCCATATCGTCCTAGTCATCAGGACTTTTGCCTTATTACGTAACGGGGAAGGAAGAAGGTCAATATGGGGCTTTGTCAAATTCATTCTGGTAACTTGCGTACACGACTTGTGTAGCAACAGATTAATCCTTCTAAATTGTTGAGTCAGTTGTGTTAAATTAGTTATTACAAAAGAAATCAAGTAGATTAAATTATTTATTCCTTTTTTTTGTCTCTCCACTCCGTAACCGGCTGGAATATTGCATCTACCTTTTTTTTTTGATAACCTGATCAGTGACTTGTTTCGGCACCATCTCAAATACTCTTTCCATAATTGTTGGGACATATTTCAAAACGGGTGTAACTATTTATATTTATTTGTTTTAATGTTTGATGAAGAATTGGGAAGGGATATAATGCGTGTATATATATACTAAATTTTGGGCAGAGATCATTGCTACTTATTGTAAGTTATTTAAATGGGATTCATTGAGTTATTACGTTCCGCATAATTTAAAATATTGAATCTATTGCACTGATCAACTTACTGTTACCCTTTTTACGAAAACTAAACTGTTTATGAATAAAAGTTTGTTTGAATAGAGTATAATTTGTGATCAATCCAAGAATAGACTAAGTGGATATTCGTTTGACAAAAAAGGGAGTGGACGTAGCTTTATCTAGTGGATTAGAGATAAATTAACTGGGTTGTTTAGGGGCGTACGTAATTTTCTTGGGAGGGGGAACTAGACGATTCCCCCATTTCTCAAGAAGATAGCGTTAACCCAGATTGCATGCACTCGGCGATTTAAGTTGTTTGTGTCCTGGAGAAAAAAAAAATCGATCCATGAAGTTCGGGGTGCCAAACTGGGCCGGGCGAATTAACGATACTACGGTAGCAGCATCTATATCATCGTACGCTTCAATATCGCCTTCTTTGAGAATTTTGCTATTAGGTAGCAACAGTATTTGGAAAATTGAAGCGTAACTAATGAAATAAGTAGTATTCGCCACAAAAAAGATGGTAGCAGGCATGGAGAACTTTAAACTGCCGAGTGTTTCTAGATTTTTCTAATTTATCAAAAATTTGTATTTTTTTTAAAATTCTTTGTTATATTTTTTTTTTTGGCAACGTGATGGCACATATGTTGGAAACTAGTACCTTTAGTCTTGAATTGCCGACTACTTTGATTTCTTCACGTTTCCGTAGCAAATCATTGGAGACCATACCTCAAAGTCCTGACCCACAGACACCACGTTCTGTATTTAATCCTCCGCAACAAAACGCTTCACCTTTGCAAACGTCTCCACAGTTATTAAGGGATAATGTAAGCCCCTTTTTGGGATTTCTTAGGAAACCGTTTCCTTCGCCAGATTTATCAGAAGTTCAGTTACAGCTACGTTATAACACTGTTGCATATTTGTTAAAGGACTTGTTAGTCACAGATGGGTCAAATTTTCATCTTTTGTATAAATTTCTATTGCTGGTACAACGAGTAATTAAATTACAAATTTTGGACATTGATCTCGGGGCTTGCTTAATTAATCTTCTTGACTCCAGTCAGGAAATTTCCCCATTGGAGCGGAATTTTTCACGCGCTCCTGTAAATGATGAAAGGATGGATTATGAGAATCATAGGTTGATGGCGACAACTTCAAATCAGGTCACAGGCAATATACCTACTTCTAGTGTTTCTAGACTTAATAAGCAATGCTATAGATGTTTAAAATAGGGCCATGTTAAGACTAGCTGCCGTGTTAAATTACCGGCCAATGTACGGTCCGGAGGTAAATTTAATCAGAACATTAATAATGATCGTAAACAATCTGAATATCATGTAAACAACTAATAACTTTAGGCATTAGACGTATAATGTCACCTTCTGGTAGAAATGTACATGTGTATAAGTTAATCATATGGTATTCTTCTTCTTCTTCTTTCCTATAATTCTTGTTTTTCCTTCTTTTCTCTTCTTATTAGTAAATTTTGGTTTGTATTTATTTTCATATTATCATTTCGTGGAGAATTGTACCGTGATGACCTACTACACCTATTGAGCATATCGACATCTTCATCGAAGTGCCCTGCTATCAGATTCTGCCTTTTTGCCTGCAGTCATACGTCACCGTCGTCTATCTGGAGATCTTCGCTCATCAACTGCACTAGAAAAAATGGATTTAAATTTTCTTCTACATAGATCGTCACCTCTGCATCTCTTTGACCCCTCATGGATAAGGATTCTAGTACGGATACTTGGGATTAGTACCGATTGACTCTGGTGTTCCTCAGGTATGTTTTGCAGATAGTGTTTTACGACAAAGAAGAAATTACGATACGTAAGAGGCACATTGTGACACACAAAAAAAAATTCAGAAAATAAACCGCATAGTGACCTTAGTGTACTGCCTGAAATGCCTCTAGTGATGATACTTCCCTTGATGAACAGGTATTGAGCTATCTCAATTGTTACAAAAAGAAATTACCTTGTTCAACAAGATGGAATAGTTTAAGGATTCCTTGGGATTGGATTATATACACCTCTTGCCTTGTAAATGTATGAACTGTATTGGATGTTCCCGATTACAGGATTAAAACATTCCCTTTTCTTATATGGAAATTTTCGTCGAGTTTTTCTCTTCTTTGTGTACCTTGTGCAGGAAGCATAGGGATTCTTAGAAGATGTTTGTAATTAAATATGAACATTTATTAGGATATCTGTCACCAGGAACTTGTATTGTGCGAAATCATACGATATATTGGGTAAAATTTATTTCAACACCATGGAATTAATGGGATTTTATAAAAAGGAAATATATTCGTAGTGCAGAAACTTTGTTAAAAGCAGGACACCTTCTTTAATATTTTTTCAGTGATATAATGAAATTGTGTGGTGCTATATAGGTGTTCCTCATTGAAATATATAAGTGGTATATATATGTATGTATAAATATAGGCTCATAATGCCTCTTATTATTGCCAGTCTTTCATCATAAGTGTATTATAATATATTCATTTTCATTTATATCTTGGGATACATTCTTCCAATATTTATTCAGATTAACCATATATTATTTTAATCTTGTCTTATAGACTTTTAGACATATTTATTAAAATGAGTTACTTGCTATATTTGCGGAGTGGATCTCCTCTAATGCATTGTTGAATGGTTGCCACAAGGATGTGTATATTTCTGTATTATTAGTGGCCTGTATTTAATCATGAATTGGACCTCATTTGTCTATATATATAATTAATTCAATAATTATGGGTATCAAAAAATTTTTGGGTTTTGTACTTCATTATGGGAGTAATTAGAGAAAATTTGCAAAAAACCAAACAAAAAAAACAAAAAAACAAAAAGAGTATATACACATATATAAAAAATTACTTGCTGCAATTTCAAGAATATGTATTTAGTGGTTTTAGGGGAATAATTTTATGGTTGTTTATTGTTAAATTTATGCCTGTGTGACCTGGATTTTTCGGAGCAGAGGGAGGTTGTGACGGTTGATATACATATATAAATATCATCCCGCCACAGTCACTCTCTTCTCTTAATATACGAGAGTGAGATATGTCACGCGCCGAAACAAGTCATGGATCGTTACGTAATGTAGCAAGTTACGCAGCTTCTCGAGAGAGGCCGTTTGCTGCCTCGGCTCGTCATTCGCGCATGCGTAATACAGACTTGTCGTTTGACCAGCGGTGGGAGCTGAGAGAACGAACAGTCACGATACAGATCTCTTACACGCGATACCCACCACAGACCAGGATTTACGCCAGCCGGAGCGGAGAGACGACAGGTACATATAGTAGTTCGTGAAACAGGTGCCCGACCTTTTTATCCTCTCTTCGTTGCGTATTTGGCATGGCATATTAGCTAACGTCTACGTTTGAGCTGCCATATCGTCCTAGTCATCAGGACTTTTGCCTTATTACGTAACGGGGAAGGAAGAAGGTCAATATGGGGCTTTGTCAAATTCATTCTGGTAACTTGCGTACACGACTTGTGTAGCAACAGATTAATCCTTCTAAATTGTTGAGTCAGTTGTGTTAAATTAGTTATTACAAAAGAAATCAAGTAGATTAAATTATTTATTCCTTTTTTTTGTCTCTCCACTCCGTAACCGGCTGGAATATTGCATCTACCTTTTTTTTTTGATAACCTGATCAGTGACTTGTTTCGGCACCATCTCAAATACTCTTTCCATAATTGTTGGGACATATTTCAAAACGGGTGTAACTATTTATATTTATTTGTTTTAATGTTTGATGAAGAATTGGGAAGGGATATAATGCGTGTATATATATACTAAATTTTGGGCAGAGATCATTGCTACTTATTGTAAGTTATTTAAATGGGATTCATTGAGTTATTACGTTCCGCATAATTTAAAATATTGAATCTATTGCACTGATCAACTTACTGTTACCCTTTTTACGAAAACTAAACTGTTTATGAATAAAAGTTTGTTTGAATAGAGTATAATTTGTGATCAATCCAAGAATAGACTAAGTGGATATTCGTTTGACAAAAAAGGGAGTGGACGTAGCTTTATCTAGTGGATTAGAGATAAATTAACTGGGTTGTTTAGGGGCGTACGTAATTTTCTTGGGAGGGGGAACTAGACGATTCCCCCATTTCTCAAGAAGATAGCGTTAACCCAGATTGCATGCACTCGGCGATTTAAGTTGTTTGTGTCCTGGAGAAAAAAAAAATCGATCCATGAAGTTCGGGGTGCCAAACTGGGCCGGGCGAATTAACGATACTACGGTAGCAGCATCTATATCATCGTACGCTTCAATATCGCCTTCTTTGAGAATTTTGCTATTAGGTAGCAACAGTATTTGGAAAATTGAAGCGTAACTAATGAAATAAGTAGTATTCGCCACAAGGCGCCAGAGATTCGTTCACCTGCAAGATTAAAGTTTCCAGTGTAAACTGGGCAGGATAGAGGTTAACATTTGAGCGCTTTCGAAAAGGTCGCGGCATACAACCCAAGTCATCTATAAAAAAGAAATTAATTACCAGGTATGGTAATCAATTTCGATGAATTCCTTGTGTTCAAAATCACATTCTACAAAATGTAAACTATTTGTTATCTCAGTGCATGTGTTCATCTAACCATACGTGTGTTACTTCTCCAGCATGAGTAACGAAGACTAACTTCAGCAAACGAATAGGAACTTAGCAAATAATATCTTCAATTCTTAACAGATTATTACTTTTGAGATGTTTTTTTCAAAATAGCCTTTCATAAGCCTTGGGATACTTTAAGCAGAATGAAGAAAGAGTTGTCTTTTTTCCGCGCGCGCGCGCGCGCGCGTGTGTGCGTGTGTATGTGTACATTCCCAATAAGACATTAATTTTAATCAAAATATTCAGTGCCGGTGATTTGGAGGAGCAAGGGGGGGGGGGAGTTTCCCCCGTCCATTTTACCACTTGTTGCACCCGCACTATGGCCTCTTAATGCTAAGACTTTTCTACCAAAAAAGTAAACTGTCCTTGCCCCTAGTTTTGGCACCCGATCGCCGTTACTGCAAACATACATTCAGATACATTTGTCAGTTGCAATAACCTTGTAAGCCAAGAAAAGTGAACATTAACCCAAAAGTTTGAGTCAAAAACTCATATGATGAAAATAAAATGACCAGGAACATGCATTTAAATTACGAGAAAGTAATTTATTTCTTCACCATTGTCTACCTCAGTGGCGACTCGTGGCTTTTTTGGAGTGTAGGAAGAAGTTATGGTACACTGAGGAAGATTTGAAAAAAGAGTTCAAATACAGTCGCACAAATCGCTCGTACTATCCATTGCATTTAGAATGTTACCTGCAGACCCACGCACAAGGTAGAGCAAGGGGCCCTTGCTCTCTTGAACTATGATTTTTTTTTAATGTGAACCTATAAAAACCAACGAAAATGGTATTGATGATATTTCAGATTTTTCAAGAATTTCGATTTTGTCCCCATATTTTTCGAGATTTGAACTTGCGTTACTTATTATTCACTACACAAAATTGTGTAGAATGGCTCAACAAACGAAATGGGTTCAGTGTAGAACTTGAATCTGTTTGAGAAAATGATTTGTTTACCCCCAACCTTCTATCGATTTACTGCAGTAAAATCTCCTCAGGAACAAAATCGAGAGGATAAAGAAAAGATAGAGGATGGATCGTCGCATGGTTGTAAAAACATGCGTGTCGCTGTGTATGCATACTCCCTTTTATTTGAAACAAGTGCGCTGGTGAAGTATAAATGAGACTTGGAAGTAATTTTATTTCTATTTCGTGAAAAATTATTCCTTTGAATTCGATTTCCCTCTCCCAGAGATCGCGTTTGCAGATTATGCTAGATTTGACCATTATGCCAAAAGCAGGATGCTAGGGGCCAACGAAAGTCGAACTGTGCTACGTTTAGTACCATGTTGATGGAGTTGGCACCACTGGTGAGGAACCCCTCGGTGCTTCCTCGCTGTATCTTTAAAAACCGCAACCTTCCCCCCTGCCCCTTTTCCACTCCTCACCCAGCTGTCTGTAGGATGACTACCGATGTTCCTCAGCGAGCGGCAGCCAAGCCTGTGTGTCCATCGTCTTTGGGCTGCGGCACCAATCGACTCTTGACAGTAGCTAACCTAGCCAATTGTACGTAAGTACATTGCGCTCATAATTTTATAACGCACATTATTATTAAACTATTACTGTCGCCGGATATATAAAATTGAGTATGTGCCTTGTATTTTTTGCACTTGAAGAACAAAATGTGATGCAACCGATTCACATTTATTTCACTACATTGACATGAATGAAAGAATGTGAGTAGAACGTATGGCTGCGCAGACACAAACACTTCCTTGAAATAATTGTGTCCATCGGAGACAAAGAAGTGGAACAAGATGCGAGAATAGATTAGAAAAGAAAGAGAAACATTTGAAGAATGGAAGGAGAGAAAGTGAAAGGGAGAAAGAGGTAACAAGTTAAGAAAGAAATATATAAGAAGGCATTAAAGAGTAAAAAAGAAAATATGAAAAGTAAAGGGAAAAGAATTGTAGGGAAATCGGGAGTGTAAGAGAGGAGGGGATACATATACATATATGTCATACACATATATGGCCTTACATTTATACCTGCCCACCCTAATCTATCAATATACAGCTTCTGCCCACCCGGTGAAAAATTTCTGGCGCCGTCCCTGTGTGCGAGGAAGCTACAAAGGGCAATTGACCCGTATGAAAGTATTCGTCGATGCATTTGACATTAATATACAGTGTGTTCAGGAAATTAAACTGAGATTAAGTCACTT
This sequence comes from Lepisma saccharinum, assembly GCF_977018435.1. Lineage (NCBI taxonomy): Eukaryota > Metazoa > Arthropoda > Insecta > Zygentoma > Lepismatidae > Lepisma > Lepisma saccharinum. The sequence continues at coordinate 20,471,972 of NC_139242.1, read as the reverse complement.
GACTGAGATGTGGGACAAATTCAATGACGTTCAAACCAGTTTGGAACTTCAATCGGAAGCAACTGAAGAGGAAGTTCACAGAATAGAATTTGAAGAAAGGTACTACAGCATTAGGTCTCAAATGGAGACAATAGTAATGCGACATGATCAAATGAATCAGCCCAGTGTTAGTACTAGTTCTGTTACATCAGTTCAGTCGCAACTTAGACTTCCAAAGATTTCCATACCCTCTTTTGATGGAAATTATGAAAACTGGCTTCCATTCAAGGACAATTTTAAAGTGTTGGTCCATGATAACAATAGATTACCAGCAATACAAAAATTTCATTATTTGCGGTCTTCTTTAAAGGGACAAGCCAGTAAGCTCATTTCAAACTTGCAAGTCAGTGAGGCAAATTATACAGTAGCATGGAAATTGCTCACTGAAAGATATGATAATAGCAGGCTTATTGGATCACATTATGTTAGTGAACTATTACACATAAAGTCAGTGCGTAAAGAAGATGCTAATGAATTGAGACAGTTTGTAAATACAGCAACCTCAAATCTGAATGCTTTAAAGGCTCTTAAATTTGAGGTGCCTTTGGACGAAGTCATTTTATCACAACATTTTGTATCTCATTTGGATCACAATACTCGTAAGGAATTTGAATTATCACAAGAGCATGATTACTTTCCTACCTTGTCAGAAGTATTTGCATTTGTAGAGCGCAGGTGTGAAGCTTTAGAAAACATGAAACCGACACATTGTGACACCAATGCTAAGCAGTTTCAATCACATGATAAACAAGGTAAATTCATGAAACAGAGCAACACGTATTTAGCAACATCCACTAACATTCAGTGCATGTACTGTTCCGCAAATCATACTTTGTACCAATGTGAGACTTTCTTACAGGCAAGTTATAAAAAGAAGCAAGAATTTGTGAAGAAGAAAGGTCTTTGTTTTAATTGTTTATCTTCAAAACATTTAGTAACATTTTTGTAAATCTGGAAATTGCAAAATTTGTAATTTGAAACATAATACTCTCCTGCATAGGGACACATCTAAAAGACCAAAATTGTCGAGTGACAGTAACAATACAAGCAATAGACAACAATTGAATTCCAGGGTGTCTCCTCAAGAAAGCAACAATGTGGCAAGAGATGAAGCACTTCAATCTTCATATTGTACAGTCAAAGAAAGACACACTTCACAAGTTTTATTGTCAACTGCCTTAGTGAAGGTAAAAGGCAACAATGGACAATTTCATTATTGCAGAGTTCTCTTGGACAGTGGGAGTCAGTCAAATTTTGTAACTACATCATTAGTGCAAAAACTACGACTGAAGAAAGAAAACTACGTTGTTCCAGTCCAGGGTATAAACAATTCGTGTCTTGAAACTAAACATTGTGTAGATGTTGTAATCCAGTCTAGAACATCTAATTATACAACAACAGTGAAGTGTCTTGTGTTACCAAAAATCACAGGCGATTTGCCTACACAAGCAATCGATTGCAGTACTTGGAATCTTCCAAAGGATATTCAGCTTGCTGATCCTTCATTTCATCAGCCAGGCAGCATAGATTTGTTGATTGGATCTGAACTATTTTTCTTCCTACTACGTTCAGATAGAAGAACAAGAATAGGAAATTATCCTGTACTTCAAGATACAGAGTTAGGATACATTTTAGCAGGAGCTATGCCTCAACAATGTGAAGAACCTACAACAGTTACTTCATGTTTTGTTCGTAGTGAAGATAGCCTTCAATTACAATTACAGAGGTTTTTTGAGTTAGAATAAGTATTCACAAAGACCAAGAGCAAAGACGAAATGGATTGTGAAAGGCATTTTCAAGAAACAACCATCAGGCAGAAGGGTGGTAGATTTATGGTTAGGCTACCATTCAAACCAAATCATACTGAATTAGGGAATTCGTTTCAACAAGCAGAAAAGATTTCATCAGTTGGAAAGAAGATTAACAGCACAGCCAGCACTCAGGCAGAGCTATTGTGAATTCATGGACAATTATGAATCATTAGGCCACATAAAGCAAATTAAAACTACTGATCAAGAAAACAAGGAGTCATATTACCTACCGCATCATGCTATTATTAGAGAAAGTACTACAACACCTGTGAGAGTTGTATTTGATGGATCATCGAAAACAGACAGTGGACTATCCATTAACGATGTTCAAATGACATGGCCTACAGGCCAAGAAGATCTATACTCTATTGTACTGAGGTTCAGAACGCACAAGATAGTTTTTACAGGAGATATAGCCCAGATGTTTCGCAACATTAGAGTCCATCCTGGTGACACTAAATATCAAAGAATATTGTGGAGAAAATCACCAAGCGAGGAAATACAAACTTATGAATTATTAACTGTAACTTATGGCTTAACCTCATCGCCATACCAAGCAGTTGCAACATTACAATTGCTTGCAAGACAGGAAAAAGAAAACTTTCCCAATGCATCCAGCATATTGTTAAGGGATTTTTATTGTGACAATGTAGCATCAGGAGGTGATAACATTGAAACTATGCTTAACTTACAGTCTGAACTGAATGAATTATTGAAACAAGGTGGATTTATTTTACGCAAATGGTGCTCCAATTGTGAGGAATTGGTGCAAGCAGTACCAGAAGAACACAGAGAAGTTCATTTACCATTTCAGTTCAATAATGAAGCAGAAATAAACACATTAGGTCATATCTGGCAACCATCAACAGACAAATTTTTAATTTCCTGCAAAGTAGCAAAAGATGGAGACTTTTGTTCACCATTAACGAACATAACCAAACGACAGTACAACTGTCATTTTATATAAGATGTTTTTGCAGAAACTTTGGAGTTGTAAATTGGAGTGGGATGAACAAATAGATTCAGATTTAAGAAACCAATGGACAAATTTGTATCAACAACTACCGGATATAATTCACATCCAAATAGAGAGATTTGTACTGACAAGAGAAAAGACAAATGACATTCAGATACATGGATTCTGCGACGCAGCAGAAGGAGCTTATGGTTGTTGCATTTATATCAGATCAAGATATGAGTCAGGAAGAATCAATGTTAAATTACTGTGCGCAAAGTGAAGAGTAGCGCCAATAAAAAAGGTTACATTGCCACGACTAGAATTGTGCGGTGCTCTTCTATTAGCTAAACTAATTAAGAAAACAACACCCATTTTGAGAATTCCAATTGACAGTACATATTTTCAGATTCAAAAATCGTACTTGGGTGGCTAGCAGCGTCCCCCACTCGATGGAAAACCTTCGTAGGTAACTGTGTCGCACAGATCCAGGAACTTTTTGTGATTAACCAATGGCATCATGTCACATCTAAGTGCAATCCAGCTGATTTGATAACAAGGGGAGTAGAACCAAAAGCCCTCAAGGATTCGGAAATTTGGTGGAATGGACCTACGTGGTTAAAAGAAGATACTTGGCCATTACATGTTATGGAAAATAGCGAACTAGAAGAATGCATAACAGAACAAAAGAAGATTGCTACATCAATGTTTAGCAAGATATATGGAACAGAAGCAGATTTCATGCTGAGATTTTCCACATTACAGAGATTGCTTCGAGTAGTAGCAACCTGCTACAGATTCATTTACAATGTTAAGAATCCTGCTTCGAAGAGAACAGGAAACTTTTCTTATGTTGAATTACGTGCAGTACTAATGAAATGTATCTTAATTGTGCAACGCATTTCATTTCCACAAGAAATTCATGACTTAGAAGAAGGAAGACAAGTATCAAAAAATAGTCCTATCAAGGATCTTCATCCATTTATTGATGACAGACAGCTGTTACGAGTTGGTGGAAGACTCGAAAATTCAGAATTGCCATATGAGAGCAAATATCAATTAATTTTGCCTACCAAACATCATCTGACGCAACTCATAATTGAATCAGAACATCGTCGTTTATTACATGCAGGGCCTCAATTGTTGATAAGCTCTTTAAGACAGGAATACTGGATTCCACATATCAGACAAACAATAAGATCTGTCTTGCATAAATGCTTAATATGTTTTAAGTTGCAAGCCAAGGCGTCACATCAACTTATGGGGCAATTACCAAGCCCAAGAGTCACCATCACGTCCATTTTTAAATACAGCAGTAGATTATGCTGGTCCTTGCATCATAAGAACAAACAGAAGAAGCAGAATCACTACCAATGGATATGTAGCTATATTTGTGTGCATGGCTACTAAAGCAGTGCATATTGAAGCAGTTATTTCCTTAACATCAGAGGCATTTATCGCTGTTCTACGCAGATTTGTTTCTAGAAGAGGAAAATGTCAAAACATATACAGTGACAACGGGACTAATTTTGTTGGAGCTAATAGAGAACTGAGAGAGCTCAGTCAACTCTTCAAAGCAGAACGGCTAAAAGGTGGACTTGAAGATTTTGCAATAAAAGATGGAATCAACTGGCACTTCATTCCAGCTAACGCGCCCCACTTTGCAGGATTGTGCGAAGCCGCTGTAAAGTCTATGAAATATCACTTTAAGAGGATAGTGGGAAATGCTACTTTGACATACGAAGAGCTTGCAACATTGTAAACGCAAATTAAAGCATGCCTCAATTCCCGACCCCTGACCTTAATATCTGATAATCCCAGTGACACCTTTTACTTAACACCTGGTCACTTTCTTGTAGGGTCACCTCTCATGTCCATACCTGAGCCTGATTTAACTAACTTGCCCCAAAACAGTCTTTCTAGATGGCAACACATTCAGCAATTACAACAACATTTTTGGAAGAGATGGTCGAAGAATTATCTCCACGAACTACAACAGCGCCGTAAATGGACGGCTTCAACAGAAAATCTTCAACCAGGCATCGTGGTTCTGGTCAAAGAAGACAATGCACCTCCACTTACATGGAAGATAGCAGTAGTGGAAGAGACGTTTCCTGGTAAAGACGGTGTAGTGCGTGTGGCAAAAATTAGATCAACAACTGGTTTTACTAAAAGACCAGTGAACAAATTAATTCCCTTACCTAATGACAATTGAATTAGCAAATCTGTTGATTGGAATTTATCCAATCAAGAGGGGGGAATATGTATAGGAATGTGTTTCATTTATTCTTGTTTTCATTATTTGATTTAGATGTGTGAGTTTAAGTATTTTTGTTGTCAAGAGATGGCGTATGTAGTCCAAGTATCAGCTGTTTGCGTGGGCGCCAAGAAAAGAGAACGGTTAGCGAGAGAGAAGCAACATGGCGCGAATCGTGGTGACATGCAGCTGGACATTACTAAGAACAATCGTCGTCTGATGTGATCAGTATTGCTTTTCAGTATTTCTCCAATGTAGTGCTTTACAGGTAGAATATAGATATCTTAAAAGAATCAGCGTGTGCTTTTGTGATTGTGTGTTCTTCCGAGAATCAATGCAACTCCCTACACTTGTATCTCTCCTCGTATAAGTCGACAAGTGCAGAAGTGTGCTGTTGACTGTAATAAGCATAAATATAATTTTGGATTTTCTTTTTTAAATTCACAGAAAGTATTTTGTTCTCTTCATAAACTCTTATCTTCTTGCATTAATATCTAAGAAACTAAAAGTTAAAATACACAAGACAGTAATTTTGCCAGTAATGTGAAACTTGGTCCATTACATTAAAAGAGGAACATAAATTAAGAATATTTGAAAATAAAACTCTTAGAAAAATATTTGGATCTAAAAGGGGTGAGGAGACAGGTGAGTGGAGAAGGTTACGTAATTTAAAACTGCATAATATATGTGTGAGAGTTCGGTCCCCCAATCCCTGGTTTAAATCCGGCCCTCTGGATTACTTCCTGCCTTAATCCTTCAAATCTCTCCTTTCACCTCACCCTGGGTGCCAAGCGAGCAGATTATGTTTGCGCCGGAATTACGAAAGGGGGGTTTCACATAACAATTTATATTTTTAGTCCCTGGTTCGTTATACATGTACAGCAAGTGAATAAACAACTGGTTTAAAAGGGACAGTACTGTAGTTCTTGGAGTTACTTCAGCAAATCGTAACATTTCTAGTAAGATTATATGGATTTATTATACGTTGCTATTATATACATATTTACAAAGTGTTTCCATATGTGCATTTACATAATCATCCAATTTCCTTAATTCAAGCAAAGGCATACATATGGCCTAACCATTGGTACTTTCATTAACACAGAGTTAGCCTAACTATCTCTGTAGCCTACCCTCGACATAATTGACGTTCCGACCAGTCTTGCGTTTCCTTACGCAGCATCCTCATTCAGCCCGCAAGGCATTATGATGCGACTCGGCAATATCGTACAAATGCAAATCTTTGCTAACTGGGAAACTTGGGGATTTCAAACAGGAGTTGGCTTTACCAAATGCTACTTATATTTTCCATCATTAGTTTAGCCACCATAAGTGGACAAAACTTCCGAAGAGGGTTCCTTGGCCAAATTATACATTATTTTCAGACATCAGTCTAGCCACCATAAGTGGACAAGACTCTCCAAGATGTTCATTTGCCAAGTATTACATTTACTTCTCAATCTTTCAGTCTAGCCACCTGAGTGGACAAGACTTTCGAAGGGTCTTCGTCGTTGTGGAGGTAGTAAAAATCTGTTTTTTTCTTAAAGCCCACTGTCCTTTTTTATAGTCGGGGTAAACGTCCGTGGACGTGGATCCCGTAGAGTTGGAAAATTCCACTGCAACTGTCTTTTGAAAGGCAGCTAGCTCCCGCAACCGGGAAGCTAAAAAACAGGGGAATCTAATATCCAACAAAAATTACAATTCATTAAGCACATACACTTACATGCAATAATAACATAAAAGTACACTCATGGAAACATATTACTTAACCCTACACCTTGTAGCTGGCCAGCAATTAATTAACATATTACCAAAACCAGTAATGGTCAATCCGACCATTACATATGTAGCTATTCATGTCCAGATATTATTGGGATAACTAAATCAATAAGATTTAGGTGGACAGGCCATGCGACACGAATGGGAGATGATAGAGGAGTTTAGAGAATTATTGTTGGAAAACCTGATGGTAAGAGACCTGTAGGAAGGCCAAGACGAAGATGGAGGGATAACGTTGAAATGGACCTAAAAGAAATCGGTAAGGAGGAAAAGATTTGATTGATCTTGCCCAGGATAGGGACAGATGGAAGGTTTGTGTTGCTGCGGCCATATACCTTCGGGTTTTGGAATGCTACAGAGTTAGTTAGTAAATGTCGCACGCGCCTTTATGCTCATTTGCGATTTGTATAACAATTTGAGGAATTTGAAGAGCTCAAACCTGATAAAACCGCTGTAATCTGTCTGCTAGTTCCATCTAGTGGAGAAAGATAAAACTAACTGCTTCAGAGTCTATGTGGAAAAGCCGCATCTGACAGACGTGCATCAGGAAGTTGAAATTGTGTTGGCAGCACCAGTAGAGTGCCTAAATACTTTTTGAAATGTAAAAGCAAATTACCATTTGTAATGTTATTCGCAGTGTAAGCGATGATCCAGTGGCGGACCCTCCCTCCATATACCCAGGGGTAGCAGGCGTTACCCCTGTTCGAAGAAAACAGAAAATACACACTTTGCTATATGATGTGCAGGACCGGGTTTTCTTGTTATTAGAGATAAACGCGAAATGTAATGGAGAGATGCAGCAAGTAGTATAGGTATGCACTATCTATCACAAATGTGACTGATTTACGGCTGTAATTTTGTCGCGACAGTTTCTGCGAACATTTTCAATTTTACGATAAAGACGAAAAAATTGCATTTTTTTTTTTCAAATTTCTTTTTAAAAAATATATTTGATTTGAAGATGTTGGCTGCAAAGGAATGAGAAATCATTTGGACAGGCACAGTAACCCGAAAGTTACACTCCACCTTTTCTAAAATATATACAGGGTGTTTCTAAAGGTCGTTTACAACGCTTGGGAGGTGATTCCTCACACGAAAACAAGCAAAAAGTCTAAGTTCCATTTTTACGACTGAGGCTTCGTTTCCGAGATAGGAGCCTCGCAAAAGGTGACAAAGTGAACGTCACACCTGACTGGGACGAATACTATAACAGATAGAGAGGCGGTTCCAAGGGAATCATAAAGGAATCGTATGTGCTCAGTCCGGAAGTCACTATGAAAAGTTCACTGCACGCATGCGCAATGGAGTCCTCAAAGGAATTGGGGATTTCCAGCAAGAACAATACATGGAAAGGGTATGTAACGCAGCAAGAAGGACCGTGACAATGAGAAATGCGTTCAAGACAACACATCCCGACCTCAAACATCAAAACAAGAGCACCGAACACAAAATCCGAAAAGTTGAGCACGGTTGCATACCCCAGTTACACGCGAGGAATGTGAACGAATCATGTCATGTGGCATACGAGAGACACATTACTCCACCAGGAGGAGGGAAAGAAAAACACAATATCAGATGATTGCGACAACGTGTATTTTTACACGCGACAACTACGTAATATCCCCCCCACACACACACAAACAACAAACAACAAATGCTACAATGTCTTATGCACAGAGAGTGTGTGTCACTGTATATCAACTGAAGATGTCACTTTCACCACACAAAGGGGGTGGGGAGCAATACCAAAAGTGTTCGCACGCGATCATTGTGACGTAAAAGAGACCAGTTTTGGAAGCGCTGCACAGGCAAGTCTGGCTCTCGTAGTCTACGTTTGACCTTCATGACTGCTGTTCCCGCGAGAGGAGCTCGAAGGGTTGGTTCTCTCCGGCAGTCGTTCCAGTCGTGTTGCAGGTGCTGGGATATGATTAGCAGTTCGCTCTAGGTTGTCATACGCATTGAAGAGTACTAGTATGTTGTATTGAAAGAAGTTGACGTGGTGGAGTGGGCAAGTCAAGTATCGCAACAATTGGTCTGTGGTGTTCGTACGGTGATACGGCCAATTTGTGCAGTGTGCCAGTGTTAAACAAAAACAATACTTTGCAGTTCCAGCTCCCTATTACACAGACGGCTGCGTATACGACCCAGCAGCTAGCAGACATGCATCTCATGTATGGGGAGGCACGTGGTAATAGCCGTGAGGCAAGGCGTCTTTATGGAGAACGCTTTCCACATAGACGTTTACCGTCTCACACCTTCTTTCAGGTAGTGGACAGTCGACTGCGTGAAACAGGGTCAGTGTTACCACCGCGGCAAGAAGTTGGAAGACCCCGAAGTGTACGCACACATCAGTTTGCAGAAGATGTGTTAACAGCGGTCGCAGAACATCCTGGCACCAGTACGCGAGTGCTCGCTCGGGCACGAAACACGTCTCATGTGAATGTTTGGCGAGTGTTGTCAGAGGAAGGAATGCACCCTTTTAAACTGCAGAAAGTACAAGAACTGTTACCTCGTGACTTTCGCCCTCGTATGGAGTTTTGCCAATGGTTGTTGCATCAGCTGGACACAAACCCTCACTTCGGGGCAAACGTATTGTGGACAGATGAAGCCATTTTCACCAGGATGGATGTCTTCAATAGTAGAAACAGTCATGTATGGGACTTTGACAACCCACATGCACTTTTTGTGGACCATCACCAGCACAGGTTTTCAGTAAATGTGTGTGCGGGATAGTACATGATCATTTAATTGGACCATACATTCTCCCTGTTCGCCTGAATGGTCGCACGTATCATGCATTTCTTAGTGAGGTTTTGCCTGAACTGTTGGAGACCGTACCTTTAGCACTGCGGCAAGAAATGTGGTACCAACAAGATTGGTGCACCAGCTCATTTCGATTGTAATGTACGACATTTCCTGCATGACGTGTTTCGCAATAGGTTCATTGGTAGGGATGAGCCTGTGCCTTGGCCACCGACGTCGCCAGATCTCAACCCTCTCGATTTTTTCTTCTGGGGAGAAATGAAAACCCTCGTATACGACACACCTTGTCACATCAGCTGAGGACCTCGTTGCTCGCATCAACGTCGCCGCCGCGACGGTAGCAGATACACCTGGCTTGTTTGCTGGTACTCGACAATCGTTGATTCGTCGCTGTCATCTCTGCGTAGAAGTAAACGGCAGACATTTTGAAAACCGTCTGTGATTATTGCCCTCGGCAAATCTCAGTGAGAACACTATTGGTATTGCTCCCCACCCCCTTTGTGTAGTGAAAGTGACATCTTCAGTTGGTGTACAGTGACACGGACTGTCTGTGCGTAAGATATTGTAGCATTTGTTGTTTGTTGTGTGTGTGTGGGGGGGATATTACGTAGTTGTCGCGTGTAAAAATACACGTTGTCGCAATCATCTGACATTGTGTTTGTCTTTCCCTCCTCCTGGTGGAGTAATGTGTCTCTCGTATGCCACATGACATGATTCGTTCATTCCTCGCGTGTAACTGGGGTATGCAACCGTGCTCAACTTTTCGGATTTTGTGTTCGGTGCTCATGTTTTGATGTTTGAGGTCGGGATGTGTTGTCTTGAACGCATTTCTCATTGTCACGGTCCTTCTTGCTGCGTTACATACCCTTTCCATGTATTGTTCTTGCTGGAAATCCCCAATTCCTTTGAGGACTCCATTGCGCATGCGTGCAGTGAACTTTTCATAGTGACTTCCGGACTGAGCACATACGATTCCTTTATGATTCCCTTGGAACCGCCTCTCTATCTGTTATAGTATTCGTCCCAGTCAGGTGTGACGTTCACTTTGTCACCTTTTGCGAGGCTCCTATCTCGGAAACGAAGCCTCAGTCGTAAAAATGGAACTTAGACTTTTTGCTTGTTTTCGTGTGAGGAATCACCTCCCAAGCGTTGTAAACGACCTTTAGAAACACCCTGTATATAACAGAGTAAGGCTGATTTTCAGAAGGTGAAATTTATTATTTACTATTTTTAAGCTTATTTTCTCATAAATGTTGCAAATATTATGCCTTGTATAAAATCATTTATTGATTTAGTACCATTATGTATAAGTGCGTCGCATTAAAAATTGCCACGAAATTTTCACGAAATTACTGCCATATTTTAAACTATAAACACGATATTTTATATATTTTTCACGAAATTTTTGAAAAATGAACACCAAAAAATCCCGGCCCTGATAATGTGCTGGGTGGCTGTTCTGTAGTTCCCATTTCTTCTCTTTCGAAGGGATTGTTCGCCACTGGATATAACCGAAGGCATTCAAATGCCAACTCTCCTCCACGCAGTACACTCTGGTCTGCATTATGCAAATGAAGAGGTTCTGGCGTCTCGACCAACAACCAGTATAACCTTTTGTGTTGTAGCCTGTCCATATGTGTTTGTTACTGTCCTTTCTCAGGGTGCGAAATCATTGAAGACTGGCGGGGGAAGAACCCCCTCTCCTCACAAACATATGTATAAATTATACGATATACATATTTATAATGTTATTAAAAGCAAAAAAGATACTACGTTAAAAATATATTGTTGTTATTATTAATTACAAATAAATAAATCAATTTGTTACTTTTATATATACCTATCAGATATTATAAACTGGCAAACGAATTCCCTTACTAACTGGTTAAGATGTTAATAAATTATGAAATAGTTGAAGTGGTTTTATTTTATGTAACTTTTTAATTAGTTTTTGCTTTATGTTAATGTAAATTTCATAATTATTACTGTCTTGCATTCTTGTTTTACTTTTATTGTGCATATTGATATAGATATTGATTAGATCTCTTGAGAGATAGAAGCACTAATTTGTGTGTGTTTTCGATATTATTCTTAGTAAAGTATATTTGAAATTAAAAGTAATTCCTGATTTTTTGTTTGTTGTGACAGATACTCTCCCCCCGGAAATTTTTGGTGGGGGGATTTTTGAGGCCAAGATAGTTGGCGAGGGGGAAATCCCCCCAGGATTTCGCACCCTGTAATTTCATCTTAAAACTTTTCATCCTTGTATTCGTGATAGGATAAATGTGGCAGAAACGCGAAATACAATAAAACTTATACATATTATGTACTTTTGTGAAGAAGGTTTTCTGTCAGTTTTGGCTAGCCACGACGATGAAGGTGAGTGATGATAAAATGAAATGGATGAAGGAACACTCACACGGCTGGGACTCGAACTCAGGAACCTTGGTGACAAGATTCAAAGTCGTCCCCTTAGCCTAATCGGCAACAGAGATCATTAAATACATATTCTAAATTAAAATTTAGCTTGTAATTTGTGTCCATCATAACCTCCTGGGTGGCCAAGCGTGTTGAGTGGCCTACTATCAAGACCTTGTCGCAGAAATGTCTTGGTTCTGTCCCTGCATCAAATGTATCCAGTCATTATTAATTATCATCGTCACGATTATTTTATAGAGGCAAAATATAGAAAATGCAAATACAAATATCATGAATAAATTGATTGATTTGGTGTTTTAAGTCCACTTTATACCAGGGTTTCGGAGCGGAGCGGATCAACGCTCCGACTGTTGCCCACGCTCCGGAGCGAGGAGCGAGATTCTAAGAAATGGTTCGCTCCGCTCCGGAGCGGAGCGAAGTCTTAGCCCGCTCCGCTCCGGAGCGGAGCAGCGGGAATCGAAAAATTTCTCGCTCCGCTCCGGAGCGAGGAGCGAAGTTTTAGAAAATGGTTCACTCCGCTCCGGAGCGGAGCGCTACCTTGACACGCTCCGCTCCGGATCGGAGCAGAGGAAGTTGGAAAATTTCTCGCTCCGCTCCGGAGCGAGGAGCAAAATTTTAGGAAACGGTTCACTCCGCTCCGGAGCGGAGCGATGCCTTGTGACGCTCCGCTCCGGAGCGAGGAGCGATATTCTAAGAACTTGCCCACTCCGCTCCGGAGCGACTCCGGAGCGCTCCGAGGTTGGATAATACGAGTGTATACAGAAAACTAACGATCAAAGGTTCCGAGTACATTAGTAATTTTGTTTGTGGAATTTGTACGGCATTTGAAAATCGCCCGTTGTTGTAGTTATAAAACTGATTATTACTAAAGCTAACGCCACGGAAACAGTCCAGAAAATATTACGTCACTCACCTACAGTGTTGCCAATAAGCAAGGAATAATCCTTACACAATACACCAGGGAAGGCACATTCAACCGCATACGTACAGTCAGGACACTGCCGGTGTTCATGCAAAACACTCGCTGGTGCATGATTGCCATATCTTACTTTCTTTTACGCTGGTTATGTATGATACTTTGAATGTAGGGAAAGGGAAAAGTTTAAAGTAATTGGAAATTCAGGTTGCTAATTTTAACTTTTCGATTTTTGAATGTATGAAGTTGAAAATCGGAATCATGCTTATTAATGTTACCGTCGGCCAATAAGGTAACGTTTTAATTTGAAATAGCTACAGTTTCCATATCTAACTTTTTAAAAATCCTGACACTAGAAAGTTGAAAACCGGCTTAACCAAAAATGTAAGTTGACACATTTGGTTTACTTTTATGAAGGTATAAAATCGAAAATCGGAATGCTGTTTTTATACAGCCAAACCGGGGAATTTAAATAGTATGAAATACAGGGTTGTCATATCGATTCTTTTTCCCAATTTTAAAGGCAGGAAGTTGAAATAGGTATTTAATGGTTACATACGTATACTACTGCAAAAATTACAAAATGTCTGATTGCCATATCTAACATTTCAAGTTTGTAAGCAGTAACCTGGAAATAGGCATGGTGGTTATAAGAAAATTGCAAAAATTTTGGAAAACGACGAATGGAATGTTGCTATATTTAACTTTCTGAGTCTAGAAAGCCAGAAAACGTATACGTATAAGATTAATATTTTTTGTATTGAGTACGTTGTACACAGCAAACTGAAAGCAAGTTTTCAGTAATGAACAATGTGTAGTCAGCAGATAAGTCGAAACAAGATGTATAAACCTTAATAACCGTGATAAACACAAAATGTAATATTATCTACTTGGATAGGGCCATGTCCTGAATTTTATGGTTTCATTTTGAAAAGCAGGGCTGCGAGCAATACGTGCCTTCCTCACTAATGGCATTTGATTTTATTTTTGTTACTTAGCTTTGAATTTTGGCTAATCGCGACGATGATAATGAGAGAATTGATAAATGTGTACTGAAAAAAAAATAGCGCGCTGTACCCTGACAACATAGTGGTAACAACGTCGCCTTGTAATGAAGGGGCACTGGGATCGATACCCGGTGGAGGGACATAGTGGCTCGAATCCCACATTAGGTAGGATTTAAACTGTAGGTCTATTCTCGATAGCGTATTGTTGAGTCTTAAATCCACCAAATGTCCATAACACAAGGCATTGTTTCAACGTATGTTGAATGTATAATTGCAATGTATATTGTGATAAATTAATCCTTAAGAAAATATACATTTATAATTCTGTTTAACAATAAGAGACTTCACTTTCCTTTACATCTATTCACAAGAGCATAAAAATACAACTTGGAAATTAATTTCCAAATGAACAACCTTTTATTCATATCTTTTACGTATGTGTGTGTGTGTGTGTGTGTGTTTTCTGAAATCTGGCAAAGTCCTAATAATGTATCCACTTCTTTTTGTGAAAGTGAAGAGAAGAACAACACGCGCAAGTAATACTTTTAAAAGAGAACAATCTGGCCAGAATTGGTGTAGCATAATTCTAATACAACTGGCAACACTGGAGCTGTCTGGCAAAGGCGATGTCTCTACCATGTACGGATAAGTCGAACGCAACGTACAGCGCAGCGAACGAAGTTCTCAACCCCGAAAGCACACACAAACACCCTCCTCCCCTCTTGAAATGGGCACAACAAGACCAAAGCGCTAGCCGATTGCACTGAGTCACCTGCAAGGAACACGGAATGCGGTACAAAACGAAGCTGTCTGTTGTATGGGGGAGGTGGGTCGGACAAATCCGCAAAGCAGAAAAACTGATTGCTTGAAATTATTCGTAACCCATTCAACACATAACATTCAAACTCTTATATCTAAGAGTCACAATGCAAAATAGTTCATCTCAATACAGAAATACTATTTACGTAATTCATATTTCAACTTATATCAAATGAACAATTTACGTACTATAGCTCTCTCTCTCTCTCTTTCTCTCTCTCTCTCTCTCTCTCTCTCTCTCTCTCTCTCTCTCTCTCTCTCTATTGAGCCAAAACAACATTCTTGTATTGTTTTACCAATGTTTAATGTGCATGATTGATTGATTGATTTAGTTCATTTTACTTATCTTCTTTGTCACTTTTGGCTAATCGCGAAGATGGAGATGATTGATGTTATGGTTAAATTGATTAACGATACACACAAAGATTGTACACTCGCCTCACTTAGTACTCTGGCAGTTTGTTTCTTTATACAGCATATTTGTAGAAGATACAATTCAACATACAAGTGTATAAAACAAACTTATTACTAACTTCGTTGACCCTGTACAAGCCCATGCCGGGTTTTGAACCACCCCACGGATCCCTGACGTCATAGGGTGCTGTGCTGTAGAGCGAACACAAACAAAAATGCTTCGGCCAAAAGTCCCCGCGCACCTCCCCCTTCACCCGTTCGACTAGGGCCATAAGGAAGCATGATCCACTCTGTCCCTCCCCTCCAAGCGGGGGCGATCATGCAGACCAACAACTAGAATACGTGGAAACAGGACTGCAGGCTCTTTTCCATGTGGTTCTACTATAACCACTCCGTCACGGAAGTCGGCTTTAATGCGCACATTCCATTATTCATAGTTGCATTACAGCATTCGTGTAAAAAAACAACTCCTAACCGGATCGGAGCGTGCTGTCAAAACCACCACGCTCCGGAGCGGAGTGCTGTTTTCTCACGCTCCGCTCCGGATCGGAGCGTGCGTCTAAAAAATCTGAACCACTCCGCTCCGGAGCGGAGTACTGCTGTATCACGCTCCGCTCCGGATCGGAGCGTGTGTCCCAGAAAGCCGAACCACTCCGCTCCGGAGCGGAGTGCTGTTGTATCACGCTCCGCTCCGGATCGGAGCGTACGTCTCAAAAAGCTGAACCACTCCCCTCCGGAGCGGAGTGCTGTTATATCACGCTCCGCTCCGGATCGGAGCGTGCGACTCAAAAAGTCGAACCACTCCGCTCCGGAGCGGAGCGTGTCTCTCAACAAATCGAACCACTCCGCTCCGGAGCGGAGCGTGTCTCTCAACAAATCGAACCACTCCGCTCCGGATCGGAGTGCTGTCGTACCACGCTCCGCTCCGGAGCGAGGAGCGGAGTAGAAATGACGCTTCGAAGTCGCTCCGGAGCGCTCCTTTAGTACGCTCCGCACTCCGCTCCGAAACCCTGCTTTATACACAGTAAGGTTAATCGGGACTGGACCTACAGTTTAAGGTAGGATTCGAACCACTATGTGCCTGCACTGAGTATCGCCCAAAATATCATGAATAAATATTGTCTTCGTATCAGTGCTGTTTTTAATGCGGTTATTGGAACGACCTAGACGACCTCCGTGACGGAGTGGTTAGCATAACGCACTACGACGGCAGGGGGCCCGGGTTCAAATCTAACCATCGGTATGGGTGTTCTTTGCGAGTATTTCTTCATCAATTTGATCACATCGTCACTCATCCTCATCTTCGCGATTAGCCAAAAGTGGCCGAGAGGCGAAGTAAAATAAACTATAGATCGACCACAAGGAAAAAAACCTTGGGACAAGAAGTGCCCGCGCAGCTTTCCCTTCTTCCCTCCACCTCGGGCCATAAGGAAGCATGGTCAACTCTCCCCCTCCCATACTCGCGGGGGTACGGTGCACAGGACTCGCGGGTCTGCGCAGGTTGTTTTGCTCGTGGTTCCACTATACATGAATCAATCGCTGAAATGTTTTCGAAGACCACTCGGAGGAATGTCGTGTGCTGGAAGACCTTGGAAAGCATGACGTGAGTGCTTGCACCTACTATTCGGGCCAAGAATAAATTCCGGCGCCCATTCACGGCACAAAACGGCTATGTTGACAAAATCCCTGTTGACCGCTTCGGGTAGGAGGGACTGCAAGGTTGCCACTTGCTGCACAAACAGCTGTTTGACAGGAAGCCCGGTAAAACATACAAAAATCACGTGGAGTTAACTAACGAAGAGGGACGTGCATTTATCACGTATAAAAACAGGAATAATCGAGCACAAAATCTTAAGAATTGCTAAAATATCCAGCATGAAATTTATTGCATAAAATCGCCAATTTGACGTATAAAATCATACAACATCGAAACTTTTCATCGAAGATTGATTGATTTGGCTTATTTTACTTCGCTTTTCTGTCATTTTGGCTAATTGCCAAATGACAATTTATAATGGGGGCTACTAGATGGGGACCCCGCCAACGTCGGTCGCTATTTAATATTCGCAATTAATTTGCACGTACTTATAACTAATTTGCACGTACTTAGAATTCATTTGCAAGTACTTAGAGTACTTTACATTTATGTATTTGCATGTTTATAACTTTTTATGAATATATATTTATTTATTTTATGAAAAATATGTATATAAAAGGTAATTAGAGGTACTAAATGCTATGCATATGGTTTTATATTCATTACTGCAAAGTATGTAATGTATAAATCGATAATATTAATGTTTATAATATTGAAAATAAGTTTTCTATGGTTTATGAACCGCTATGAAAGGTGTTAATGGTACGAAAGAAGACGGTCCCGGTACTCGAACCCGAGATATGTAACGGTAATAAATGGTTTTAGTGTACAATGTATATAATAATGTATGTTATTATGGTATGAAAGACGATGGTACGACACGCTAGACAGAATACTGTCTCCGAATGTCGACTCCGCTCTGATGCCAGACAGAGAGAATGAATTAATATTCCGCGCAGGTAGAGGAGAAAGGAATTTGGGGAGTGTGCGTTCAAGGTCAAATGACGTCACAACGTCAGAACAAAGAAGGAACCCGATTGACCAATCAGAGATCGCGTCGGTAGATATCAGAACCGGTTTTTTTCCCAAGGTTAACCAGTACGCAAGAACAGGGGAAAGCTATGCAATACTGTAGGGCAGGGGAGGGATTCAACCAGACAACAAAGGATGTCTGGAATGCGCAGCAATGGACAGATTCTGAAGCTATGCGTTGCTTGTAGAACCGGTTTCCGCCGCCAATTAATATTCCGCTCAGGGTTGCCCCAAGGCACAGGACGCTTTAGCGAGGGTTTTAGGGTAGAAAGCTTGCATGTTAGAACAGGTTTCTGTCAAAGTAGCCCAATGTTACCGAGAACACAAGAAAGAAGGATTTTTGGATACCCAATTAGATTGGAGCGAGAATTTTATTTTGAACCAGGAGAACGAAGCGTAAGGGTTTATTATCTGTACTAGGATGAAGGGAGAGCTCTCAGGGACTGGGCCTACAGTTTTCACTATTTGCTTTTATCACGGGGTATCGAACCTAGGACCCATTGATTATTGACTTAGGTAGTAAATTTATGTTACTGTGTGCTATTTAACATAATATTGAGTTTATTTTTTTACCAAACTTTGACTTTATGTCAAACATATTCCCAGCTTATTTTTATTTTTACCAAAATATAACAATTCAATCTGTTCAGGAAACACTTTTAGTTATATTTTCGACACACAAAGTGTGTGTTCTCAACTTTTAACTTATTATTTTACAACTTTATGTTAATTTTTTACCAAAATAACACTATTTATACTATTCAGGCAACATTTTTTATTAATTTTGGACTCACAAAAAGACATTTTCTAAACTTTTAACTTATAATTTTACAACTTTATGTTAATTTTTTACCAAAATAACACTATTTATACTATTCAGGCAACATTTTTTATTAAATTTTGGACTCACAAAGATATTTTTACAACTTTTTAACTAATTATTTTACAACTTTATGTTAATTTTTTACCAAAATAACACTATTTATACTATTCAGGCAACATTTTTTCATTAATTTTGGATTCACAAAGACATTTTTTTCAAATTTTAACTTATTATTTTACAACTTTATGTTAATTTTTACCAAAATAACACTATTTGTACTATTCAGGAAAGATTTTTAGTTACATTTTCGACACACAAAGACATTTTTTTACAATTTTTATGTGTTTATTTCACAAATTTATACCTATTTTTACCAAAATAACACTATTTATACTGTTAAGGAAAAACTTTTAGTTATATTTTCGACACACAAAGTGTGTGTTCTCAATTTTTATTTGTTTATTAATACTGAAATATATATAAAGATCTAAGAAAAAAAGCAAACAACCTAAGTCAAATTCAAGCAGCAAGAGGAATACACAGAAACCAACATGGCATCCAGAAAGAGAAATCAATAGTCACACCCATAGCACAGTTTAAAAAACTACATAGCTGAAACCTTAGAGAAACATAAAACTGCAAACACAATATATCTAGATTCTTCCAAGGCATGGGATAGAGTAAAAACATGGCTTGCTTATGGACAAACTCAACAACATAGGAATAAAATAGACAAGCAATCCTTTTTTCAGTAGAAAATTCCAATTACTCAAGTAAGCTACATCATACGTAGTACATAAGAAGAGCAAATTAACATCATCAGCAGTAAACCATCATGCAACTTCTACCTGCTGAAACAACTAAGTGAGTATAATGTATCAGAAAAATGCCTACATTTCAGCCTAATTTACCTCTACATTAGTAATACTACCAGAATACTAAGGCTTTAAAAGTGAACACTAAGAATAATGTTCAGACTAAAGTATAGAGCATCTTGCAAAGGATTATTACTCCCTACATCTACAAGTCAATAACAATTATTCTAAATACTACGAACTTGGACAAAATATAGTCAAATACACAACACAAGAAGGAAAATAATTACAAGTGAAACAGCAGACACTCAATATCTCAAAACAATCCGGTAAAAATATTCTACAACAAACTGCCTCATAACATAAAACTGCTAAGTCCCCAAAACATATACAAATACAATCAATAAAAACTACTTGAAAAGGGAAAACTGACTACAGTCTCACAGACTTGATGTAAAATAACAGCAAAACTTAGAAGCATGCACAGTCAATAGTGCTCAATTTGCATACAGTTCACATGCAAACTATCATGAAAATGTTCAAAACAGTAATTCCTTCTTTTCCTATTTAAAGGATGCCAAACAGTGTAAACCAGTTGTTAGTGGCTAAATAACATAACAATTGAAGGCAGTAACAATATTTTTAAAAAATACTGTTTTTTACCTAACTTTGTTAATTAAATACTAGTACATTTTGTCAAATTATAAATAAAATATACCTATTTCTTTGGTATTTGTACTAAAGTGAAGAAAATATTACTAAAACTTGGCTAGTACAGTAAATCTGAGAGTTTTAGCTTTATTTGTCCGTAACTGGATATAATTGTAACTTGTTAATCTCGCCAAACAAAATCTTTACCTCAGTTTTGGAAGCTAGCTGAACTTTAGCGTTTCGAATTACATATAGTGAAGGCCTCTATAGTGGAAAAATACACCCAGTCTGTAAACATTTGGAAATGTTGTCTCCTTCTCTGTCGAACCAGACCAAGAGTGTTCTCAAATGTTTCAATATATTTCTTAACATAACTAACTTTTCAAGAAAACAATACCTTGTGCCCAGATAGCTTAGTTGGTATAGCGTTAGGCTTTTAACCTATCTGTCCAGGGTTCGAGTCCCTGTCTGGGCGATTACAATTTTTAAATTTTGTCATCGGATCTTGTGCAGAATGGATATAAAATATGTTTACAGTCTAACAGATTATTATTTATCTTAAAACTTTGCAAATAAGCTTTTGAGTTTCTCAAATATCAGCATCTTTAGCTAACAGTACAGCATAACCAGTATTATTATGATAGAAAAATTCTGGTGGTAGAAACTACACCTACTGTAATATCTCTGTGGTATTAACTTACATGCAGCCCATAACTTTTGGGACTGTTTCTCCTCCGTTACATTTCCTCGCCATTTACCCTTAGCGTCGCGATTAGCCTCAGAAGCAAAAACAGCAAAATCTTATATTTGTTCTTTTTATATCTCTGAAACCACCTATACTATAGAACTACATTTAATAAATTTTGCAGTCTTCCTGTTTGATCTGTTAAAGAATCCAATCAATGAAAATATAGTTGCATAGAAAAATCTGTTTTTCAGATACTTTAATCGGGTAATCTGCTCTTGCGTATTTCCTCAGAAATATACACAATCATAGTTCTTTATAAATTTAGCACCTGATATAGAATAAGTCGAAGTCTAGTTAGAGTTGGCCTGTAAGTGCTTCTGGTACAAGTAGTTACTTGAAAAAGCAAACATTGGGTGTATAAAAGATAGCATTCTCGTGAAACAGTAAAAATCAAGCTCATTTCCTCGTAATATTGGCTGTAAGTGCTTCTTGCAGATTAACAAAGCTCTGGCGTGTGGTCCTACGTCACCTATAATCCTTTGTAAGGTTCATGTTGTCCTATAAATTGTCGCTATACATACTAAGTCCCTAGTTACACCCTAAGCTTTTAGTTTCAATCAGAGAATTTCAGTGTTCAGATAGTGATTGTAGCCTCGTATAATAAACCAAATGGAAATAACCCAAGTGTTGATGCACCCAAAAAACCAGTAATACTTAAAAAATACTTTGACAAAGGCTATAAGGCTAAATTATTCTTCTAGCATAGAAAAAAGTTTAGCAAGTGGACCTATGGTCCATATAGTCAGTCGTCTGTGAACTTCGTCTTGTCCTGTGAATTGTCAATATATTGATAAATGGTTATATATATTTTTTTAAAAAAAAAAGGAACAATGTTGGTAAGCGTCCAGTTATGGACCCATCGGTAAAGGAATTTCAGTCTTTATAGACACACAATAATTTTCGTTACACTAAAAATTTGGCCTCGTATAAAGGTAAATAGTCGAAATGATAAACATTTCGTGTACTTTATCCAGTAAGCCTTAGCTATAAAGACAATAACAGCGTTACAGACATAAAAATTAAGCAAGCTTTGATATTCTAGTGGCACATAATAAATATCAAATATCCTTTAAAATACTCTGACAAATAGTTGTGGGTTATCTGAGATCAAAAATTTCAAGCCCTCTCTCCTGCATAAATAGGCTCTAGAATTCACTAAGCCTCAAAATAATATTGGGTACATAAAATAAAAAGCAGATGGAGAGTGATGCTGATCGCATCATCTCCAAACAGCAAAAACAAAAGTATATGGATGGAGCCCTACCTGATATATTTAGAAAACTTTACCTAGTATAAAAGTAACAAAATACTCAGCAAACTCTAAAATAAACAAACTTTCCTACGTAGCAGGCGTAACCTGACCTAAAGAAATACATATAGAAATACAGAACCAAAAATAGCATAGTGGAAATCAGTAAACCCTAATAATAATAATAATAATAATAATAATAATAATAATAATATATTCTGTGGCTTACATTTTAGCTAAAAGTACTTTCAGTAAAAATGTTGAAAACATCTCTTTGTGCATCCAAAATATAATAACAAATCCTTCCTGACTGGATTAAATTGTGTTATTTGAGTAGTATTAAGCCTAAACTTGTAAAATAAAAGGGTAAAACTTGACAAAACACACTTCATTTGTACAAAATTTAATTCAAAACACATCTAAATTGTGTTATTTGAGTAAACGTGGAGAATAATCCTGTAAACTTGGAAAAAATATATATATCTCTCTCTCTCCCTCTCTCTCTCTCCCTCTCTCCCTCTCTCTCTCTCTCTCTCTGTGTGTGTGTGTGTGTGTATGTCCAAAATGTAATAAAAGACACGATCAAATCGTGCTATTTGAGCAAATATTAGGCTAAACTTGAGAAATAAACAAATAAAAGTTGAGAACACAAACTTTCTGTGCCGAAAATGTAACTAAAAGTCTTTCCTAAACAGATTGAATTGTGTTATTTGAGTAAATATTAGGCTAAACCTGTGAAATAAACAAATAAAAATTGAGAACACACACTTTGTGTGTCGAAAATATAACTAAAAGTTTTTCCTTAACAGTATAAGTAGTGTTATTTTGGTAAAAATAGGTATAAATTTGTGAAATAAACAGATAAAAATTGTAAAAAAATGTCTTTGTGTGTCGAAAATGTAACTAAAAATCTTTCCTGAATAGTACAAATAGTGTTATTTTGGTAAAAAATTAACATAAAGTTGTAAAATAATAAGTTAAAATTTGAAAAAAATGTCTTTGTGAATCCAAAATTAATGAAAAATGTTGCCTGAATAGTATAAATAGTGTTATTTTGGTAAAAAATTAACATAAAGTTGTAAAATAATTAGTTAAAAAGTTGTAAAAATATCTTTGTGAGTCCAAAATTTAATAAAAAATGTTGCCTGAATAGTATAAATAGTGTTATTTTGGTAAAAAATTAACATAAAGTTGTAAAATTATAAGTTAAAAGTTTAGAAAATGTCTTTTTGTGAGTCCAAAATTAATAAAAAATGTTGCCTGAATAGTATAAATAGTGTTATTTTGGTAAAAAATTAACATAAAGTTGTAAAATAATAAGTTAAAAGTTGAGAACACACACTTTGTGTGTCGAAAATATAACTAAAAGTGTTTCCTGAACAGATTGAATTGTTATATTTTGGTAAAAATAAAAATAAGCTGGGAAAATGTTTGACATAAAGTCAAAGTTTGGTAAAAAATAAACTCAATATTATGTTAAATAGCACACAGTAACATAAATTTACTACCTAAGTCAATAATCAATGGGTCCTAGGTTCGATACCCCGTGATAAAAGCAAATAGTGAAAACTGTAGGCCCAGTCCCTGAGAGCTCTCCCTTCATCCTAGTACAGATAATAAACCCTTACGCTTCGTTCTCCTGGTTCAAAATAAAATTCTCGCTCCAATCTAATTGGGTATCCAAAAATCCTTCTTTCTTGTGTTCTCGGTAACATTGGGCTACTTTGACAGAAACCTGTTCTAACATGCAAGCTTTCTACCCTAAAACCCTCGCTAAAGCGTCCTGTGCCTTAGGGCAACCCTGAGCGGAATATTAATTGGCGGCGGAAACCGGTTCTACAAGCAACGCATAGCTTCAGAATCTGTCCATTGCTGCGCATTCCAGACATCCTTTGTTGTCTGGTTGAATCCCTCCCCTGCCCTACAGTATTGCATAGCTTTCCCCTGTTCTTGCGTACTGGTTAACCTTGGGAAAAAAACCGGTTCTGAAATCTACCGACGCGATCTCTGATTGGTCAATCGGGTTCCTTCTTTGTTCTGACGTTGTGACGTCATTTGACCTTGAACGCACACTCCCCAAATTCCTTTCTCCTCTACCTGCGCGGAATATTAATTCATTCTCTCTGTCTGGCATCAGAGCGGAGTCGACATTCGGAGACAGTATTCTGTCTAGCGTGTCGTACCATCGTCTTTCATACCATAATAACATACATTATTATATACATTGTACACTAAAACCATTTATTACCGTTACATATCTCGGGTTCGAGTACCGGGACCGTCTTCTTTCGTACCATTAACACCTTTCATAGCGGTTCATAAACCATAGAAAACTTATTTTCAATATTATAAACATTAATATTATCGATTTATACATTACATACTTTGCAGTAATGAATATAAAACCATATGCATAGCATTTAGTACCTCTAATTACCTTTTATATACATATTTTTCATAAAATAAATAAATATATATTCATAAAAAGTTATAAACATGCAAATACATAAATGTAAAGTACTCTAAGTACTTGCAAATGAATTCTAAGTACGTGCAAATTAGTTATAAGTACGTGCAAATTAATTGCGAATATTAAATAGCGACCGACGTTGGCGGGGTCCCCATCTACTGGGGCTCACAAAGAACTCCCATATCCAGGACGGGATTCGAACCCGGGACGCATTCATAGAAGAACACACAAATCTTGTATAGCTGACGAATTGAAAAATTCTTTACAAAAATGACTAGTTCAGGAATGAAACAAGAATCTATACACGATACGTTTGTGTTCCTTGCACAGATTTACCCCAGTACTGGGTCACCTGGGTTTTGAAGAGATTGCGTTCCATGAATAAATATAATTTAATTACATTGCCCATTTATTTGGGTGTGCACGTGCGAGTGAAGTAATAATTCACATTGGAAAGGCCCTGCGTATCAACAGACAATAACGATTTAGTTTAGCGATGACCCATCATGAAAAGTCCATTTTATACTCAGATAGGCTAATCGGGACTGGAACTACAGTTTCAAGTGGGATGTGAATCACTGTACCTCCAATAGGAATCAAACCTGGAATCCTTTTATTACAAGGTAGCAGCATTAACCACTAAGTTATCGGAGAGGCTCGGGAGGAGTCCCATCTCGAAAAAAAATGATAAGGTACCCGGGTTCGATCCCCGGCGGTTCAAGCGTCTCCGGCGCCCACCCAGCGTACCTGGAGAAAACTCTGGGGGATAAAGGTGGTCAGAGACGTGGTGCTGATCACATCACCCCCACCTTTGGCCGTGCCCAAGAAAGAGTGTGGGCGCCCCCCCACCCTCGCCCCTTGGCGGAGTGGTTAGAACATCTCGCCAGGGGTCCCGGGTTCGAATCCTGGCCTGGGCATGGATATTTGTAAGTGTCCATTCATCAATTTCACTATATCATCACTCATCCCCATCTTCGCAAATTAGCCAAAAGTGGCACAAAAAGCGAAGAAAAATAAAGCAAGTAAAAGAAAAAAAGTGTGGTGCCCGAACTCCACACTCCATATACACCTTCATGGCGGGGAGCAAAGCACAGGGAAGCACTTTACTTTTACTTTACTTAATAAGTATATTACCAAACCTTGGCCACTGAGTTAGGTAAATTACAATTAAACTAATTTTATTTTTATAATTTGTAATCCCTGACAACTGCTACTGTAGAATTATAAGAAAAAATGTTTTCGGCATAATTTATTTTAAATTTACGTGATGCACAAATAGGCTAATTGAGACTAGACCTACAGTTTAAAGAGGAGCCTGAACATCCAGATGTCCGCACCTACATCGAACCCGGGACCGCTTGATTACAATGCGACAGCGTTAACCACTACTCTATCGATAAAGAACCAAGGAAATGTGAGAAGTACAGACATTTGATTTGGAATATCTGTAGCAGAGATCCAAAAAAATAATTTTGCAATCCGAATAACGTAAGTGAAATAACTACATCATTGCATTTTTTATTATTCTTGAACGCATTATATAACTATCAGACACTCCTTTTGTAAATAGATTAATATTTCTAAGGTGTTTTTAGTCAATAGAATTTATTTTTATATGGTCAGCAACAAAAAAAGTTGTTGAGACAATTTTTACATACAATAACTGATTCTGCATCTTCAAAATGTATGGATTAAAGAGAAGACTGCCAGTTTGCTGTATCACATCAGGTTTTTCTTAAAAATGACACGTAATACATTATTGAACTCTGTAATACACGGGAACCATACAACCAATATAATACACTAATCAATGAAATACACATTGCATTGTATTCTGTCCTTGGTACAGGTACAGATTAATACATGAAAATCACAAACACATTATCGTATTACATTATTGTAACACATAAAGTCCGAAAGAAGAGATACACGAAAACCACTAATGGTCACGTATATTGATTGATTGATTTGCTTTATTTTACTTCGCCTTTTGTGCCACTTTTGGCTAATTTGCGAAGATGGGGATGAGTGATGATATGATGAAATTGACGAATGGATACTCACAAACATCCATGTCCAGGCTAGAATTTGAACCCGGGACCCCTGGCGTCGGTAGAACCGTTGTCACTTGGATGAAAAGCTTCTTGTACGACATGTTCTCCTGTGCACTGTAGCAGGATCATAATGTTTCAGCAACAAACAGTAGTCGGTTATCATCCAGCGTCCCTGGTACCACCTTTCTTCCATTGTCATTTTCGATGTACTTTACTTTCTCTGGTAGCCGCTCAATATTGTCATATGTTTCCTTCAGATGGACAGAACGAGCGACTGGGACTGATGCTAGAATGTTACCATTATGTAGAAAAGCACCTGTTAAACTTCTCTTGCTTGAATCGATGGATAGCCTCCATTCATCTCTGTTATACTCTCCTCCTAAATTATTTATGTGGTTTGGAATGTCTATGCAATATACTAAAGAGCTTTCCTGAGTAAAATACTGTTCTAGTTCTTTCTCGCAATGTCTGTAAACTGTTACATTATGTTCCTGAAGCCAGCAGGTTTTTCTTTCAGCCCTGAAGCCAGAAGTTCTGCAGCATCCTTTGGGAGATTTAAATCCCTGACCAAATCATTGAGTTTATTTTGTGTGAAAAGTTGCCTTGTGTGTCTGCCCAATCAATCAGAATATTCAGATGAGTCGACTGGCGTAGAACTTGATTCAGATTGCAGTATATCAAGAGTCTTCAAAAGGTTCAATACAGGAACATCAGAGCCATGTCATGTGGTACATTCCTTCTAGCAAAATACAAGTCCGGATAAAACATTCATTTTTTTGTCTCTTGTATTGAAGCCTTTTACTTTGCACATACAAAAATAACTATGATGTGATATGATATTTATTGATATTGATACAAGCCCTCGGACTGTGCGTATCCTACAATATTCTTATACGTATAAACACCCCGCCTTAAACATACACCCCATTGATTATACATTTAGAAACATTTACAAACAGAAACATTTAGAAAAACAATACATATGTAGCCGACATGTATAATTGGCAATATGGCCCTCTTCTAGCATTTGAGATTGTTCACTACCTTCACAACTATGCACTACACGCTCAGTCTTTGCCTGAGCCACTGTTCCGTACTCTTGTTCACTGACTCCTTGCAGCATCTTCCTGCGCTCCCTCCAAACCGCATGCAAATAGGAGCCCAGGGCTATGATGTGTGCATTTGTTATATCACTCCTCTCCTCCCTACATACAGCCTGAATTGTCTCCTCAATACTGTCCCTTGCACTGTCATTCCATTTGCGTTGTCTGAGGGGCGCCGACCAAACACACTCATAGAGGATGTGAGCCCTCGTCTCCTCTTCGCTGCATAACGTGCAGATGGCACGACCGTCCGGCCCTTTGAGTTTGTGTTGCCTCCAATCCCCAAGCAGGAACCAGGCGAATCCACTTCCTTGCTGGTACGTACACGTATCAATGTATCGTTTTCTCCCCCATTCCACCCACACCCCTACATTCTTGTTGATTTTCACATCAATATATGAATTTCTATTTCAATAGGATATTGTGTATTTTTAATCTTACTATGAAATAGATAGGCTATGTGTAAATTATTAAAAATTGGTATGTGAGACACATAGAACAAAACTGAGGTCATTTTTGGAGTCAGGTACAAAACTGACTTATAAAACAAGCGTCACAATCAAAAATTAAAAATCCTTGTTGACCTGTGTTATTAGTAGCATTAAATCTCAATTGTTTAGAATACTAACAAATAGTAAATAGTGCTGGTTTGATCCTCAGTGATTCGAATCTCACTTAAAACTGATTAGGGTCCGATTAACCTATAGAAGTATAAGGTGGACTTAAAACAAAGAAACAAACAAAAAGTAAACAGGGACTATAACATCTAGAAGACGAAATAAATAAATGTCCTTCGATAGATAGTGTGTATGTATAATGGGTTATACCATACCCATTATCCATATATCAATGGAGCTGTATCCTAACTGCACTAACATATGTATATATCTGTCTAACTATCTTTTATTCTTACTGTTCTTCTTAAGGTATACGTGCAAACTAAACTTTCGTATTGCGTAATGGAAAATTTAAAAATAAAAATAAATGAACTCGTACAAAATAATGCGAAAGTTGACAATTCAAAGTTACGATGTAACAAAACGTCCGTGAAAATACATGGACGGGAGCGGCAAATGACACACAGTCTCTCAAACTGAGTTAAAAGGCACGTGTGACGTAACTATGTTACGTAAGACCCTTCAATATGTGGCAATGGTGGACGGGGAAACGATAAGCAAGAGAAATAACTATCGATATTATATGACTGAACATTTTCCCATATTGGCACTCAGAGATAAAAATCAAGGACATTCATTGCAAACAGTTTGTTTTGTGGTAGTTTTTTCTTTTTTTCTTTTAAATGTTGAGACGCTTTCTCTATGTGATGCGCGCAGTGGTAGCGTCGTTGCCTTGTAATCAAGGGGTCCCGGGTTCGATACCCGGTGGGGGCACATAGTGGTTCGGATTCCACTTTAAACTGTAGGTCCAGTCCCGATTAGCCTTACTGTACATAAAGTGGACTTAAAACACTAAATCAACCAAATCAACCAATCTCTAATACAATAATAAAGTACAAAACATAAGCTACAGTATCTTTCTCAACTTCTTTCACATCACAATATATTAATCTCAAGTCGCTGTCGCCGTGTCCAAGAGTCCAGGGTTCGACTCCCGGTGGAGACGCGTGGAACAGGGGTTCGGATACTCTCCCTATTCGTGAAGTGAACCTCAAATGAATTGAATTGATTGATTTGATTTATTTTACTTCGCGTTTCTGCCACTTTTGGCTAATCGCGAAGATGATGATGAATGGTGATGAAATAGATGAAGGGACAATCACAAACAGGTGTGGACAACTCAAGTCCTTTTGAGGATTACACGGGCCATGGGTCCAGACGCCAGAGCCTCGCTAGTCTGCAAAATGCAGTCCAGGGTGTACATTTGGGTCCTTGCTGTAAGTTACCCTTTACATCCCAAATAAATTGGGGGACTTTCGACCCACACTGTAAATATTTCCTTAGCATCCCAGATTATGCTTTAATGGATAATAGAAGAAAGCTTCCCGCCAACTGCACAACACAAAATGGATGTTTCAGAAAGACAATGCAGTGCAAATATGGTGTGTGTCCTGTGTAACTGTGGAGCTTGTGATAAAATTAAGGCATGTCAAGATTATTGGAGCGAAAGAAAGTATGTTTCATTTAACATTGCTAAATGCAAAGAGCCTGAAGAAATTTGCCCTTAGCTGCCAAAATCTTAGCTTTACTAGTTGTTATATTGACCACTCCATATGTGACATCCTTTGTGTATTCACTTGTAAATTCTAGGACTGATGCGATACCACTTTGAACCGAAACTCACACCGATACTGATACTGATACTCATACCGATACCGATACTCATACCGATGCCGATACTCATACCGATAGCGATACTCATACCAATATCGATACTCATACCGATACCGATACCGATGTTTGCAAATTGTATGAATTACAAGTTGTGTAAAATATTGATTAATATACTGCTGGACAAAAAAAAACCGGACACCTTAATATTTGACATCTGGATTGCAATTACTAAAAAAGTTAAAAAGTGCCCTCTCCTTTGAAAATCCTAGGCACGCCACTAAGTCGTTCATTTTAATATTGTTTTCTGTTGAATATATTCAGGTTTTCTTATTTCCAATAATTTCTGCAACATTTAGTTAGCCTTCGAATCAGAATTTATGCGTTATCACAAAAAATGCAAGTGTCCGGTTTATTTTGTCCAGCAGTGTATTATAAGTATCTATTAATTTATGACAGTTTAGCTTCAAAATATTGAAAAATCACATCAGAATATTAAAATTCCTGTTATAAAATCACAAAATACAGTATTTTAAATATAATAATGGTACAAAATTCATGGAAACTTGCGATTTTGCATAATTAGACTCTGCGAATGTGTCCTACGGCATTTTTGCGGGCCCCGTGAACGATCAAAACGCCCGAAAGATATCGGCTGGTATCTGTAAATAAAATCCAACCGGTACCCACCGGTATCGGCTCAGCCCTAGAAAATTGCATTAATTTTGAGGTTTCGGGTTCGAATCCCGGTCTGGGCAAGGGTGTTCTTTGTGAGTGTCCCTTCATCAATTTCATCATATCATCACTCATCCGCATCTTCGAGATTAGCCAAAAGTGGAAGAATAGCGAAGTAAAATAAACAGAATCAATCAAACTATTAATTTGGATAATTGCCGGACATTTTAAAAGGATTTCTTTTATTGATTTTAGAAGATAGGAAGAATAGTATTTG
The DNA here is from genome assembly GCF_977018435.1 of Lepisma saccharinum. Taxonomy (NCBI): domain Eukaryota; kingdom Metazoa; phylum Arthropoda; class Insecta; order Zygentoma; family Lepismatidae; genus Lepisma; species Lepisma saccharinum. The sequence goes on along the minus strand of NC_139242.1, from coordinate 20,440,991 downwards.
GAAGACCATTTTTTCCCCGTTCTGATAGAGAAGCACTTGTGAGTGAGATAAAAGGCAATTTATCTTCATCTCATCAGATCAGAGTGCACAGTGACCACGAATCAGTTTCATTTATTGTCGTGTGTCTGTCGTTACGTCACTCCTAGTCGCTCTCTGGTAACCTTGAATTCTATGCAGCCAACCCATCCGGCGGAAAAAGCTCAGGCATGCTTTCCTCGCCAAGGGGGCGGAGGGGTAACGTTCAACATCTGCTCGGTCAGTGAGAGTTGCAGGAAAGTGCTTTTTTTCTTTCCTCGTTGTGTTCTGCTTGGTCAGGGCATTTTTATTGGAACAATTCCAGCACTAACGTGTGTCACAGTTGTAGACACCGTTTTCATCATGGTCAGATAGCTGACGGTAAGTCTAAATCGTTTATTTAAACATGAAACAACAGTGCAAGGATTTGTTAACTTGAAACGAGTTTTTTTACCCATCGAGACACCTCCTGTTGCTGTCTTGTTAGTGTGCCGTGTGCAGAGAGCCACAGTATCTAACTCAAAAATCGAATAACTAAAAAACTTTGAGATCTATATATTAATTCGAGCGAGTCAAAAACACATGTTGCACACCGAGAGTTTTGTTTCGTTTCGAACCAACTTGGGAGAGCTGATCATTGCACGAGAGCGTGACGTCACTGTGCGGAGGAACTGAGCTTTCTGAAGCAGACGAACGTTACGGAGTTTCAGGGAGGGGTCATTCCATGTGAAATCAACCAATGAAGAGCCACTTTTCAACATCATAATTATTTTGATTCATTTGAAATTTGGTATACTGCAGTGGCACAGAGGGACAGAGGGAACAGAACAGGCTGTTCCCTCCAATTTATCGCCCTTTGCAGCTTTTTAAATGATCTATATTAACACAATATGAACGCTTTTTTCTCGCGAAATAAATGTTTCCAAAAGTAACTTTGAAGAGAAAATTTGAAATGGATGATATTCATGCCCTCTGCCATGATTCCGGTAAACGTTTCGGAACGTTGTAAACACGCTTATAAGCATGGCGCATACAGCCTTTGTGGCAGTGATTCAAGGTATAAATATAACGATTATATGCCAAATGTAGTCCTTCGCATTTTGCTCAGTCTGGTAACAATGACCAGACCATCTAAAGAGATTTTATTTGTCACAAAACAACGTTGTATAAAGGTATTAACATTTGAAAGAAATACAGGGCTAGGAACAGGGTTGGCATGTTTAAAACAACTTGTTTCAAACGTTTAAAACACACGGCTTTGTTTATTCTTACAAATGTTTAAAACGTTTAAAACAATGTGTTTTAAACATGTTTTTTTCAGACTTGTTTAAAACACATTTTGATTCTTGATGTTTGATAATTTATGGTTATTTGCGTGTGTTGAAACTTTATCTTTTCATTCATTCCGTGTCATTTTGTCTATTCTGCACAGAAATCTGTAGAGTGCCTGAAAATGTATAATCAGTTAACAAAGAAACATATCGTGATGAATATCCGTGAACTGCGACGCCAAGGGTCCCGGGTTCGAATCCCGGTCGGGCTTGGTTGTTTGTGAATGTCCATTCATCAATTTCATCATTTCATCACTCATCCCCATCTTCGCAAATTAGCCAAGAGGCACAAAACGCGAAGTAAAATAAACTAAATCAATCAATCAATCGAATATCCGTGAGCCTCTTTAAAAAGCCTGCCTGTGGTTTTTAACAAGTGTTTTAAAAAAAATGAAAAGAATACTATATGGATCAAACAGTTTTGTTTCTCACTTAATACACTGCACACAGTTGTTAATTTCAATGTTTTGTTGCAATTACGAGAAAATGTCGTATACCGAAAAACAGAGTAGCTACCACGTGGATAGAGAGGGACCTGGCAACTGTGCGTTACTTGAAGCTTCTTGAACAGCCTACATGCGAGATTTAAGATTAACAAAACTAAGTATTTTAAGAAGTCAGTCAAGCTTTTACTTTAAAACTAGGAACATAGTCCTTCCTTGGATTATTAACAAATTCCTTATTATCATTATTCTTGGAATATAAGTCTCCTTGGCATTATGTTTTAAACGTTTTATTTGCTTAAAATATGTTTTTTGCGGTTTTTGTTTGAAACACTGTTTAAAACATGAAAAACATGTTTAAAACAAAAAAACTGTTGTTTTTTCGAGAGAGAAAAAACAAATTTTGCCAATGCTGGCTGGCTAGGAAGCCTGTTTCCCATGGAAATAATCGGGCCTATCTGATAGCGTAGCGTCTATTGCTGTCCCCTTGTAATCGAAGGACCGAATATTAGATTTCAGGTAGAAGCACATTTTTAACGGTACTAGTCCATTTTAATTTTAAGAAAAATCTGTCTCGTGAAAATGATAATTTATAGGTATGTTCCGAAGTGCAAAATTGTATACATTTTTTTAAAATCATTAACATACAATTATCAATTTTTGTATGTGGATTGAGACGCATAGAAGATATACTGAAAAGTGTTTACAAATATATGCATACTGCGAAGGCATACACTGATTGATAAACAAAGTTTCAATTTTTTTCATATTTTCTTTTGTGAACATTATTAGATATCAAGGAACGCAGGCGTTGAAACGCATCAAGATCAAAAAGTAGCATAAAAATGCATAAAATGCTAGTCATAAACACAGTACTTGCAATTCAAATACGATTCTTATTTCACCCGGAATGAAAACATTACTCCATCTTAACCACAGATGAAGCTGTATGAAAGTATGATGTTCTCTCACAGTTAATACATAAACAATGGCATACACACACGCGCGCGCACACACACAAAACGCATTAATTAACCAAAAGGAAACTTCATTTGAAAATATACAATAATGCAATTAAAAGTGTTAAACACCGGGTCATTTTCATGCAGGCAGCATTTGTCTCGATTCACGCTTGCAGGACTGCGCCGGACAGCATGCGTTTTGGCCACATTTCCCATCATGCTCTGCGCCGTTGACGTCACATTGAATATCATCCATTCTCTGCATGTTTGTTTAGTTTTCCTACCCTCGTCGTTCCACCACAGATAAGGGCATATACAGTGCGTCCATTTCGATCTTCAGCCGAGAGATCGGGAGAAGCGTGGCGGGCGGCGCTGGCGGAGATGCCGACATTTGCGGCCTGTAATGTCCGCTTATTTTTATGGACATATGCAGACATTTATATAAATATTGCAAAACGAGCACTAACCTGTGTTATAATTTATCATCTGTAATTCATCCAAGTTCTGCCCTTATATACACAAAAAAAATACGCTTTAGAAACGATGTTAAGAGCCACAGATAATAAAACATTTTAATCATAGTTTTGACCAGTAACGTCCTGCTTAAGTTTGTATCCTTGAAAGAGTTTTGTGCCGATGGGGATCGTTTGGAGGTTTCGAATGTGCAACACTGTATCAAGATTACGCTGTAGACGAAACCGTTAAAAGTCAATGGTATTCGTGAGCTTCCTTGCAATCCGAAATCTCCGAGCTCGAGTTTTTTGTTCCTTCGTGACAGAGCTGTGAATATAGTGGCGAGCAGATGTAAACCAAGAGCGTGTTAATTTCGTACTGTGTGCAAGAGTGTTATTATTGGTTACTTGCCGTTACTTGTTTGTGTTATTGCAGTGTGTATGTGTGTTGTGTCAGTGAGAGGATTGGAATGCCAGCCGGAAGGTTCACGTTACGAGGGGGGCTGATAAGTTCTCCGCCCGACCCAGAAGGACTTTAGCTACAGGCACGAAAGTTTCAGGCTATTCAACGTATTCTCCCCGAAAGTCTACACACTTGGCACTTGGTGGATATCAGTTTGAACAACTCTTATAACACAGGTTAGGTTTGCAATATTTATATAAATGTCTGCATATGTCCATAAAAGTAAGCGGGCATTACAGGCCGCAAATGTCGGCATCTCCGTCAGCGCCGCCCGCCACGCTTCTCCCGATCTCTCGGCTGAAGATCGAAATGGACGCACTGTATATACCCTTGTCCGTGGTTCCACCCTCTACTGCGGGTCTGCCTTGTTTCACTTCACTTCTGCAACCTTGTGTTCTGACGTCACACGAGGAATGCCTACGAGGTTAGGTTAGGCCTGTTAGGCTAGGTTCCAATATCATAAATACAATTAAAAATTATTAATTAGGCTAAGAGAACTTAACCTAGCTAGCCTAACCTAACAACGTAGTCATTTATCCTAAAATTAAAAAGCTTTCTCCCGTGACGTCAGAACACAGGTTGCTCAAGTGTTTTGCGATCAGTGAGACGCGCGAAGGTATACGATCCCCAAGGTCTTAAGGAAGCTGAACTCCCTAGCTGTTCCCTACGACTGCAAAGAGAATCGAGTAACATCCCATTCTCTTTGTACGACTGTCTAGTGTCTATGTTCCTTGCTACGACTCTACGAGATATACTGGCCTCGCCAATGGCGTAGTGGAAGCGTCGTCGCCTTGTAATCAAGGGGTCCCGGGTTCGATTCCCGGTGGAGGCACATAGTGGTTCGGATCCCACTTTAAACCGTAGGTCCAGTCCCGATTAGCCTTACTGTGCATAAAGTGGACTTAAAACAACAAATCAATCCAAATCTACGAGAGATACTATAGCGGATTCGATTTTCTTTGAGTTTTTGCTATGTGCTGAAGTTTAATTGCATCGTAGTGATACTTTTGAGTGTATTAAGTCTATAATGCCCTAATCTCGTTGCGAAATTGCGTCTGACTTTCATAACGAACTGGAAAAATCTCCTACAGTCTAAGCGCCTTCTAAAAGCTGCGGAATAAGCTTGCCAAGGGAACAGCTCCCATCCACCTGTTCCACCAGCCCAAAGACCGAAGTTTCAACGCACGCAGCGGTAGGGCAAGAAAGCGAATGTTGCGAGTGTTGTATGATAGACCGGCTGAAGACGAAAGCTTTTAGTTCATTGAATGTTGAAGAAAATACACCAAGTCAACACCTATCCTAACTGAATTAAAAACTAAAACGAAATTGTACACAATACATTTTGAAACGTGTTACTACAACTCTATAAAATGATTAACTGGATATTCCTCCAGTGGCAAATTATATTGTTGTCCTTATTTGTTCCTAAGAAGGAAGTTTGGAACAGTTACACTATTACTCAATCACTGTACAAAATTTTAAAATGGGATGCCAATGGGATCCGGAGTTGTCTTAGATTTAGGTTAGGTTAGGGTAGGGTATGGTGGATTAGGTAATACATGATAACATATTCTGATAGACAAATTCCTACAATGCAAAAATAAAAGTCTAGCAGAAATAAAATACAATATAAATATTGTTTGAATTAACGTACATAAAACTGATGTTTACATTACCAGTTATTAGAAATACAGGGTGATTCAAAAGTCTGGTACCATAGGCAGCAACTCCGTTGTTAGTGCACATACCGAAAAATGGAAGGAGGGAAAAGTTGTTGGAAATACGTGATTCTCAGTCTAAAATGCATAAATTTTCAACGTAGGCTGTACACTGGTATGAGCCTTATTGGTAGCCGAAAATGCCACATGCTTGGCACAGAATACTGCATGCCATTGCAATATCATTCAGTACTGGGTAAATTAAGAAACTATGACAATAGTTACACGCAGGGACGTTGTTAGGGGGGGGCACGCAGGGTCACTGGCCCCGGCAAACGTCCACGTGGCCCCGGGAAACTGTTCTGTATTTGCTGGAAATGTTACTTTGATGACAAATATTGCAAAATAATTCTTCAGTAAATTTTGCTTGCAGTTTGAAACACTTCTTCAATTTTCAGTAGCACGAACCCAAGCAAGGCATTTCTTTCTTATTTCCCTGTTTCTTGCTTGTTGAACGAACACAAACAGATGTATTGGGAGGGATGCAGTTAATGGTTTTGTAGTCCGCCCCGGTCAGGGAAGTCTGACACCTGTTGAAAATGCACTTTTCCTCCCTGCTGCACACCAGATCCAGGATCCCCCCAAAACCCGCACTTTCTCTTCATCTGGCCCTGCACTGGCACCATGGGCGCCGAAAGGACGACACAAACAGGAAGATTTAGCTACGGGTGGCTGGAACTTTCTGGGTTAATTATTTTATAGTTCAGAAAAGATATCCCCATGCGTTTCAAATTCCAAGAACAGAATTCTATTGCTTGTCCCTTTTTCGGCGCCGGAATGAATGACATTGCGGTTCTTCTCACATGCACTCAACCCTCCTGCTAATGACCTGCCTTGCAAAGGAGGGGAAAGTCCATTTTCTGAAAATTCGGAGAAACATCGAAGCGGTCGGTTCATCTGTTGATTTGGTGGACAGTTGATATCTGTCAGATAGTTTGAAGTAGGATTTGTGGTCCGAGCGGTTGTAAACTTTTGTAAACGCGAGAAGATAGCATCACGAAGTGTTTGTGATCTCGTTTTCCTACATCGCGAGTAAAATGTCAAATGAGATGCTGCCATATCGTCTTCCTCTGGAGACAATGGATCAGGATCGACCAAATATCCAATATATTGGCATTCTAAAAGAGAGTCTGATTACCACACAAGATCCTGGGTTCGACTCCCAGGCTGGTTGATCTCATGTAGTATAATGAAGAATAAACTACGTTTCAATTAAGGAAGGAAACTAGGTATGTAGCAATTGTTTTTACAGCCGTCTGCATGCTCTAGAAGAATTATGTTTCAAAATTTGTATATCTTTCTGACTTTCTGTGATTTTTCTTCATTTAACCTCCACCTGCAAATGCGGAAGCTGTTGCTGCTTAGGTGGCTAGGTTGGCTAGACATACAAATATAATAAATCCCTAGTCATACGGCGAATAATACTTATAATATAATCATGAGTTATGGAGAAGCAAATAACTTATCAAATATTTTCTGTTTCTATTTGTTGTGCAGTAGTTAACAAGGTGCATTACAATGCCAGGGGTCCTGGGTTCAAATCCCGGGCTGGGCGTGTGTGTTCTTTATGATGGTCCTCTCATCAATTTACATCACTCATTGTCATCTTCATCTTCACGATTAGCCAAAAAGTGTCAGAAAAGCGAAGTAAAATAATCCAAATCAATCATTTACATATTTCTATATTACGCCGCTTTTCTACCTCTTGGGTTAAATGCGACGATGAGGATGAAAGATGAGCCGAAGGAATGGCGATGGGACAGACATGATACAACCATACCTGTCCAAGTTCCGAATCTTGGACCTCTGATTTCGTAGCGTGTTTTACTCAGTGGAATTCTTAGGAAGAAAAACTGTGTAAGTAGGGTGAAAAGAAGCAAAGTTGTACGATGCATAAAAAGCCATGTTTAGTTCTTCTAAAACTTTCCAATTATCGAGTTCGTGTTTTAAGTCCACTGTATGCACAGTAAGGCTAATCGGGGATCCGAACCACTATGTGCCTCCACCGGGTATCGAACCCGGGACCCCTTGATTAGAAGGCGGCGACGCTACCACTGCGTCATCGAGGAGGCCGAGAAAAACTTACAATTAGTCAGTAAAATTAATATTGAGGGACAAGGCCTGCGAAGAGTTATTTCATTCGGTTGCGCGTGGTCATCTCATCAAGTCCCATAGTTTCAAGAGCAGAATTTGCTTCCATATCGCTTTCAAGTACTTCCCAAATTGTCCTCACGATGTTGTAACAGCACAGAAATTTTGGAAGTAATACAAGCAGGCACATACCCAGGGAAGGGGCTCGAGGGCTGCAGTCCTTTCCCGAAATCCTACAAATATCTGATTTTAAAAATGTGTCGTAGTAATTAAATTTACTTCATTAACAGGATTAAACATCTTGTATATGGTAAGTTGCAATATACCAAGAAATTCATCTTCAGCGCATTTACTCCTCCCCCCAACCTTTTCGTCTTTAGATGGCGGCTGCTGATAAGGGACAAGCCCCTTCCGAAATCAAATTCTGGCTACCGGCCTGACCACCAGGAATCGAACCTTGAACCTTTCTATTGATTGATTAATTGAACTGGTGTTTTAAGTCCACTTTATGCTCAGTGAGGCTAATCGGGACTGGACCTACAGTTTAAAGTGAGATCCGAACAACTATGTGTCTCCATCGGGAATCGAACCCGGGCAGGTTGTTGAACCTGCAGAACCAAAGACGAGAGCGTATAATTTCTTATCGTCATCATTTCCCAAGCGAACAATCAGATGCCATAGAAGACTCGGGCCCGCCCTATAGAATAGTGCTTAACGCGGTCGCCTTGAACTAAGAGATACCGGATTCGATTCCGGTATGAACTGCATACGTGAGATGCCTAGCTTGAACTCATTACGCACACATTTCATATTTGCACTGTTGCCAATACTTGTAAACCTGGTTCCAGGACTTTATATCTAAAATCACGGAAAAGCATTTTATCTACTTCTTCCAGCAAATTTACAAATCTAAAGACTAATAACATTCTTCTTGGTGTATCAGTCATTAAGCTAATGAGTTCATTCTGCATTTAGTTTCCCGAATAAGGGCTGTGGATTTCGCGAGTGTATATCCGTAGACTGTTGGGGGCTACAGAAGAAAATGATGTTCCTTTCCAATTTATTGAGTGATTGAGTTGGTGTTTTAAGTCCACTTTATACAAAGTAAGGCTAATCGGGACTGGTTCTACAGTGTTAAGTGGGATCCGAACCACTCTGAGCATCCACCGAGTATCGAACCCGGAACCCCTTGATTACAAGGCGACGATGCTACCATGCGCCACCCCCCCCCACACACATACATATACATATATATTATATGGTGCATAAATAGTTTGTTAATTTATAATACTTTGATAGAAAAAATCTTACGTTTGGGCCCCCCAAACTGATCAACCTAGCTACGTCCCTGGTTACACGCAAAGTAAACAAGTATAAAACGTGAACATGTGACTCGCACACCCCACCCTTCCTCAGACCACGAGAAAAGGCTAATAACGCACAGATGACAATCAGGCTACAATACGTGCTTCACACTGCCACTGCGCGTGTCCAGAGAACCTCATCGACTTTGAAACTGTCCCTCCTGACCTTAAGAAAATTTTGGGGAGTGTTGCAAATTACTCGCCAATTGTAAGTTAAACATGCGAGAGGAATATTAGTGTGTCCAGAATATTGTGCAGAAAGGGTTGGGTGGATCGAAGGTCTAAGTTTATTCTGCTATATTTTATTTTGACACACCAAAGAACAAATATCCATATTTACAGAAAAGTGATTGGGTGGGAAATCTAGATTCAAAAAAAAAGTCTCGAGGTTTTATTGTTTGCTATAGCTATGCATAGACACACGAAACTGAAATTTAAGAATTATCGAATTTAGGGAATCATTCAAAAGTCCAAGATACAATGACAGGTTAAACTTTCAGTTTACTTACAATTTGAATGTAAAAAACCTTTCGCGGACAATTTGACTGCGCATACTTTGTAATCAATTAGACAGTACGTGATATATGAGTTTATAAACGATATACATAAATACGCTATTTTAGAAGTTATTCGCAAACCCTCAGATTACACGAAAGGTCAAGCGTAGTGGTTAAAAATAGATAAAACCGAGATAAGCTTGAATCGAAAGGTCAGAAATGAAGAGAAACAGCTATTTGTAGAACCGCCTGTCACCCACAAGAACTGGATTCAGAGTCACGATTCTCACATCGTATTGAGGAAGATTCCACTGTGGGTTGTTTACTTACCATCTGATTCTTGCTTGTGTACATTGAATATTCACATACACACGTCTGAGGTTGCTCAGTCAAGTTAAAACATCAGGACTGGTTAGCCAAGATAGAATCTAGACAAACCGAATTCTGATTTTAAAAATTGAAGTCGCTGTATTTAATAGTCATGGAATCTTGGTAAGTGATTTTCATTTTTACTTGTCAACATGGTACAGAACGTGTAATTAAAATGAGGGGTGAGCATTTAAGGTGCGAGGGGAGGGTAGACAGGAAAGCACGGGTGTATTTGTTTATTCTTGTGTACAGTGGAAAACTTAAAACTACAGATATGACATAGACGGAAACTTGGACACTTATTGTGACAAAGGCTTCATTACATTCACTTGCAGAGTGAGCATAACACGGCAAAGTCTTTGACAAAAATAACTAAGAATAAACGATGCAGTTCGCCGAATTGAATTCCGATCAGCACATGACTTTATGAATTCTCGCAAATACAATTCTTACATTGTGGTCTCAAATGTTTTAAAGTAAGTGCGACGACTGTAAGAATAATGATCTGCTTTACTTTATTTTCCCTTGCAGGCATTACCCCTTCATACTCACTGCGAAGGACTTGACACTTTCCCGAATACATAGTGTACTTCCAAGAACGTATTTAAAGGGGGTTCCGGGGATCCGGACCCCCCAAAGACTTATAAAGTACAACAATAAAAGTAATGATATAATAAAATAACTAAAAGTAAATAATGAAAATATACTTGTTCTTTAATGTCCGCCAAACTTATTGGAAGGCAAGAATTATATGTATTAGAATCATACGATTTTGACTGACAGTACCAAAGAAGATTTATAGGAAATATTTATTACTACATATAATAACATGCATATTGGATCCCACTTTAAACTGTAGGGCCAGTCCCGATTAGCCTTACTGTACATAAAGTGGACTTAAAACACCAACTCAACAACAACAATAACATGCATAAAATATTACCAGGAACTTTGCTTTTCGACAACTGGATCTAACATGTTTTTTGATACTCAATAAATATTCAATTTTTATCTATTTGACATTAATTTCCTTGCTACGGCAGTTGATTGTTTACAAATTTTGCCGACCTTAACTGCACGTAAGCTAGAATGAATACGCACTATCCTTATACCGTCTTTTTACTTATTCATGTAATGAAAATATAATATTAATTAATTTGAATATTTTAATTAATTAAATATACTTATAATTATTTTATTTTGAACATTATTATTGTTATTATTATATTATTATTGTTATGAGACATATGATTCGGACCCCCCCCGAAATGTATTTCTAGATACGTGCCTGTGTACTTCATATTGTAAATTGTGTATTTTACGTTGCTTTTCTAACTCTCTATTTCTCTACGTAATTTGAGATGATTATGTTGAAAGATAGATGCAATTCATGAAAAGTCAAACAAAAAGTAACAACCATTCTAGGATTCGAGTTCAGATGCCGAGATTATGAGTTTACTTTAATTTGAGTTTGTTTTTTAAGTGCTTTTTATGCACAGAAGGGCTAATCGGGACTGCACCTAGAGCTGAAAGTCGGATTCGAAGTACCGGGTATCCAACCCGGCAACCCTTGATTACAAGAGTCATTACTTCAACCAGCCCGGCTTTTTTTATGGAAGTAAGGTACTCCTTCCCCAACCAAATTGCTCACGAGGATCAAATATTAGTGTTTACTCCATGTATAAATAAAAGTTATGCAATGGCTAGCCCTTCTCCATAAGCATGTCACTGGGTAATGGAATCAGCTTATTTGTCTACAAACCACCTCTAAATATGGAAATCAAGGGGTCCCGGGTTCGATAGCCGGTGGAGGCACATAGTGGTTCGGATCACACTTTAAACTGTAGGTCCTATCCCGATTAGCCTTAATGTGCATAAAGTGGACTTAAAGCCCCAAATGAATCAATCAATCACTCTAAATATGGTTGAAATTAGAAATGGCGGGACAAGATGAGCATGAAATTTTTAAAACAGGGCTTCCAACTTGATATGCATCCATAGAAGAGAGAGCATAAAATATATCATCAAGGTGTTTTCTTTTTATTTTTATATTAATGTAGCCGAGTCAGGATTTTTAAAAAGATTTGGAGCCTCCCCAACGGCGCGGTGCTAATGTCGTCACCTTGTAATGAAGGGGTTATGGGTTCGATACCTGGAAGAGGCACATAGTGGTTTGGATCCTAGTTGTAGGTCTAATCACAATTAGCCTATCTGTACATAAAAGCAGACTAAAACAAAACTCAATCAAACAAACTTCCAACTGGGAGGAGGAGGGGGGTTGTGTTCGTATTTAGGGGGTGTAAGGGTCTATTTAGAGCCAAAACGTCCATAAAGTTGGCCATTGTGAAAACGTTTATGGGGTGTTGAGTAAATTTTTGGGGGAGGGGTGGATAAAAGATCCAGTGTCGGATCTACAAGCCGGAAAACACCGCAGTGCGGAAACATTTAATCCTTTAGGGGTATCTCAACCATTGACATAGCAGAGGGTTCGTATATGCGTATGTAAAAAATAAACGTAGGTACTCAGGGGTACAGCAATGTATACAATATATACAGGTAAAGGTAAAGTAAAAGTTCGCTCTGCATATAGCACCTTGCCATAAAAGCACATTTAGGATATGTGGGGGTAGGACACACATATTTTCGATGTCGGCCATCTTGGAGGTGATGTGATCATCCTTTACCCCCCCCCCCATATCATTTGATTTGAGGCGGGGGGGCCTAGAGCCGCTTTATGCGGGGACAAAGCCGGAAAAATTCCGACCTTAGATCACCCACTCCGAGTTTCCCGCGTGGCAGTCCGACTGAATCAAATCAGGCTAGAATTTAATGAGAAATGTAGTGGTGAAGGTTCCTTCAACCTATATTTAATCAGGAAACAGTTATGACTGCATGATTGTAACAAATGTATCATTTTCCAGGTGTGAAAAAACAGTATCTTATATATATATCATCACCTCACTCGCTTCCCATTTAAAAATTTTGAGTTGAATTCAAATATGGCGGCCACCAATATAACACACCAATGTGGTTCCCCCTAAGTTTAACCTGTTTCTATTATGACCAATTGTACCCAGTCTAGTAGCTCCTTTACTTTTTATGGGGATGTTAAAGAACTTTTGAATCACCCTGAAGGCCCATCACGGACGTCCCCAGGATTTTTTTCCAGGAAGGAGCAAGGAAGTTATTTTCGGGGAGGGGGCAAACAAGGCACATTTTCTCCAAAAATAGTGTTGTTCCCTAAAAAAAACATTGCTTAAATTTGAATTTATGATGTTCATGCAATAATTAACACATATTATTGTGGCTAAAATGAAATTATATGTATGAAATACACAATTTTTGGTTAACTTTTATTTTCCAGGGGGGCCACGGCCCACCCCGTGCCCCCTTCCGGACGCCCATGAGGCCCATGTGACTTAGTCAACATGAGATCAAGAATTACACACATACACATATATTATATATGTATGTATGTATGTATATACAGGGTGTTTCTAAAGGTCGTTTACAACGCTTGGGAGGTGATTCCTCACACGATAACAAGCAAAAAGTGTGAGTTCCATTTTTACGACTGAGGCTTCGTTTCCGAGATAGGAGCCTCGCAAAAGGTGACAAAGTGAACGTCACACCTAACTGGGACGAATACTATCACAGATAGAGAGGCGGTTCCAAGGGAATCATAAAGGAATCGTATGTGCTCAGTCCGGAAGTCACTATGAAAAGTTCACTGCACGCATGCGCAATGGAGTCCTCAAAGGAATTGGGGATTTCCAGCAAGAACAATGCATGAAAAGGATATGTGACGCAGCAAGAAGGACCGTGACAATGAGAAATGCGTTAAAGACAACACATCCCGACCTCAAACATCAAAACATGAGCACGGAACACAAAATCCGAAAAGTTGAGCACGGTTGCATACCCCAGTTACACGCGAGGAATGAACGAATCATGTCATGTGGCATACGAGACACATATTACTCCACCAGGAGGAGGGAAAGAAAAACTCAATATCAGATGATTGCGACAACGTGTATTTTTACACGCGACAACTACGTAATATCCCCCCCCCCCACACACACACAACAAACAACAAAAGCTACAATGTCTTACGCTCAGACAGTGCGTGTCACTGTACACCAACTGAAGATGTCACTTTCACCACACAAAGGGGTTGGGGAGCAATACCAAGAGTGTTATCACTAGGATTTGCTGAGGGCAATAATCACAGACGGTTTTCAAAATGTCTGCCGTTCACTTCTACGCAGAGATGACAGCGACGAATCGAGAATTGTCGAGTACGAGCAAACAAGCCAGGTGTATCTGCTACCGTCGCGTCGGCGACGTTGATGCGAGCTGATGTGACAGGTGTGTCGTATACGAGTGTTTTCATTTCTCCCCAGAAGAAAAAAATCGAGAGGGTTGGGGTCTGGCGACCTCGGTGGCCAAGGCACAGGCTCATCCCTATCAATGAACCTATTGCGAAACACGTCATGCAGGAAATGTCGTACATTACGATCGAAATGAGCTGGTGCCCCATTGTGTTGGTACCACATTTCTTGCCGCAGTGCCAAAGGTACAGTCTCCAACAGTTCAGGCAGAACCTCAGTAAGAAATGCATGATACGTGCGACCATTCAGGCGAGCAGGGAGAATGTATGGTCCAATTAAATGATCATGTACTATCCCGCACCACACATTCACTGAAAACCTGTGCTGGTGATGGGCCACAAAAGTGCATGTGGGTTGTCAAAGTCCCAGACATGACTGTTTCTACTATTGAGGATATCCTGGTGAAAATGGCTTCATCTGTCCACAATACCTTTGCCCCGAAGTGAGGGTTTGTGTTCAGCTGATGCAACAACCATTGGCAAAACTCCATACGAGGGCGAAAGTCACGAGGTAACAGTTCTTGTACTTTCTGCAGTTTAAAAGGATGCATTCCTTCCTCTGACAACACTCGCCAAACATTCGCATGAGACGTGTTTCGTGCCCGAGCGAGCACGCGCGTACTTGTGCCAGGACGTTCTGCGACCGCTGTTAACACATCTTCTGCAAACTGATGTGTGCGTACACTTCGGGGTCTTCCAACTTCTTGCCGTGGTGGTAACACTGACCCTGTTTCACGCAGTCGACTGTCCACTACCTGAAGGAAGGCGTGAGACGGTAAACGTCTATGTGGAAAGCGTTCTCCATAAAGACGCCTTGCCTCACGGCTATTACCACGTGCCTCCCCATACATGAGATGCATGTCTGCTAGCTGCTGGGTCGTATACGCAGCCATCTGTGTAATAGGGAGCTGGAACTGCAAAGTATCGTTTTTGTTTAACACTGGCACACTGCACAAATTGGCCGTATCACCGTACGAACACCACAGACCAATTGTTGCGATACTTGACTTGCCCACTCCACCACGTCAACTTCTTTCAATACAACATACTAGTACTCTTCAATCCGTATGACAACCTAGAGCGAACTGCTGATCATATCCCAGCACCTGCAACACGACTGGGACGACTGCTGGAGAGAACCAACCCTTCGAGCTCCTCTCGCGGGTACAGCAGTCATGAAGGTCAAACGTAGACTACGAGAGCCAGACTTGCCTGCGCAGCGCTTCCGAAACTGGTCTCTTTTACGTCACAGTAATCCTTTTCGAACACTCTTGGTATTGCTCCCCACCCCCTTTGTGTGGTGAAAGTGACATCTTCAGTTGGTGTACAGTGACACGCACTGTCTGAGCGTAAGACATTGTAGCTTTTGTTGTTTGTTGTGTGTGTGTGTGGGGGGGTGGGGATATTACGTAGTTGTCGCGTGTAAAAATACACGTTGTCGCAATCATCTGATATTGAGTTTTTCTTTCCCTCCTCCTGGTGGAGTAATATGTGTCTCGTATGGCACATGACATGATTCGTTCATTCCTCGCGTGTAACTGGGGTATGCAACCGTGCTCAACTTTTCGGATTTTGTGTTCCGTGCTCATGTTTTGATGTTTGAGGTCGGGATGTGTTGTCTTTAACGCATTTCTCATTGTCACGGTCCTTCTTGCTGCGTCACATATCCTTTTCATGCATTGTTCTTGCTGGAAATCCCCAATTCCTTTGAGGACTCCATTGCGCATGCGTGCAGTGAACTTTTCATAGTGACTTCCGGACTGAGCACATACGATTCCTTTATGATTCCCTTGGAACCGCCTCTCTATCTGTGATAGTATTCGTCCCAGTTAGGTGTGACGTTCACTTTGTCACCTTTTGCGAGGCTCCTATCTCGGAAACGAAGCCTCAGTCGTAAAAATGGAACTCACACTTTTTGCTTGTTTTCGTGTGAGGAATCACCTCCCAAGCGTTGTAAACGACCTTTAGAAACACCCTGTATATATATATATATATATAAAAGGTAAAAAAAAGTGCTCCCCTGTGCATAGCACTACGCCATGAAGGCGTGTAGGGGGTGTGGGGGTAACGCCCCACACTTTCTTGATCCGGTCGTGAGTGGGGGTGATGTGATATATATATGTATGTATGTATGTATGTATGTATGTATATACAGGGTGATTCTAAAGGTATAGTACAAACGAAAACCACAGATACTTCCCATGAAATAGAGACGAAAGTTCCCCTTCCACTTTGCCGAGAGATGCCTCCGTGAGGAGCTAGACAACGCCGAAAACGTGTGAAAATGAACTTCACACCTCTGTACAGCCAGTACCAGTGAAGATAGAAAGGCGGAACAAACGAAGTCAAAAGGAACACCAAAGTTGCCCATCCGAAAAACACTAGGCGGCAGCTGCGCAACGCATGCGCATGGGGTTCCAAAAAGGAAATAGGAGTGTCCCGCAAGACAAGTGAAGGGAAAGGGTAGCGATCGACAACGGTAGGGAGAAAAGAAGCTATGAAGCATGAAGTAACAATTTCACAGCGGGAAACAAACACCATGACTGAAGCAGTGCAGTCGAGAAAAGTAGTGCGGGGTTGCAGAACCACGGGAGGACGACGTAGGATGTAAAAACACACCGAGAATGCAAGCAAAGTGGTCCGTGACACTCGACAGGCAACAGACGCGTACATGGTTCGGGGCAGAAATGGCGGCGCTGGCGGTGCAGCGCAAGGGGAGTCCCCAAAACACAGTGGGGAGACACCGCAGCAAGAACAAAGCACGGTTCAACAAAAGAGAAAGGGGACCGGACGGGGAATGGTACCTGCCAAGGAGACAACAAATGCGGGACGAGGGATTCCCCGTAGCAGCACCGAGGGGATGTCACACAGAGGTCGTGCGCCAGCAGGACAAACACAGCAACTACGGGCACAGGAGGTTATTTCTAATGAAAGGTGCACGTACAGATAGGACTACGTACCCCGTACTGACGTTGTAACAAACGTCGTGATGGGGCCCAATCAGCCTCTTAGAAATGAAGCCGGAGGCACATCGCTGGGTGGGAGCGGGCGAAAGGCTGCTGGAGTGTCGTACGGACCCCACCACTCCGTACGGTGGACGACACTAATGGACGAGGTCGGAATGTTTCCATCCCGATCACCAGGTCCACCGTTCCCAGACCTGACGCGACTGCTTGCTTCCGAGCGCAACCCCAGCCGAACAACTGGAGTCCCTCCTCGACCGCAGCCTTCCGCTCCGAAACCAAGCGTGGCCTCACACCACCGCAGCCGCACACTGCCGCGTGGGTGTGAGACCGGGCCGAGCAAGGCTGGACAGATAAACTGCGTGGGACAATCGTGTAATGAAGCTACGTGGGGGTATGCACGTCTGTTCAACTGCTGGGTTACCCCACATTGGTGTACACAAACACCACACGATCGTACGTAGTGCTCCCCGTCGGCTCGAGCAAGACGGGCGAAGTACGTGTTGTGGGTGAATGGGACAAGAATGAAGGACGCTACATGTGTTCCACGATGACAAGGCCCCAGAGTACATGGCCCCACCTGCCGGCAGTGGTCAGGTAGTGAAGAGCACAGGCACGGGTGGCTCAGGAACGTCAGCTGATTGTACCACAGCGCCGTGCGGACGTGTGG
This sequence comes from Lepisma saccharinum, assembly GCF_977018435.1. Taxonomy (NCBI): domain Eukaryota; kingdom Metazoa; phylum Arthropoda; class Insecta; order Zygentoma; family Lepismatidae; genus Lepisma; species Lepisma saccharinum. Next base: position 20,423,263 of record NC_139242.1, on the reverse strand, counting down.
GCTGATTGGAAGTGCAGGGTCAGGGAGCGTGTCAGTGAAAGAGCCGGTGCGGTGGTGGTGTGCTTGACGTACGACAATTGAGTACGTTGTTTCGAAGCCGTTGTGACCAGTGTGTGTGTGTGTGCCACCTGTGCACTGCAGTACAGTATTCCATAATTGGCACTATCCTCACCGTACCATGGAACGCTACACATTTGTAGAACTGAGGGACATGCATTTTGTCTGCGGCCTTGCAGATGGCAATGGCCGAGCAGCTGCACGCCTTTATCGCGGACGGTATCCGGAGAGGCGACAACCCGACAGCAGGTTGTTTTCGAACGTGCACCGTACCCTTGGTGAATCGGGTGTGTTACGTGCAGGCCATCATGTCGGTCACCCAAGACATGTGCGCACCGCGGCGGTCGAGGAGGACATACTTGCTCGCGTGGACGACACACCGTCCACTAGCACCCGTAGCATTGCACGTGCAGTGGGAGTATCACAGTCGACAGTGTGGCGTGTCAATCACGATGATCTGCTGTATCCCTATCATCCACAGCGAGTCCACGCGTTGCAGGCTGGGGATTACCCACGACGTGTGGAATTCTGTCAACGACTGTTGCAGTTTTGTACCGACGATCCCCGTTTTTTGCGCCATGTGCTTTTCACGGACGAGGCAACATTCACCCGTGAGGGCATCTTCAATTGCCGAAACAGCCATGTGTGGGATTATGAAAATCCACATGCAGCAGTCGAGGTGCACCATCAGACCCAGTTTGCAGTGAATATCTGGGCAGGTATCATCGATGAACAGATTATCGGTCCATACCTGCTGCCACCACGTTTAAATGGCCGCCTCTATCGCACCTTTCTTGCATCAGTCCTTCCAGAGCTGCTAGAAGATGTACCCCTCAACGTGCGACATCGTATGTGGTTTCAATTGGATGGAGCGCCTGCACATTTTGATGGCACAGTGCGAACCCTTTTGCACCATACCTACCCACAGCGCTGGATCGGCAGAGAGGGCCCCGTCCCCTGGCCCGCCCGTTCGCCTGACCTCACACCAATGGATTTCTTTTTGTGGGGCCATGTGAAAACACTCGTCTACGAGAACCCGGTGCCTGTCAAGGAAACATTGGTAGCGTGGATACTTGCAGCATCGGCCGAGGTGTGTACCATGCCAGGGATTTTTGATAGGGTTCGCCAGAATTTCCTGCGACGCTGCAATGCATGCATTGAATGTGGTGGTCGTCAATTTGAGCAACTTTTGTAACAACGTCAGTCCGGGGTACGACTACGTACTACGTACTATTCCTATCTGTAAGTGCACTTTTGTGTGGCAATAAACCTCCTGTGCCCGTAGTTGCTGTGTTTGTCCTGCTGGCGCACGACCTCTGTGTGATATCCCCTCGGTGCTGCTACGGGGAATCCCTCGTCCCGCATTTGTTGTCTCCTTGACAGGTACCATTCCCCGTCCGGTCCCCTTTCTCTTTTGTTGAACCGTGCTTTGTTCTTGCTGCGGTGTCTCCCCACTGTGTTTGGGGACTCCCCACGTGCTGCATGTGTTTGTTTCCCGCTGTGAAATTGTTACTTCATGCTTCATTGCTTCTTTTGTCCCTACCGTTGTCGATCGCTACCCTTTCCCTTCACTTGTCTTGCGGGACACCCCTATTTCCTTTGTGGAACCCCATGCGCATGCGTTGCGCAGCTGCCGCCTAGTGTTTTTCGGATGGGCAACTTTGGTGTTCCTTTTGACTTCGTTTGTTCCGCCTTTCTATCTTCACTGGTACTGGCTGTACAGAGGTGTGAAGTTCATTTTCACACGTTTTCGGCGTTGTCTAGCTCCTCACGGAGGCATCTCTCGGCAAAGTGGAAGGGGAACTTTCGTCTCTATTTCATGGGAGGTATCTGTGGTTTTCGTTCGTACTATACCTTTAGAGTCACCCTGTATATATATGTATGTATGTATGTATATATATATATATACGTATATGTGTGTGTGTGTGTGTAAAGGTAGGTAGGTAGAAGGAGCCTTTGTTAATATTTTGCAGGGGGGGGGGGCGAGATTTGTAGATCCGGCAGTAGATAAATCACTGTTTCTAGTTCCAAAAATATTACATTTATCTACACAATGGAAAATGTAATTTTACCAAATTCTTATAAGTTTTCTATGAATAAAACGCACTTTTTGTAAAAGCACTTTATTCAAGAATTTAGAATTTCAGCGCAATTATTCCAAACAGATGCCGATCTTTAGTGAATGAAAATCCACAATAACGTAACTCAAGAGCTCAATACTATGGACGCGAGTTAATGGAATGTATAAAATTGTTGGTTCACATCATGTGCATACAACATTGGCAATGAAATGGAAACGCCCTTGTTAGTTTTGTATGCTCTGATTTAGGAAATTGCAGAGGTTGAAAGGGCAATAAATGGTATATTTTGAAGTCAAAAGTCTATGTACTGAGATTAGCGCCATAATTGGCCTTGATTGAGAGTAAAGGGAACAAATTAAACCAGCTGAGTGTGGTTTAAACGAAACAAACAAAAGAGCTCATCTTCTGCATATATGGTACCAGTGGCGGCGATATCGGCCTTTGGGTCCCTTAAAGAACTGAATAAGTGACCCTTAATAACTTTTCAATTCTATTACTTGAGAAAATCAAATATTTTAAAAATATATACATTGCACAGAACTAAGGTTCCTTAACGAGTGTGGTAGGGAATCAACCATTTGAGGGTGAACCTAATTTCTTAACCTCCACAACATACACGAATTGAAGATTTGGGTGGTGCCACAATGCTTGCGTAGGTCTTGTAGACCTACCACCAAAGAGCGGCTCAATGAAAACTGAACCTCAATATTTAAACGTCACTTGGCGCCTAATGTGTTACAACTAGTCGCCACAGTTGAAACTGAAAATCTATTTGCCAAATTATGGCTCAGTGTATGAAAGTCATAAAATATTGTTTTTTTTTCCACTTCCGCAGTGATTAAATTTTTTAAATATAAAATTAATAGAATTTGCAGTTTATTACAAACCATAGCAGTCATAAAACTACTTCATCACAAAAACAATCTCAGATTCCAATTTTTTAATGTTGAATGCAATGTAATTTTGGTTGTGGAAGGAATTGTGAAATCGCTACTCAATACTATTCGTTCGGTGTTAAAGAAGTGCAATTTGTTGTACAAAATAAACAGAACGTGAATTTGAAACAAATATTACCTTCGGAAGTTTCATATCTGACAAATTTTTACATATTTCACCATATTTTGCCATATATTTATATACATATTTCAAAGGTTAAAGTTACAAAAGAATACAATCTCTATTTATGATTGGCGGAAAAAACAAAGAACACGCCGAGCAAGAAATTAGTGAACCGTTTTGGGAACAGCTCTCACCGTCGATCGCATCCACTGTTTAGTCGCTAAAAGTGGTGACATGGAAATTTTACGTCGGCGTAAAATGACCTAATAACCTTGTAAAATAACTTGCGTCCGCTAATTTCTAATGCTGATTGTGATATATTGCTATCAACTAAACACAAAAATATTATATATTGCGGAGTGAGAAAATGCAGATAAAATATTTCCTAATACATTAATTATCTCAATTTGGATATTTAAAACTGTAAGAAATACGAACATAAAATTTTGATTAATGCAATCAGATTCAAATGTTAGATATTTATAATACGTATGTTAGCCTTATTTGGAATTGGGTAAAACACGTTCTACATGTACCAAAAATAACTTACTGTATCTTAAGAGAAATTAAGTCTTCATTCTTTTCCTTACAATCATGTATTTCCAAGCTTATCGAATTATTTTTTTTAAAAAAAAAAAGCTTGTATGTTTGTTAATTGTAAGTGTGAACTACAGTCACAAGCTATTAAAGTAAAGGTATATCCAAGGAGTATCTATATTATCCTTGGTATATCTTTAACCTGATGGAGACGGGTAATTTTCAAAGTAAATTTTTGAATTTTTGTTAGGTTAGATCTCATAAATTTAAACAAAATGAAAATTCTAAAGTTGTTTTTTCAATTAATGCCTTAGTAAGATAATTCAACACATGTTACTCATATGTAAGTAGTTACTGGCATAATTAACATTATGATAGTCTATTCTTCAGAATATGGATAATGGATATGTTAGATTCTGATTAGTAATTATTGATGGAGCATAGAGCAGTTACGCAGTAAATTTAGCTCCAACTTGTTTGTTTACTCATTCGGTTCAAATGAAGCAACTTATCTGTTTGTTTAATGTTTATTCTAGGTGGAAAATACCTGTCACTGTACACAGAACCAAACGTTATGAGATAGTAGACGGGTTCACAGAGAAACATCAGGATGGAAAGTTGCAGGACGTCGAATCTAGATAAATCCACGTGGAAAATAACCATGCTCCAGGTGAGACAGCTTCATTTTACATTTACGAAGGAAGAATTATTAATTTTGAAACTTGTACTGAGGACATTATGACGAATTTGTGTCATAATTGTACTCCCGAGAGGAGAAATTCTTTTAATGTTGAAGCATTTATAGTTCAAATCACAAACCCTGACACCTTCTGTAAACAAAACCAACTGTTCTTCTTCTTCTTCTTTTTTTTGTCCCTGTCAGCATTATCTTGTCGACTTTGGACATCGTTATTGTTTTTTTAAATTTATTTTAATGTTTTCTTCTAAAGTTGGCAGTTAGTCTCACAAATTAATCGGAATCACAAATATATAACAATTATTATAAATAATTCACTTTTTTTTTGTCCATTTTGCTGTTTCTTAAAAATCACTTTATATTTCAAGTCTACATTTTCGAGAATATGCATACAGCATCCATATTAATGAAGGGGATAAATCTGTTAAAATGGATGATAGTGATATTGGAAATGGAATTTTTAAACGTTGAAAACCTTTGTAGAGTATGATTTGTTGTACTGAATAGATTGGACATTCTAGAATTAAATGTTGAGCATCAGGATTATTATTGCCACATTTACAATTTTCTTGAGTTTTAATTTTTATTTTTGCTAAATGTGCTGGTGTACGTACGTGTCCTGTTCTTAATCTATTAATAAAAACTATGACTTGCCGTGGGAGTGTGTATGAATTGAACCAAGGGACTTTAGATTTAAATTCTGCAATCCATCTATATGTGTTGCCCACAAACTTAAATTGATCTTTGCACCATTCATTCCATTGTTCCATAAGTTTGATTTTTACTCGTGGTAATAAATCAGTATACATTAACCTATTGAAACTTATGAGTTGTAAATCTCTGGCCTGTTTAGCGTATATGTCCACTCTATCATTTCCTACATTAATATCATGTGCTTTGACATAACTGAATTGTATGTCAATGTTTCTTTTGCAAGCAAGTTGAATTTGTTGAATAATTAAAATAATAAGATATGATTGGTGACATAATTTGGGATAGGATGTAGATAATGCTTGAAGAACACTCAGCGAATCTGTAAGGAGAAGAATTTTTTTAAAGTCTTCCGCTATTCCATATTGTAAGGCTTTGTATAGGGCGTAACTTTCCGCAGTAAAAATAGATGAATCTATAGGTAATCTAAATTGTTGATAAATGTTTTTCTCTGGGATGTAATAGGCACATCCTACACTATTGTTATTCTTAGAACCATCGGTGTAAATCATTACATGCATTGGCCATTTTTCTCTGTACAATGCATGTAAACCTAGATCTCTGAAGTGGATTGAACATTGAGTATATAATGGAATATCTAGTTGATAGATCAAAGGATGTAAGAGAGTGAAAGTATTAGATCGAAGTTCTGGAAATAAGTAATGACAGTATACAAGGAAATATGAGGTGGTATGAGGATTTATTACATCGGCTTCAGCCCATTGTTTTTGTATTTCAAACAATTTATTAAATGGATGATGATGATTTTCCCATGATTTAAGGAGGAATTTTATTGTTAATTGAATCCGCCTGTGACTCAAAGAAGTCTCTTTACTCTCCATATAAACACTTACATTGGGGCTTGATTGCATAAGACCTAGACAAATTCTCAATGCTTTTCTTTGTAATATATCTATTTTGTCGAGTAGATTGGATTTTGCTCCCCCGTAGCTGAAAGCTGCATAGTCGAAAAATGAGCGAAAGCAATTTTTATAAAAGAGAAGTAAAATTTTTGGGTGGCCTCCCCATTTTGTTGTTGTCATGCTACGAATTATGTTTAAAAACTTTTGACCTTTGTTTAATAAATATAAAATGTGTGTATTCCATGTAAAACGTCTATCAAAATGTACAGCTAAATATTTGTGAGAATCTGTCACTGGGATGTCAGAAATTTGTAAAATATTATTGGGATAACTATCTGTGCGTTTGTTATTAAAGCAAATGATTTTGGATTTATTTTCACTAAGGGTTAATCCTGCATTATGAAACCATTCTCTAATGGTGTTAATTAATCTCTGTGTTTTAATTATACCTTGGGTTGCATCATCTGTAGTACAGTAAAAACAGAAATCATCTGCGTATTGTACTAACTGGAACGGATAAAGAGGTAAGGAGTGAATTTCATTTGTGTAAATATTAAATAATAAAGGACTTAAAGGTGCACCTTGAGGAATTCCTATGCTAGTGAAACGAGGGTCACTAATTGTTTCTGAGAACCATCCATATATCTTTCTATTGGAATATAGGTTCCATATGATTAACGATAATTGAGGATGAATGAAAAGATTTTCTAATTTGTTACAAAGCATATGTAAATTGATAGAATCATATGCTTTTTCCACATCTATAAAAAGACTATAACAGTGTGAACGACTAATTTTGCTATTTTGAATTGCAGTGCTTAGGATAGCTATTGCATCTTGACTGCCATAATTGATTCTAAAGCCAAGTTGAGTAGGATAAAAGAAACGTTGACGTTCTAGTGTCCAGGTAATTCTGAGGTATATCGTTCGTTCGAATATTTTTTCCAAAACTGAAATTAACATTATGGGTCTGTAAGATGTAGCACAATGTGGTGATTTATTTGCTTTTAAAACTGGGAGAACTATATAATCTTTCCACTCCCTCGGTACTATACCGGTACGGAATATGTTATTGTAAAAAGATACAAGAATATCTAAACCTGCTTTAGGTAGATATTTTATGGCTTGGTATGGTATTCCATCTAAACCTGGTGCAGTGGGTTTAATATTATTAATTATGTTTTTTAATTCCTCTGTAGAAATGGGAGGGAATTCAAGTGAAAAGTTAGAAATATTTTCCTCTATTTTTTTATATGGAAGGTGTACTGATGGTGGAGCCAAAAGCATTAAAAATTGGTCTTGCCAACTATTATCTATAGGTTTTCTACGAGGTGGACATGGTTTACGTAAGGAATTAAATTTATGCCACACATTTCGGGATGATTCCTGCATGTCTATTGAATTGCAATATTTAATCCACGCTTCACGTTTTGCTTGTAGAAATATTTTTTTTCCTTGTGCTATTGATTTTTTCCATAATATTCGATTTTCAAGGGTAGGATATGAAGCAAAATGATTCTCACTCCTTTTTCGGTTGGCTTTTGCTGTCTCGCACTCCGAAGTCCACCAATGAATTTTTGGAAAAATTAGTCGTGAAAAATTTACTCTTTTTCGTGAACTGAGAATGTCTAAAACTTCTGTGATATATTGGAGTAGTGTATAATATGAAACCGATTGAGAGGAATTTATTTGTTCTTTAAGTATATAAGAATCTATTAAAATTGTATATGATTCCCATGATATATTATTAATTTTCCAGCGATTTATGGGAAATATGATATGTTGAATTGGTTGTGAGGATATAAAGTGTGAATGAATATAAATGGGATAATGATCACTACCATACATTTCTTCCGCTGTGGTCCACTGAAATTTTGGTAATAATGATTCTGATATTATAGTGAGGTCTATTGATGAGGGATTATTTCCGTTGCGTGGGACGTGGGTGGGCAATCCATCATTTAGAACAATAAATGAGTTGTTTTCTATCCAGTCGGCAATGCTGGACCCAAGTCTGTCTGATGATTGTGAGCCCCAAATGTTATGATGACCATTAAAATCTCCAACAATGATGTATGGGCTAGGGGTATTTTTTGTCAATGCTTCTAAATCTGACGGTTTTATATTCTGAGAATTGTAATTTGATGGGATATAAATATTGATTATTGTTATTTTTTTCCCCTCTATGAAGATTTGGATAGCACGTGCTTCTACTTTATAATCGCGGAAGAGTTTATGGTGTTTGGATATCTGAATTTCCTGATATGATATTGATTCGTGGACATATATGCTAATACCTCGTTCATTTTCAGAATAGGGTGGGCCTAAACAATTATAATGAACAATTTTGTATGTTTCGTACTGTCTACCCTTAGTTTCCTGTAAGCAAAGAATTAAAGGATGGCATTCCGTTATTAATTTCATTAAGTCCAATTTTCGTGTAGAAAAGCTAATAATATTCCATTGAATGAGAAACATCTTCTGCTATGTGTATCCTACTTGTTCTGTTTGAAAGTAAGGTTTTGTAACACATTTAATAGATTTATGGATAGTTCATTGATATGTTGTAAAAGCTGTTTTTGTTGATGTAACTCTTTGAGTTCAACTAGAGTTGACCATAGGAGTGGTATTGTTTTGAGAAGTGAGGTGTAGACTTCGTGAATATTACCGATAGATGGGGGAGGTTGATCAATGATTTTTGTCGACCATTCAGAATGTCGATTGTTCGTAGAATTAGCAGAAGGGAAGATATTTTTCCCTATAGATGAGGAAGGAGTAATATCAGACTCCGTTGAGGAGCTTTCTGCTTTTGATGTTATGTGATCTGGATTATTGGGAACCATATGTCTCGCCTTGTTATGATATTTTCTTTTGTGCTTTGTAGGTTCATTGTTTTTTTTGTGTGCAATATTAGGTATCTCAACTATGTCTGGATGTGGAATTACTTTTGGGTCCACTGTGTCGTGTTCCAAAGAAAATTGTTGTCTTCCTATATTATTGAAAATAGGCTCCACAGTTGTAATGGTTTTTGTGTTAGTAGATGATTGTTCTTGTGAGCTTTTATTTTTTAAGTCAGTGGGTGGTGATCTGGAATATTGTTGAATAGGTGGAAACTCTTTAAAATTAATTGTGGGCTTCAAAATTTCCTCTATGCTAGGTTGTGGAATATAAGTCCCTTCTATCATTTGTTTAGCTTCACGGTATGATAAATTATTTAGAGCCATACGTTCCTGGATTTGACGCTCTTTGTGCCACATTGGGCAATTTTTATCAAGGGCTGAATGGGACCCCTGGCAATTCGAACACTTGGCAGGGAGATTACATGAATCTCCGTGTTTAATTGCTCCACAGGTAGCGCATTTAGACTGTGAACGACATTGGTTGGCCGTGTGAGCGAATCTGAAACAGTTTCTACATTGAATGACTGTTTTCTGTCGGGGTGTTACTTCATATATGCTGCTATTTATGGCTACTTTTTCTGGGAGATGTCTACCCTGGAATGTCAAACACACTAGTTTAGTATTTCGTAGCTGAAACGATCCATCACTTTTCCAAATCTTTTTCTTCATTCGTTTTGCACTAATGATAGGAATGTATGATTGACTGCCATCCACTACGTCTTCCTCACTGACGTCGAATTCTATACCATATATTAAACCTTCTCGTTGAATTAAGGATTGAGGTATGCGAGCCTTAATAGAAAGATGAGATTGAAATTCTTCGTTTTTAACAAAGTTATTCGCCTCCTGAGCAGTGTTGAAATATACTCTTACCCTATTACGACCACCTTGGTCTATATATTTAACTGGAATTTCTGCTTTTCGAAATTTGTTACCTAGGCTCCCGCCCGCAAGTTTACCAACGTTTCTTCCTGTACCCTCTATCAGAACTATGAAAGGGCCATTACTGTTATAATCGTAGAAGTTCTGAGACGAGATTCTTGCGTTCGAAGATTTAAGAGAATTATCCATAACTTCTTGATCTTCTTGATGGGATATTGTCTGAGAAGTCTCTACTTCAATGTAGAATGCGGGTGAAATGTTAGGATTCATGTCATCACCAGTGTTTTCAGAATTGAAAGACGAGGTTGCATGAAGATCATTTAAGTCTTCCATTCTGATTATCAATGATAGGACCTTTACGGCCTATTATGTATACTATTTGACACTTGTATGGATTAGAAGTCACCTGTATCACTTGAATACTTGATCTTTATGTTTAATACACAGTACAATCACAATCACAATGTACATTTACACAATTTACAACATCACTGCGTAAACATCAAGAACCCGATTTGATTTAATTCATAGAATTAAACCTGCATGCAGAAAGCATTGCAAACTCATAGAAGTAAAATAATCCACACGAAAATCAGCGTTGTTACAGGATTCATTACGTAAGGTAAAACAATGGCAAATTTGAAGTATGGGATACGCTGCCGCAAATGACGTCTCACTTTAAACCCAATGCTCTTTCTTTTTTTACTTATTGCTTCACCTTTATGGTTAACTCTTTGCACCAGTAATCATTTCCCATAAATTTGGCTTCTTTCTTTGAATATATTTTACTTGCATTTTTAGACAAAATGATATAACATGGTAATGTATATTTCTAAGGTTTGATATAGATAGGAGTGTATTTGAAATTTGTTTGTACATTTTATGTAAATTGTATCTTATGTAAATAAAATATATAATGGGCATAAACAGCCATATGCAATGCTGTAAGTCCAATAAATATATTGATGATGATCAAAACAAGACAAAAAGTTCGTAAATTTATTGCGGTTGGAAACTTTGACAAGTATCCTAATAACGATTTTTGTTCCGCCACTTCGTAAAATAACTTGGTGACATGGCAAGGCAAGATAAGTGTGAACATTTTGTAGTAATATAACTTTCAATGAGCTTAGAGATTTGTGTACATAATGATATTTTATAACATTGGTTATTTTCTAAAAATAATCATGTGAACAGCAAGGAAGTAGTGCAACTTAGTAATATTGCCTGACTTAGCCTTAGAAAAATAACATGCCGAGTTCTATGCGTGAGGGAAAGTCTCCGTTTACTCCGAGCTTGTTTTCAAAACACCAGCAAGGACAGCCTTTGAAAAGGGGCGAGAAACAGATTCTACTCAATATTTATGTAACGTTCTGTCAGTAGTATCCTGAGAAACCAGTAAATGAAGTGGTTAAGTTGGTATCCCAGTGCAGTGGTGTGTCAGTGTCTGCAGTTTTAAGGGTTATGAAAGAGAGAATGACCGGAAGAGTAACAATCTATGCGGCTGCATATTCGTCTGATGTTTTGAGAACGGGTTCTCACATTCAGAGGCTCTTATACAGGGTGGTGCAAAATTCCGTTTACAACGCTTGGGAGGTGAATCGCCAAGTAGAAACAAGGAAAAAATGCCATGTGGAAAAATGTCGAAATCGGCACCGTTTGCGAGTGACAGGCGTGCGAAAATCGCCTCACACCATGTGTAAAGTACAATAACTCAAGAAGGAAGAAAGGTATCAATGTCGGATTAAAATAATACAAAGAAAGTCGTTTCTGACGAATACAATGGTGCAGCAATTGAGACCCAGTGTAAATTGCGCAAGGGGATTCTCAAAGAAAGTGGGGAATCCCCTGATGGAAAATATAGGAAATTTACTACTATTTTCAACATAATGTTGAGATCGGAATGTAGGCAGTAAAAATGACGACGTATGTCCACATGTCCCACTACTGCTGGGACACCGTCGCAAATGGAAAAAAATACCGGAAAATCATAAAAAAATGTTTTCAATCCCTTAATGTTGACACACTACTTTGCAGTACGAAAAACAAAAGTTAAACAATGGCTACATGACGTCAGGCTGTACATACTACAAGAGAGCTCCCCAAAGAAAGTGGGTAATTCTCGAAGGAATGAAGACGGAGAATGGCGAGAAAACGCACACAATGGCATGTAACATTTCCAGGCACAGCTCATCTTGAAGGGATTCCATTGAGAAGCGAACAACCTCCGCACATGCAGATCGATGGTATGAAGTACAGCGATCTCCAGCACTATGAGGTGCTGATAGGGACTCACAATCACCGGTATACTCAGAGACGTTGTTGAAAATGTCCGCTATTGACTTCAAGACAAAGATGGCATCGGCGAAGCACTGATTGTCTGGTACGGTCAAATACCTCTGGCATGTCACCAATTGTCCCAGCAGCGGCACTAACACGAGCAACGAGGTCCTGAGCACTTTCCACAGGGGTTTCATACACGAGCCTTTTCATTTCTCCCCATACAAAGAAATCCAGTGGTGTGAGGTCGGAGGAACGAGGTGGCCACGGTAAAGGTCCACCCCTGCCAAGTCAACGATCGCCGAGTAAGGCCCTGGCTCCCCGGTCGAAATGTGCGGGGGCGCCGTCGTGTTGAAACCAGATACGTTGTCTACCTGCCAGTGGCACGTTTTCCAAAAGTTCGGGTAATACGTCATGTAGAAATACCCGATCATTCCCACCACACAAAGTAGAGTGCAAAATGTACGGGCCTATCAAGTGGTCACCTACTACGGCACGCCACACATTCACTGCGAACCTATGTTCATGATGGCGCACAATGATTGCATGCGGATTGTCCATATCCCAGACGTGGCTGTTGTGGCTATTGAACATGCCGCCCCTGGTGAACATTGCCTCATCGGTCCACAAAACTATTGTTGGGAAATCTGGAATGGCAAGAGTTTCTTGCACGTACCATTGGCAGAAATCCATGCGTAGGGGAAAGTCCGTGGGCAGTATGTGGTGCACCTTATGCAATTTGTATGTGTGCAATCCCTCCTCCTGAAGAACGCGGAACACATTGCTATGGTGAGTTTGTGGCGTACGAGCAATGACACGTGTGCTGGTGCCAGGACGGTCTCGTATCGCGCCCGCAACACGTCCTCTTCAAATTGCACAGTGCGCACAGTGCGGGGTCTTCCACAATCCCACCTACGGGGTAGTAGAGATCCAGTTTCACGCAGTCGAGCATCAAGTCTTTGAAAGAGTGCATGTGCTGGTAACTGGCTATTGGGAAAACGTTCGTGATACGAACGCCGTGCTTCACGGCTGTTTCGGTTTGCCTCTCCACAAACGAGATGCATATCAGCAAGCTCGTGGGTAGAGTACTCCGCCATTGTCCTGTTCGAGAACTGCCCAGCAACAGGGGCACTTTCCCTCCGAGTGACGGATCACAACTACCGTTATTAGCACCCACGTAATGTCACACAGGTCCACGCAGTTGTTGCAAACCGAGAAAGAACACGGGAATACGTACTCTACGTACAATATTCCTTGGCGCAATTCAACCAGACTAAACTCCACGCTGCGACACGCAGAACAGACATGAAGAACAACGGTCGACTACACTCTGTACGTAGTATCCACCAACGCTAATACGTAACAGGTGACCTACAGTTCCAGCGTCTCTAGTGGGGCTTTCTGTATCAATTAGCTGAAATCAATCTCAGCGTAATCTGACGGCATAGCGTCATTATCGGGTCAATTTCCTATTTCCCGAGTGTGGGACGGTGTCCCAGCAGTAGTGGAACATGTGAACATACGTCGTCATTTTTACTGCCTACATTCCGATCTCAACATTAACGTTATGTAGAAACTAGTAGTAAATTTTCTATATTTTCCATCAGGGGATTCCCCACTTTCTTTGAGAGTCCCCTCGCGCAATTTACACTGGGCCTCAATTGCTGCACCATTGTATTCATCAGGCATGACTTTCTTTGTATTATTTTAATCCGACATTACCATCTTTCTTCCTTCTTGAGTTATTGTACTTTACACATGGTGTGAGGCGATTTTCGCACGCCTGTCACTCGCAAACGGTGCCGATTTCGACATTTTTTCACATGGCATTTTTTCCTTGTTTTTACTTGGCGATTCACCTCCCAAGCGTTGTAAACGGAATTTTGCACCACCCTGTATAAAATGAATAGGTGCGGCGAACTATGAGTGTAACAGCAGATGATTGCGGTCATGGATCAGCTGACGCGGAGTCATACATCGAATCGGTGAGACCGTTTGTTTACAGAAGGTCTCAGGGATGGTGATTTAGACCTTAGTAATCAAAGCAAATTGTAATTGTTGGTGAACGGTTTGTTCGTTCGTTGTATAATTGCACACGTAATTGAGAAAGTTCAGGCTAGGGGGCTATAGCTTACAAGCAGAACCGGATTCACAAATTTACTGTTCAAAATTTACACGCTAGATGTCACTGCTTTAGTGAACATAAAGAAAGAAGGAAATCTTCATTAATTTATAAGTTGAAATTATTGTATTAATTTATTAACTTCTCAAATCTTTCGTAGGAGACTTGAAATTAGTATATCTGTTGTTTTCTAATCAGTACGATTAATCAAATATATTAACGTGTAGTAAGGAACGTTTTAACTGATCCCAATGGCATGGTTGTGTTCGAAAAACCATGTGGCAAGTGCATGGAAAATGCTAGGGGTGTGCGGGACAGAATTTTTTTGGTCGGGACGGGAAATTTTTTAAATCCTGACATTCGGTACGGGAAAAATTCGCCATTTCCCGACAATGTCGGGAAATGTTCGAAATTTCCTGAAGCTCTGAAAATCTCGAATTCTACGCGTCATTTTCAACTTAAGTGATTGTTTTTGCATTTCTCGAATAAAAACAAACAATTTCCTATAAGTTCCAGACACTTGAAATGCTGAAAACGTCGAGAATTAACAACTTTTTAAAATGACCATTCGGTATTTCCAGACTGCTCGGGATTCCGAAAAGTCGGGAAGTCATTTCCCGATTTCGGGACCGGGACGGGAAATTTGTTTCCCGATCCCGGTCCCGACTTTTCGGGATCCCGCACACCCCTAGAAAACGCATCCGCTTATCTACGCCTTTTATTGGGTTTATCTAACAATAAAGTAATAAAATTTATAAACCAAGATTAGATACATACATACACACACACACACATATAAAAGTGTATATCTGTCTTTTGTGCATCGTTCCCGAGTTGGACGGTGGCGCCAAGAGAGAAGAGGATTTTGCAAGTGGTGAACGAAAAAACGCAAGCAGGAAAGATCAGGAAGAAGGATAACAATGGATGATATTCAATGTGACGTCAGCGACGCAGGGCATGATGGGAAATCTGGCCAAAACCGATTGGTCCGGCAAGCCATAGCAAGCGTGAAGCGATGCGAATTCTGCGTGCATGAAAATAACCCGATGTTTAACATTTTTAATTGTATTATTGTATATTTTCAAATGAAGTTTCGTTTAGTGAATTAATGCGTTGCGTATGGGTGTGTGTGTGTGTGTGTGTGTGTGTGAATGTGTTGTGCGTGTGTGCGCCATTGTTTATGTATTAATTGTGAGAGAACATATCATACCTTCATACAGTTTCTTCGGTGGTTAAAGTGGCGCGATTTTTTCAATGCGGGGTGAAATATGAATCGTATTTGAAAGGCAAGTACTGTGTTTATGGCTAGCGTTATATGACTTTTATGGTTACTCTTTACATCCTAGAAGGCTGTCACCAACCAGAGATGACTTGACCTCAGAGCAGGAGGAAGCCCTAGAGACAACCCGGGACTTCATGCACAACCAAAGAACACAGTATAGTCAAACAATGGCAACAGTGATGTGATGGTTCAGCTCTTTCAAAAAAGAAACTTAGGAAGTAGTCCGGACTTGAGAGATCAGGAGATCTGGCGGGCCAGTCCTTGTGAAATAACCCTGTCGCCAAAAAAATTCCCTCAGACAAACACGCAATGCGGAAGGGGAGGGAGGGAGGGGAATATAAGTATGCAAGAATTGAACAACAAGGTACAACAATATACACAAACAAACATTTGTTGTAAGGTACTAAATGCGCAGATTACTATATTGTAACATTTCTCATATTTGTGCTCGGGGCCGGTTTTAAGATGTATGCACTGTATAATGTAGCGGAATGTACTATTGTCATTGGCTATTTTATGCATTAATATGTGGTCTGGCAGTTTGAGTCTCTTGTGAGGAGTGTGGATATTTAATATTTTCAGAGAGATGAGCTTTCCTAGGTGTTTTGTAGATAATATTAAGTGAGGAACAATGGCCAAGAAGAAATTCAAAACGGAATTTCGTCTATCTAAATTTGAGGGCGGTGCTATGGACCAAATCGGAGAGTAGTATTAAGTTTCTTAACTTAGTTATATTTGATTCTTTGCGCACATTATTTCTTTATCTTCTTCATCTGAACCACACTGTACACGTCCTTGTGTTTACCTTGCAGCTGCTGGCAACTGCTGCGGCGAACTTGGCAACTGTGTCGCCAGGAATGAGTCTCGGATTCTCCGCAGTTGCTCTTCCTCAGCTACAGTCACCCAACAGCACCATCCCAGTCAACGAGGAGGAGGGCTCCTGGATAGGTGAGTGAGTTATTGGCAGATACTATCGGAAATAGCACTCGGATATTTCAAAATACGTTGACGAGACTTTCCTCGTTTTAGATAGGGTTTAAATATGAGGTTTAAGTCTCTAAAGAGCTACTTGTCGGTTGTTCATTTTTATCATGGGAGCTCATCTCCACCAATCAGCCGTCGTCTTTGAAGTTGACTTTAGCTAAATCAAGCTTTGCAAAAAATTGCAATTATTTCATGCAAACATTCTTTGCGAAAGACATCTGTTGGGATTGGATCCGTTCCTATCTCTTCGATGTTCGAGATCTTAGCACATTTTAAAAATAATACGTAGTTATTAGCACATAACGAACGGTAATGAAACGAGCGAGTTATATAGCACAGAGTTGAAGACACTGATTTTCCCCTGATTATTAAAATTGTACTGTTTTTTCCCCTTCGAGTTTCATACGTTACACACTTTCTTCAGTATCTTGAATGTGCTTTACTTCTTTGTCTATATTAGTCTGTTCTCAAATTCAGGGTCCTGCTGCACTCTTTGTACGAGTATCATGTTAAAATTTTCATAATTCTTTCTCGTAACATTTTACTTATTGGAAATGCTAATCAAATTTCTCAATCCTATTGGATATGTTGTTTCTATTTTTCTTTGGTGTATATCGCTTAATCTTGCGCTTGTTTATATCTTCGATTTATTTTGTGGTTCATTCTACGTAGTAGAGTTGAATGACCCTTAGTTTTACTCTGATTTTTTTTCTTTGTTTGCTTTATTTATTTTCTTTATTATCTCTTGAAAACATTTTGCATAATGACAATTTCGCCAGAATTGTAATTCATTCTACGGAGATGATAAACACATGTTGCGAAGGCAAATGAACTAATGTTGAACTTTCCTTATTTCAGCAAGCATAGCTGCCATGACAACGCCTGTGGGATGCCTTCTGATTGGGTCCGTTATGGACCGGTTCGGAAGGAAGATGGCGATATTAGCGATCAACGTCCCCTGCGTGATTGGATGGCTTCTGATCGCCGTAGCTCAAAACCTTCCAATGATCTACGTCGGAAGAGCGCTCACGGGGCTGGGCACGGGGATGTCCAGCACCCCTGCACCCGTGTACGTGGGCGAAGTGGCACAGCCTCACCTGAGAGGAATGCTAGTCTGCTGGAACTCCATATCTATGGCATTCGGGATCCTGATCGTGTACGTTATGGGCTCTTTCCTGGACTGGAGGCTGGTGGCTGGCGTCAGCACCCTGTTTCCCCTGATCGCGTACGTGGTGATGTCCCTTTTCCCCGAGAGCCCGAGCTGGTTGATGTCCAAAGGGCGCGTTGAGGACGGCGAAAGGGCTCTGCTCTGGCTAAGGGCAGAGAGTCCTCGTGCGAACGTCGAGATCCAGAACCTGGTCTCCCACGGTGCTCCCACGAGGGAATCCAGAAGCTTCGGCGAGGTGATGAGTACGTTCCTCCGACCCGAGAGTTACAAGCCGTTCGTCATCATGAACGTCTTCTTCTTCTTCCAGCAGTTCTCCGGCATCTTCGTCGTCATCTTCTACGCTGTGAACGTCGTTCGAGAGGCGAGCGACGATATCAACGAGTACCTCGCCACCATCCTGATCGGCGTCTCCAGGCTGCTGGTGACAATTTTCGTGAGCTTCGCGCTGACGAAGGTCGGCAGACGACCTCCTGCCATCATATCCGGCGCCGGGATGACCCTGTGCATGGGAATCCTAGCAACTTTCACGTACCTCGAGAGCAACGGATCCATATCAACAGAGAACATCAAGTGGATCCCCGTAACTGCCATCATCCTATACATCTTCACGAGCACCATCGGCTTCCTCACGCTCCCCTGGGCGATGATTGGCGAAGTTTTCCCGGCAGAGATACGCGGCGTTGCCAGCGGTGCCACGACCTGCATTGCCTACATATTCAGTTTCGTCGTCGTTAAGTTGTATCCGGACATGATACATTCGATGGGGAACTACGGCGTGTTCCTCTTCTACGGAATCCTCTCCCTGTTGGGGACTCTTTTCGTGGTGTTCTTTCTTCCGGAAACCAAAGGCAAGACTCTTCAAGAGATTGAAGATTACTTTTCAGGAGGTCGTAAAGTGGAAGTCATTCCTGGTGGTAATTATCCGAAGCGTGGTCTTATGGAAGAAAAATGTGAGAATAATTGTGTGTGAAATGTTCTGAACTCAAAATGTGTTGAAGTTTAAACAAAATCCGGACCCCTAAGAGGTTTCACCATTATCACGCGCAATGCATTATCACAGTATCCTAATAGCCCTGTCTAGTTCGCTGAACTTCTTGACACTTGGTGTATTGGAAGTGTATATCCCGGTGTCAGGCTGATGTAAGGAACTCACGTTTAACCAAGTAGACAGATTGCGGGTGTTGAAATTGAGAAGATTCAACAAATATCTGTCTACTGCTTTAAACGTTCATTTCATTAGTTAGCACGCACCACGTGACCATACACCACACATTACACCGCTCCGGAACGTAGTGCAAACATCAAATCAACGAAGTAGTCGAGTCAATGTTGCACTGTGTAACGAACTAGAACGCGTGAGTGCAGAGAGAGTCAAAAAGTGCAACCAACTAGACTGGGCTAATATGATGATACTGGTACTCAGGTGGACATGAGTAGAACTTGTATTTTTACCGTAAACTACACCAATAGAAGCGCTGTAACGATATAAGACAGTTGAGTCGGTGTTCGCTCAACGACAGTGACATGAACCAAGTTTAAAATCGTAATCTTTTGAGGTCAACTGAACAGGAAAAATCAGTTGCTGGTTGAATGCCATTATGCAACGCCACTCATTTAATTTTCCTTCTACATGAGTTCCGTCATGTCGTGAATGGGGTATAATCAATGCTCCGCCAACAATCCTCCCAAGTAACTTCAGTGTGCCAACGTAAGGCAGTAACCATGAACTTGAAAGTTACTTAAGTTATAGTATTTTATACAGCAGTGTTGTGATATCGTGTGCATAGCATTAACAGTATTGAGAGAAGAAAATTATTGTGATACAATATGTTTCGTAGAGATTGTGTCTAATACCGTTATTTACAAAATGTGCAACGTTCTTCGCTCCCGCGCGCTACACTGCACGCTCCACATTACATCTGGTAGTAAAGAAAGAAGCCATATATCGCAGGCTTTAAGCTGTCTTGTCGTATCTCCGGTTTTCGGCAGAGATGAGTTGACGACGTTATTGTGTTTCTTACAGGTTAATGCGTTACCTTACGAAGCGACGTAGCTAGCTGTCAAGTGGTGTGAATTATCAACATGAATAAAATGTTTGCGCAAATCTTGTAGCGTGTTCAAAATCAACATACATGTATGTACGTCTAACTCTAATCAGCTCTCCTGCAATGATAGTGCAGATGGACATATGACAATACAATATTCAGTCGGTGATGTGGTAATACTAATCAGTCAAGACATAAAACTTCAAAGTATCTCAGGGCTTGTTGAGTTTAGACAAAGGAACAATAAAAATGAAATAAATATTTATTTACATTAAATTTATTAGGGTTGATGCAAAAATAATAGCCGATTTTGAACGACAACTTTGAAATGCTATAATTTGGTTCAAAGTTACTGTAATGAATAAAAAAAATATAATCATAAATCATTAAAAATCTGACCAAGGCAAACTTTTATAGTATAAAAATATACTTAAAAACGTAACATTTCCATCCTCTAACAGGGTCTTCTTCAGACGAAACTTCACAACAAATTAATTTGCAATTAATTCCCAACAGATTAATTTGTTGTGAAGTTTCGTCTGAAGAAGACCCTGTTATAGGGTGGAAATGTTACGTTTTTATGTATATTTTTATACTATAAAAGTTTGCCTTGGTCAGCTTTTTAATGTTTTATTAACATGGAAACAAGGTTTAACAGTGTTACCATTATAATCAATACACTTTTGCAAATGAGAAATAACTCCGTTTATTCTGATAGCATAAAATGCCTAGTTTCTGCAGTCGACGAACTCTCGAACTCATCCTGGTTGTTGAAGCGTTTCTCTCGTAGGACATTGAATTTCCCGGTGCATTTAATCGATTTCTTGACAATACTTCTCTGCTGTGATGGTTTCGCCAAGATTTAGATAGTTGAAGTGGATGACACCGGCGCGGCAGAGCACCAAACAGTAACCATTATCTTCTTTTGATGCAATATCGGCATTGGGAAGTGTTTAGGAGTATCGTCGTGGTAAAAACATTGTGCAGAACGTCGTAGATTGTCTAATAGGATACACATTTCGTCGCACGTCACAATGCGTTCGAGAAATTGGACGTTAATGTTGAGAAAAAGGAGCACAGAGCATACTTTGAAATGGCAACTTTTTTGATTGTCATTCAAATCCTGTCTCCCGACCTCGTGCCACTAATGGAGTTTTTTCATCCTTCTAATTTGCTTCAAATGGCGAACAATGGTGGATTGGTTAACATCGAGTTCTTCTGCAACCTCTCCTGTTGATTTGAGCGGGTCAGCTTCGATTATCACCTTCATTTGTTTGTTGTGAACTTCCGATGAACGCCCACGAGCCACCTCATCTTCGAGACGCATATGGCCGGTATGGAATTTTTCGAACCACCTAAGCACTGTATGATAAAATAAATGCTTCCCCCACCCTTTCGCAGATCTGCAACCAAGTTTGAACTCATGAAGCAAAACGATGTGCATTCCTTGCTTTGACATTTTCATGGTAATAGCCTAGAAGCGAGGTAAATCAAGCGTTAGGAAAATTATTTTAAGGTAGATCGATTAAGCAATAAATAAGCTTTAAATATAACATGGCATATTATATTATCAATGAGATGTATTAGGAAAAATTATTTTCAAAACACAAAGCGAAACAATCCGTCATAATTTTTGCATCAACTTGATACGTAAACATTTAAACTACCTGTTGAGTTACACTGCTTACTCTTATGTGGGTTAACAGGACGACGTCACTCCTCCGAAGATATCAGGGAGGACAGGAACCATCCATTTATTACTCCATTGAGGTGTCTAAGAGAGTTTTGGGGCCTAGTTTATTTTAGGGAGAATTCACACTGAAGCGACAAGCATGTCGCTTCAGGAGTTCACCAATCGAACGCAGGCTTGTACGGCTGTCATGCCGATACGGTGTGAAACGCTGCTGTTGTCGCTTCGGTCGGAAATATCCCTTAGATGTATCAATTCATCCATTTAGCCAATAGCAGTCTTTGGCAGACGTCACGTGCTGTGCCAATGAGTGACGGGGAAGGTTACGAATGGCTCCTGTAAGTTGGGCAGGAATGTTTGTCTACCCATTGGGGACAGTATCCGTTATGGACATCCGTGCAACTGCGAGAGAACGGACAAGGTCTCCGTCTGGATCGCCCAGGCAGAAGCAAGGGACGGACGGCGACCCGCACGAGACACCTAAGCAATGGAAAGGGACGGGCGGTGGCCCGTGGTATCGCCCAGACTACTGAGAGGGAAGGGACGGGGTCCGTTGGAACCACCAAGGCAGAACCGAGAGACGGGCAATGGTCCGTACAAAATGCCCAAGCAATATCGTGGAATGACAGGGAATAAAATTGGAAACTAACGTCCCTTTGGAGACCCAGTATTACTAAAAAATAAAAAATAAATCAAAGGTAGGAAAAGATGACAAAATAAGGGTTGATTACTAATAAAAGTATACGTAATTCTCTCCTTCTAAAATCCTGGGCACGCTATTATTGGTTAGCGCACGGGATTTAGAGTAAACTCGCAGGTCTGTCGTAGGTTCATCTGAAAACGAGAGAAGAAGTGCTCTCTCGAAACGTAGTGTTAGAATAACTTTAAAGCACTAATCAATGGATTATGTCCTATTAAGATTCAATGTTAACGTAGAACCATTTTCACTAACAAATCTTGAAGTACCTCTAAATTGTCTTTAACTCGAATGGTTAATGGCACTCTGAGATAGGTTAGAGGTACTGTTTAAAGTGACATCAGAACCACTTATATGACATCACCGGGAACAGAAGCCACGACCTTTTGAATATGTGTTTGTATTTAACAGTGAAATCTGCCACCTTTGGAAAAATCGTGACGATGAGGATGAGTGACGATAAGATTAAATTAATGAAAGAACACTCAAGCCCAGACAGGGAGTCGAAACCGGTAGCTTGGGTTGCGACACCAAATGTCGGCCACTTAACACGCTCAGCCTCTGAGCCGATACCGTTTGAATACAATCCGATAACGTTATGAGAAGTCGGGGGAATATGAGAAGTTGGGGAATATGAGCAGGTTGAAGCATTATCGCGCACACCGTCAAGAGGAGAATCTCGTTTCCGCGTCTGACAGTTGGCAGCACTTCGTTGAAACCTCTACCAGTGCTCCACTAAATGTTGCGAGCCTAGCGACAGTCCCTGTCGTGTCAGCGTCATTTTAATGTAAGTCTGTGAAAATTTATTGTTAAAATGTAGTCTCATAGTTATTTAGGAATATTTGTATAGGCTAAAACAATATGCAAGTCATTAGTCTGAAAATATGCCATAATAGTCATTTGAAAATGTAGTGATTAGGCTTTCTATTCAGAATGAAACTATTTCGTTGCTTGTAAGTATTGTGACACAGGAGATGGAAATTCAAATCATGGCGTCTGGGGAAATATGAGCAACTATTTTCGACTGTACAATATTCCAAAATTAGAATAATAGATTAATTATTCTGGTCTTTAGAACACCATTAAGCCTTGTTTCCCTTTAGAAAGAGTGGAAAGGGCAAGAGAGAAAGCGGAACGAAGAAGGAAGAATAATGAAGGAAAAAGAGCGTGAGATAAAGAGTCCAACCACATTCACTTTCAGGTGAAAGTACAGTTGACAAGGGAAAGCCACCTGCTACGAGAATGTTCCAGAACAACTTTCTAATAGTCTGGAGGGGAGTATTTTTGTGTATATATATCGTCCTGTTTTGTAGCTTTTTACATTTGTATTTGGTACATTGTTACCCTGCCCCCGAGTCAGGGCAACAGTGTTTTTTTTTTTCTTATTGAAATATTTATTAATATGTTAATTAATTGGGTAATCAAGTGTATAAACATATATATGTGTGACTAGTGTAAATCAATTTATTATGCATTTTTAGGTTCGTATTATTTCATGTATAAATATCATGTAGCTCTCTGTTCTTGCTTCGTGTTTCGAACGTTCAAAAGAAAGGCGGGCAGTTTAGCTCTTAAAGATTAAAAATTTTGAAAGAAGGGCGGTTGGCAGCAGACGCCGACCAAACGTATATAAACTCCCAGATGAGAGTGGGGGAGGTCGGCTGTTGGAACTGAGACTTGGAAGGGAGAGGCTGTTTTTGCTTCGGTTAGCTAGGACCGGAGGACAGGTCTCCCGAAACGGATGCTGTAAGAGATTGGATTGCCGGGCAAGCTAGTGCCTTGGTGTCCAGTTTACAGGTAAAAAGGTAGTTTGTACTGGATGTTATTTTGAAGTAATTACGGTGCGCCGGGCAGCCTAGTGCCTTGTCACCGTGGAGGTTGAGAAATGTACACGTCGGGCGGCCTAGCGCCTGTTAAGACGTTTCTTGGAGTAACGCGAGTCTACCTTGTGACAAGCGTACTTCAGATGTAATTCATGAAATGTAAAGCATCCAGGTACAATCAATAGAGATTCCAACATAAAAAATTAGAGTTTTGGCCCGATAAATAATTAGAGAAAATAACGTTCGGAAACGACATGTATATACTTTAAATTTTACGTTAATTAAACTATAGAAATTATCCAAAATTTCAGTTTTTAATTTCATACATGCTGGACAAGGTAATTTATCCCCCTGATCATAAAGTTTTCGCAAAGGTTATCCGTTGTCTCTTGTAGTTAATTATATAATTATGTTGACTTGTAGCAACCCACGTGCATTGTCGTACAAAGAAAGATACCCCTAGACAAATCAGAGCTGAGTACGAAGTGCACCGAACCTCGAGTGCGGAGGTAAAGTGTGGGGGGGCCAGGCTAGTAACAACATAGTCTGAAGAAGACCTTGCTAGAAGGTTGAAACGTTATGTTTAATTTATGTTTTAAAATAAAATAAATTTCTGCCTTGGTCAGCATATTGAGTTTTTCATTGTCTTTAGAACATTTCAATTAAAGAAATGAATGTAATTGAACAATATTTATTATAAACAAATAAGCAAGTAAGTAAATAAATAAAGATGAAGAGGTTCCAGATCAAAGAACGCAGTCGTCCTCTTCGAATGAAACAACTTGTGTTCAAAATTAACAAGTCAATCCACGTCCATCCACATCCGAACAATCTACTAGTTCAGGTTCATCCACATCTGGAACTGCTCCAACTCCAGGTCCGTCCACATCAGGAATACCTGCAAACATCAACGCCAAGCAACCAGTCACTCCAATGAAAAACCAGAATGAAGCAACATGGGAAAAGCCAACGCCGAGGGAGACAATCAACAGACTGTATCCTACCACCTCTTCAAGAAAAGCCACCATCAAACAGAGGGCAAAAAACGGTAGTCGCCAGGGAATTTACCTCCCAGGAAGACATGAAGGAAGTAAAACGTCGCAAGTTAGCCGGATCTATGAAAAGAAAATTCAGACCAGCTATCAAGAACCAGTAAAAAGGCAACCAACTTTAACTGATGACGATTGCATGTGTCCTGTTTGCGGCGGAAAGTACAGCGATGACTTCAATGGAGAAAAATGGATAAGGTGTGAGAATTGCAGCGAGTGGTTACATGAGGACTGTGTAACCATTGAGGAAGATGGAGTCACGTTTGTATGTGAAAACTGCAAATGATTTTTTTGGTGGTGATGATGGTGAGAGAGTGCGTTTATGTTATGTAACAGGTTTATGAAGTGAAATAAATATGTGAGATGTTAGGATTATAGCAAGATGTTCTCAAGGGCTGAGATAATATGAAACAAGGAGTGTCCTTCCTAAATGAAAACTGAATTTTCTTAAGGGATGGTAAGTGACAGAGACGTGCTGCGTTTGTGGGGATTGAGTTCATGATGTGACAAAAGGTTACATGTACATATAAGGTGTTTAATTTGTATTAGTGCCTATTACTTAGGGATGTGACGAAGCTGAAAATTTACGGATGCCGATGAACTCACCGATAATTTTTGGAACCGATACCGATGCCGATATTTAACCGATTCCGATGCATAAGATTATTAAACAGAAATGGGATGTTATTTTCAGCGTGAGTAGGTGAAACCGGCGACTCTGGGCCGGCCCTTTGACCTACTTTTGAAATGCCTTACGATATTTTCCTGTAAGGCTGTTTCTCCTTACGATGTTTTTCTGTAAGGCGGCGATTTTACGATTTATGTTATTTTCCTGTAAGGCTGTATTCTCACGCTGTAAGGTGGCCCTCAGTGTAATCTACTACGACCTATTTTTGAAATGCCTTACGATATTTTTTTGTAAGACTGTCTCCTCTTACGATGTTTTTTTGTAAGGCAGTGATTTTACGATTTACGATATTTTCCTGTAAGGCTGTATTCTCACGCTGTAAGGTGCCCCTCAGTGTAATCTACTACGACCTGCTAATAGGCTTCTGCTCTGCTGGACGCATTTTTTGACCCACTTTTGAAATGACTTACGATATTTTTCTATAAGGCTGTCTCCTCTTACGATGTTTTTCTGTAAGGTGGCGATTTTACGATTTACGATGTTTTACGCACTAAACTAACCTACAATGAGAGAAAAATGGAGAGAAAAAGCTCTGGCATTATTTTTTAAGCTATTTTTTTACCTCGTGCAAATTTTGCTCTTATGCTAACTTGTTTTTTGACCTACTTTTGAAATAACTTACGATATTTTCCCATAAGGCTGTCTCCTCACACTGTAAGGTCCCCCTCAGTGTAATCTACTACGACCTGCTAATAAACTTTTGCTCTCAGCGTAATCTGTTTTTACGATGTTTTACGGATTAAAACTAACCTGCAATGAGAGAAAAATGGACAGAAGAAAAGCTCTGGCATCACTTTTTAAGCTATTTTTTATCTTCTGCAAATTTTGCTCTTATGCTAACTCGCTTTTTGACCTACTTTTGAAATGACTTACGATATTTTCCTATAAGGCTGTCTTCTCACACTGTAAGGTCCCGCAGTGTAATCTACTACGACCTCCTAATGGACTTCTGCTCTCAGCGTAATTTGTTTTTACGACGTTTTACGGATTAAAACTAACCTGCAATGAGAGAAAAGTGGACAGAAAAAAGCTCTGAAGTACAGTTAATATTACCTAGGTTAATCTGTGACATACAACTAGCAATCGACACGACCACCTGACACACAGACACAGAGAGAGTGAGCAAATTTAAAATGTGATCTATCGTGAATTAAACTAAGCTCCCTCACCCACCCACATATAGCCTTACAGGTGACTCAAAAGCAGAAATTGGTCATAGCGTGACAGGTCGATCTATTGTGAACTAAACTAACCTCCCCCACTCATACATACACACTATGTCTTACAATAAGTAAGGCTGCTATATCACATGTAAGGGCTGACGGTTGCCAACACACACAAGATTTATTGCAAATTTTATTAACCTACGACATAAGCCATGGACACACACACACCAAGCCTTCCAAATAGGCTATAAGCAACTCACCTCTTGCAATTGTATAACGGGGGAAAATTAACCTACAGCTAGCAACACTGTTTGAGCTGCTTTCGACGAGTAGTGTTACCAAACTTACTTTTTGCAAATAGGCTCTACAGCTAGAGGCTTGAAACATATACCCTACCAGAGTATGCCAACTTACCTCATGTAAAAATATTACCTAGTACGGGTTAAGCTGTGACATACAACTAGCGAACGACACGACCACCTGACACACAGACAGCTTATACGCAGTTTTTCCTACACACGTACTGGGTTTAAAAGGTAACTTGCAACAACCATTTCACTCACCTCTTATCATATAATAAAATTACCACAGGTTTTTGATACTTGCTGCCAGAACATGGTGGTTTTAGACTGGAAATTCAGCCCGATTATTCTATTTGTGCAAGAGAAAAATGATGATGCCTGCATTTGGAATATATAATTCTTCTTACGGTATTTTGCGTGCCCCAGTAACCTTGCTTTCGATTCACGGAAGCTATGACGTGTATTTCCTGTTTCGCGAACATACGAGAACTTTTCACAATGTCGCATCAGATAATATATTGCAAGAGCGAGTTGGTTGTGTATATAAATCTAGTCTTGGGGAATGGACATGAATATAATGTCAAAATTATTGCATAACTTAAAAAGAACATTTATTGCACTGCGCTTTCTAGCAAAGGTAAATGTGGAATGCCCCGGCCCCTCAGAGATTCGAATACTGTTAGTTAAACAGCAAGCATTGTCATATGGACTGACGATTATTATTTTTTTAAAAAAACAGACCTCGTAGTAAGTTATAACCTGAGCTGTCTTGCAAGTCTCTCGAGTTTGATATCTGGTGAAGGAATATGATGCCACTATAAACTGTACACAAGATATACCTAGTCCCTGGCATGAGATGGACGAGGACCTATACAGTTGTATAATGGTTGTTTTTTTTATTAAAGCATAGCGCTTATTTACATGTCAGCGCAACATGCATGCAAAGAAGGGAGGGAGACCATAACGGATAATTCTTATTTCGATTTCAATATTTTTGCTAGTTACGCTATCTAGACGAACACTGGAAGATGGGCAAAAGCGAGGGAAAGAGAGAAATGTTATTTTTTGCCCCTCTGCCTGTGTGTGATATACTAGTTTTACATGCATACGGCTGTATCGTGAAGCGAGGCCGAAAATAATTTTTGAAAGCAGTCTCGAGCATCTTCGCGTTCAGCCAACAAGAGAAATAAAATATTACACATGGGTGTGGGGCGCAACAGCCACAGTACGGTAATGTGCATGGATGTTAAAACTTTTGGGTTTTTCTGAATAGACATACATATCAGTTTTGCAGTCTCCAGATGGGACCGGAGCTTACTCTTCATTTGGACAAGGGGGTTCAGATCAACTATAATTTTTGTTAATTTTTGTTAATCTACGAAAAGCCAAGGGGGGCGAACGGAGATCACTACGAAAATTGTAACGCGAGGCTATTTTGGCTAATGGCAACGATGAGGATGAATAATGGTTGTTTTTGATGAAATTGAAAAAGTGGGGCACGTCTGCTTCGAAGTGTATTACACCAACAACTACAATTGTCCCTCTTCCCCACACGAGGCGATTAACAGAGGTGTATTTTTGCCGGTCTACGACTCTGAGGGCTCAAGTTACAATGTTTACCTATAGCTGTACATATTTAAAAATGACCTGAGCAATTAAATGTTACAATACCGATCCTGATTTTTGTCGGATGACGTAGGTTGCAATCCCACCCCCGATGGCGTATAGACTTAAATGTTTCCATAACATGAAATACTGTTAATGGAAATCTGTCGTTTCTAATGTAAAAATCATATAACAAGAAAAAGAAGAAAATAAATGTTGCGAGCAAATACGGAGCCTCAACCCAAACACATAAATAATCAGACAAGATGTCAACGGTGCGTTCATAACTAACAAGTGATTATTCAAAAATTGAAATGGTGCAGGGGGGAAACAACCAACTAACTAACTAGGCTTCTTAAACCCGAGGACAGCAAATACAAGCCTATCCTGATCTGAGAAAGATCTCTATCTATTTTTTTTCCATCCCAACCGATTTTTTAGGTTTATTCAACCCCTCATGGTACACGAGCTCCCACTGCCCTGATGGTGGAGGAAGCGAATCTATTTGGACATGAAAGAGCATTATGTGTGGGAGACTATAATTTATACATGTGGTTGCTTGGATGCTTACAGAGGATGCCATAGCAGTGCGATTGAGGCATTTTATTAAGCACATATTTTGATGAGTGTAAAGAATTAAATAAGTCACAAGGGGCTGAGGCATGGTTCGAATTTCTCGATCTAGGTATGGATGCAGACAGACACGAAGTTTTGTGTGTGGACACAAATGATAATGGAAAAATGCTGTTCACCCCGATAGCATAGTGGTAATGTTGTTCTTGCCTTGTTTCCATCGACAACATAGTGGTTACACTGTCCAATATTAAGAAGTTCTCAAAATTATTCAATCACTCTTTTTTTTTTTTTATCATCTCGGTAACCAAAAAAAAAGGTTTTCTCAAATGTTTAGACGACTACGAAAATGTTGAAATGTAAAATATTGTTGCATTGTAATCAAAAAAGAATTTGTTGAATATGCCTAACCTAAAATAAAATTCAAGAATTAATAGAGTTAAACATTTGCCACTCTGAAATGGCGATGGCTATCATAATATTATTTTCAGCAGGATAATAATGACAATATTATATATATTAAGGATTAGGCCCGAGGGATTCTTATTTACTACACTTGTTTCTAACCTGTCCACACTGGAAACCGAAAACACAAGTACGAGACACTAACTTGGGGGAGGACATGCAAAAAAACTCTGCGGGGCTCATCTTAAAAACTTCAGTAGATGTTTGTCATGGAACTCCCTCCTTAAATTCGATTCGAAAGGCACAAATATTCCGGTTCTTGAATAAGAAGCGCGTATGCCTTCGGAAAGAGAGAAGAAGAAATAAATAAATCAACTCATGCATATTCTTCATGTACGTACGCTTGGTGACAAGAAACAGTATTTTTTTTTCTCTTCAAGAAATTGTTTTCAACTTTTTGCTAGGTGACCCAACAGGAGTGGACGAAATAGCTTATTCATTCAAACTGGAAGCTTGTTTTTTTTTCAACAATGGAAAATATATTATTTCCAGTGAAATATCGACTCAACTACCTAGAATGGCTACCACGGGCTTGGTGACTGAATTCTAAAAAACTATCGAGCGACTTACTTCACAGCAGTGTCACTTAGTTTCAACAAGAACAGTTCAAGGCTTCCCGGGTGTCCTGCAAGGTTCGGCATTTATTTTTTTTTAATAGCAAGCAGATGAACTGGCCTTACAATATGAAGACCCCTCTCACTGTGTCGGTTGCAGTTATTTTCTGGTAATTATGTCTTGCCGATGGCGTTGTCGCTTTGTAATCATACTTGGGAGTTATTTTTTTTATTTTGCCTTTCGCGACATGTTCGACTAATTGTGACAATACGTTTCAACCTTTCTGCATAAATGTTGATCATCGTTTATCTTGTCCGCATCGATTAATTTTCTTATGTTTTTTTTTGTTTTTTCGTCGCGTCCATCTCTTCTGTTATCACAATCGAGACTTCTAGATTATTATTTTTTCTCCCTGCAATTTTAGAAATGTAATTTTTCATGATCATCCAGCGAACGCCTGAGACATTTCAGCAAAATGTCGATTATTCAATGGATGTTGTAAGGTTCCATGTTTTTTTTTTTCACTATCTCTTGTTTGGTCGATTTTGAATTTGGGAGTTATTTTTTTTATTTTGCTTTTCGCGACATGTTCGACTAATCGTGACAATACGTTTCAACTTTTCTGCATAAACGTTGAAACGTTTCAACGAACGTTGAAACCGGCGACTCTGGGCCGGCCCTTTGACCTACTTTTGAAATGCCTTACGATATTTTCCTGTAAGGCTGTTTCTCCTTACGATGTTTTTCTGTAAGGCGGCGATTTTACGATTTATGTTATTTTCCTGTAAGGCTGTATTCTCACGCTGTAAGGTGGCCCTCAGTGTAATCTACTACGACCTATTTTTGAAATGCCTTACGATATTTTTTTGTAAGACTGTCTCCTCTTACGATGTTTTTTTGTAAGGCAGTGATTTTACGATTTACGATATTTTCCTGTAAGGCTGTATTCTCACGCTGTAAGGTGCCCCTCAGTGTAATCTACTACGACCTGCTAATAGGCTTCTGCTCTGCTGGACGCATTTTTTGACCCACTTTTGAAATGACTTACGATATTTTTCTATAAGGCTGTCTCCTCTTACGATGTTTTTCTGTAAGGTGGCGATTTTACGATTTACGATGTTTTACGCACTAAACTAACCTACAATGAGAGAAAAATGGAGAGAAAAAGCTCTGGCATTATTTTTTAAGCTATTTTTTTACCTCGTGCAAATTTTGCTCTTATGCTAACTTGTTTTTTGACCTACTTTTGAAATAACTTACGATATTTTCCCATAAGGCTGTCTCCTCACACTGTAAGGTCCCCCTCAGTGTAATCTACTACGACCTGCTAATAAACTTTTGCTCTCAGCGTAATCTGTTTTTACGATGTTTTACGGATTAAAACTAACCTGCAATGAGAGAAAAATGGACAGAAGAAAAGCTCTGGCATCACTTTTTAAGCTATTTTTTATCTTCTGCAAATTTTGCTCTTATGCTAACTCGCTTTTTGACCTACTTTTGAAATGACTTACGATATTTTCCTATAAGGCTGTCTTCTCACACTGTAAGGTCCCGCAGTGTAATCTACTACGACCTCCTAATGGACTTCTGCTCTCAGCGTAATTTGTTTTTACGACGTTTTACGGATTAAAACTAACCTGCAATGAGAGAAAAGTGGACAGAAAAAAGCTCTGAAGTACAGTTAATATTACCTAGGTTAATCTGTGACATACAACTAGCAATCGACACGACCACCTGACACACAGACACAGAGAGAGTGAGCAAATTTAAAATGTGATCTATCGTGAATTAAACTAAGCTCCCTCACCCACCCACATATAGCCTTACAGGTGACTCAAAAGCAGAAATTGGTCATAGCGTGACAGGTCGATCTATTGTGAACTAAACTAACCTCCCCCACTCATACATACACACTATGTCTTACAATAAGTAAGGCTGCTATATCACATGTAAGGGCTGACGGTTGCCAACACACACAAGATTTATTGCAAATTTTATTAACCTACGACATAAGCCATGGACACACACACACCAAGCCTTCCAAATAGGCTATAAGCAACTCACCTCTTGCAATTGTATAACGGGGGAAAATTAACCTACAGCTAGCAACACTGTTTGAGCTGCTTTCGACGAGTAGTGTTACCAAACTTACTTTTTGCAAATAGGCTCTACAGCTAGAGGCTTGAAACATATACCCTACCAGAGTATGCCAACTTACCTCATGTAAAAATATTACCTAGTACGGGTTAAGCTGTGACATACAACTAGCGAACGACACGACCACCTGACACACAGACAGCTTATACGCAGTTTTTCCTACACACGTACTGGGTTTAAAAGGTAACTTGCAACAACCATTTCACTCACCTCTTATCATATAATAAAATTACCACAGGTTTTTGATACTTGCTGCCAGAACATGGTGGTTTTAGACTGGAAATTCAGCCCGATTATTCTATTTGTGCAAGAGAAAAATGATGATGCCTGCATTTGGAATATATAATTCTTCTTACGGTATTTTGCGTGCCCCAGTAACCTTGCTTTCGATTCACGGAAGCTATGACGTGTATTTCCTGTTTCGCGAACATACGAGAACTTTTCACAATGTCGCATCAGATAATATATTGCAAGAGCGAGTTGGTTGTGTATATAAATCTAGTCTTGGGGAATGGACATGAATATAATGTCAAAATTATTGCATAACTTAAAAAGAACATTTATTGCACTGCGCTTTCTAGCAAAGGTAAATGTGGAATGCCCCGGCCCCTCAGAGATTTGAATACTGTTAGTTAAACAGCAAGCATTGTCATATGGACTGACGATTATTATTTTTTTTAAAAAAACAGACCTCGTAGTAAGTTATAACCTGAGCTGTCTTGCAAGTCTCTCGAGTTTGATATCTGGTGAAGGAATATGATGCCACTATAAACTGTACACAAGATATACCCAGTTCCTGGCATGAGATGGACGAGGACCTATACAGTTGTACAATGGTTGTTTTTTTATTAAAGCATAGCGCTTATTTACATGTCAGCGCAACATGCATGCAAAGAAGGGGGGGGGAGACCATAACGGATAATTCTTATTTCGATTTCAATATTTTTGCTAGTTACGCTATCTAGACGAACACTGGAAGATGGGCAAAAGCGAGGGAAAGAGAGAAATGTTATTTTTTGCCCCTCTGCCTGTGTGTGATATACTAGTTTTACATGCATACGGCTGTATCGTGAAGCGAGGCCGAAAATAATTTTTGAAAGCAGTCTCGAGCATCTTCGCGTTCAGCCAACAAGAGAAATAAAATATTACACATGGGTGTGGGGCGCAACAGCCACAGTACGGTAATGTGCATGGATGTTAAAACTTTTGGGTTTTTCTGAATAGACATACATATCAGTTTTGCAGTCTCCAGATGGGACCGGAGCTTACTCTTCATTTGGACAAGGGGGTTCAGATCAACTATAATTTTTGTTAATTTTTGTTAATCTACGAAAAGCCAAGGGGGGCGAACGGAGATCACTACGAAAATTGTAACGCGAGGCTATTTTGGCTAATGGCAACGATGAGGATGAATAATGGTTGTTTTTGATGAAATTGAAAAAGTGGGGCACGTCTGCTTCGAAGTGTATTACACCAACAACTACAATTGTCCCTCTTCCCCACACGAGGCGATTAACAGAGGTGTATTTTTGCCGGTCTACGACTCTGAGGGCTCAAGTTACAATGTTTACCTATAGCTGTACATATTTAAAAATGACCTGAGCAATTAAATGTTACAATACCGATCCTGATTTTTGTCGGATGACGTAGGTTGCAATCCCACCCCCGATGGCGTATAGACTTAAATGTTTCCATAACATGAAATACTGTTAATGGAAATCTGTCGTTTCTAATGTAAAAATCATATAACAAGAAAAAGAAGAAAATAAATGTTGCGAGCAAATACGGAGCCTCAACCCAAACACATAAATAATCAGACAAGATGTCAACGGTGCGTTCATAACTAACAAGTGATTATTCAAAAATTGAAATGGTGCAGGGGGGAAACAACCAACTAACTAACTAGGCTTCTTAAACCCGAGGACAGCAAATACAAGCCTATCCTGATCTGAGAAAGATCTCTATCTATTTTTTTTCCATCCCAACCGATTTTTTAGGTTTATTCAACCCCTCATGGTACACGAGCTCCCACTGCCCTGATGGTGGAGGAAGCGAATCTATTTGGACATGAAAGAGCATTATGTGTGGGAGACTATAATTTATACATGTGGTTGCTTGGATGCTTACAGAGGATGCCATAGCAGTGCGATTGAGGCATTTTATTAAGCACATATTTTGATGAGTGTAAAGAATTAAATAAGTCACAAGGGGCTGAGGCATGGTTCGAATTTCTCGATCTAGGTATGGATGCAGACAGACACGAAGTTTTGTGTGTGGACACAAATGATAATGGAAAAATGCTGTTCACCCCGATAGCATAGTGGTAATGTTGTTCTTGCCTTGTTTCCATCGACAACATAGTGGTTACACTGTCCAATATTAAGAAGTTCTCAAAATTATTCAATCACTCTTTTTTTTTTTTTTATCATCTCGGTAACCAAAAAAAAAGGTTTTCTCAAATGTTTAGACGACTACGAAAATGTTGAAATGTAAAATATTGTTGCATTGTAATCAAAAAAGAATTTGTTGAATATGCCTAACCTAAAATAAAATTCAAGAATTAATAGAGTTAAACATTTGCCACTCTGAAATGGCGATGGCTATCATAATATTATTTTCAGCAGGATAATAATGACAATATTATATATATTAAGGATTAGGCCCGAGGGATTCTTATTTACTACACTTGTTTCTAACCTGTCCACACTGGAAACCGAAAACACAAGTACGAGACACTAACTTGGGGGAGGACATGCAAAAAAACTCTGCGGGGCTCATCTTAAAAACTTCAGTAGATGTTTGTCATGGAACTCCCTCCTTAAATTCGATTCGAAAGGCACAAATATTCCGGTTCTTGAATAAGAAGCGCGTATGCCTTCGGAAAGAGAGAAGAAGAAATAAATAAATCAACTCATGCATATTCTTCATGTACGTACGCTTGGTGACAAGAAACAGTATTTTTTTTTCTCTTCAAGAAATTGTTTTCAACTTTTTGCTAGGTGACCCAACAGGAGTGGACGAAATAGCTTATTCATTCAAACTGGAAGCTTGTTTTTTTTTTCAACAATGGAAAATATATTATTTCCAGTGAAATATCGACTCAACTACCTAGAATGGCTACCACGGGCTTGGTGACTGAATTCTAAAAAACTATCGAGCGACTTACTTCACAGCAGTGTCACTTAGTTTCAACAAGAACAGTTCAAGGCTTCCCGGGTGTCCTGCAAGGTTCGGCATTTATTTTTTTTTAATAGCAAGCAGATGAACTGGCCTTACAATATGAAGACCCCTCTCACTGTGTCGGTTGCAGTTATTTTCTGGTAATTATGTCTTGCCGATGGCGTTGTCGCTTTGTAATCATACTTGGGAGTTATTTTTTTTATTTTGCCTTTCGCGACATGTTCGACTAATTGTGACAATACGTTTCAACCTTTCTGCATAAATGTTGATCATCGTTTATCTTGTCCGCATCGATTAATTTTCTTATGTTTTTTTTTGTTTTTTCGTCGCGTCCATCTCTTCTGTTATCACAATCGAGACTTCTAGATTATTATTTTTTCTCCCTGCAATTTTAGAAATGTAATTTTTCATGATCATCCAGCGAACGCCTGAGACATTTCAGCAAAATGTCGATTATTCAATGGATGTTGTAAGGTTCCATGTTTTTTTTTTCACTATCTCTTGTTTGGTCGATTTTGAATTTGGGAGTTATTTTTTTTATTTTGCTTTTCGCGACATGTTCGACTAATCGTGACAATACGTTTCAACTTTTCTGCATAAACGTTGAAACGTTTCAACGAACGTTGAAACCGGCGACTCTGGGCCGGCCCTTTGACCTACTTTTGAAATGCCTTACGATATTTTCCTGTAAGGCTGTTTCTCCTTACGATGTTTTTCTGTAAGGCGGCGATTTTACGATTTATGTTATTTTCCTGTAAGGCTGTATTCTCACGCTGTAAGGTGGCCCTCAGTGTAATCTACTACGACCTATTTTTGAAATGCCTTACGATATTTTTTTGTAAGACTGTCTCCTCTTACGATGTTTTTTTGTAAGGCAGTGATTTTACGATTTACGATATTTTCCTGTAAGGCTGTATTCTCACGCTGTAAGGTGCCCCTCAGTGTAATCTACTACGACCTGCTAATAGGCTTCTGCTCTGCTGGACGCATTTTTTGACCCACTTTTGAAATGACTTACGATATTTTTCTATAAGGCTGTCTCCTCTTACGATGTTTTTCTGTAAGGTGGCAATTTTACGATTTACGATGTTTTACGCACTAAACTAACCTACAATGAGAGAAAAATGGAGAGAAAAAGCTCTGGCATTATTTTTTAAGCTATTTTTTTACCTCGTGCAAATTTTGCTCTTATGCTAACTTGTTTTTTGACCTACTTTTGAAATAACTTACGATATTTTCCCATAAGGCTGTCTCCTCACACTGTAAGGTCCCCCTCAGTGTAATCTACTACGACCTGCTAATAAACTTTTGCTCTCAGCGTAATCTGTTTTTACGATGTTTTACGGATTAAAACTAACCTGCAATGAGAGAAAAATGGACAGAAGAAAAGCTCTGGCATCACTTTTTAAGCTATTTTTTATCTTCTGCAAATTTTGCTCTTATGCTAACTCGCTTTTTGACCTACTTTTGAAATGACTTACGATATTTTCCTATAAGGCTGTCTTCTCACACTGTAAGGTCCCGCAGTGTAATCTACTACGACCTCCTAATGGACTTCTGCTCTCAGCGTAATTTGTTTTTACGACGTTTTACGGATTAAAACTAACCTGCAATGAGAGAAAAGTGGACAGAAAAAAGCTCTGAAGTACAGTTAATATTACCTAGGTTAATCTGTGACATACAACTAGCAATCGACACGACCACCTGACACACAGACACAGAGAGAGTGAGCAAATTTAAAATGTGATCTATCGTGAATTAAACTAAGCTCCCTCACCCACCCACATATAGCCTTACAGGTGACTCAAAAGCAGAAATTGGTCATAGCGTGACAGGTCGATCTATTGTGAACTAAACTAACCTCCCCCACTCATACATACACACTATGTCTTACAATAAGTAAGGCTGCTATATCACATGTAAGGGCTGACGGTTGCCAACACACACAAGATTTATTGCAAATTTTATTAACCTACGACATAAGCCATGGACACACACACACCAAGCCTTCCAAATAGGCTATAAGCAACTCACCTCTTGCAATTGTATAACGGGGGAAAATTAACCTACAGCTAGCAACACTGTTTGAGCTGCTTTCGACGAGTAGTGTTACCAAACTTACTTTTTGCAAATAGGCTCTACAGCTAGAGGCTTGAAACATATACCCTACCAGAGTATGCCAACTTACCTCATGTAAAAATATTACCTAGTACGGGTTAAGCTGTGACATACAACTAGCGAACGACACGACCACCTGACACACAGACAGCTTATACGCAGTTTTTCCTACACACGTACTGGGTTTAAAAGGTAACTTGCAACAACCATTTCACTCACCTCTTATCATATAATAAAATTACCACAGGTTTTTGATACTTGCTGCCAGAACATGGTGGTTTTAGACTGGAAATTCAGCCCGATTATTCTATTTGTGCAAGAGAAAAATGATGATGCCTGCATTTGGAATATATAATTCTTCTTACGGTATTTTGCGTGCCCCAGTAACCTTGCTTTCGATTCACGGAAGCTATGACGTGTATTTCCTGTTTCGCGAACATACGAGAACTTTTCACAATGTCGCATCAGATAATATATTGCAAGAGCGAGTTGGTTGTGTATATAAATCTAGTCTTGGGGAATGGACATGAATATAATGTCAAAATTATTGCATAACTTAAAAAGAACATTTATTGCACTGCGCTTTCTAGCAAAGGTAAATGTGGAATGCCCCGGCCCCTCAGAGATTCGAATACTGTTAGTTAAACAGCAAGCATTGTCATATGGACTGACGATTATTATTTTTTTAAAAAAACAGACCTCGTAGTAAGTTATAACCTGAGCTGTCTTGCAAATCTCTCGAGTTTGATATCTGGTGAAGGAATATGATGCCACTATAAACTGTACACAAGATATACCTAGTCCCTGGCATGAGATGGACGAGGACCTATACAGTTGTATAATGGTTGTTTTTTTTATTAAAGCATAGCGCTTATTTACATGTCAGCGCAACATGCATGCAAAGAAGGGAGGGAGACCATAACGGATAATTCTTATTTCGATTTCAATATTTTTGCTAGTTACGCTATCTAGACGAACACTGGAAGATGGGCAAAAGCGAGGGAAAGAGAGAAATGTTATTTTTTGCCCCTCTGCCTGTGTGTGATATACTAGTTTTACATGCATACGGCTGTATCGTGAAGCGAGGCCGAAAATAATTTTTGAAAGCAGTCTCGAGCATCTTCGCGTTCAGCCAACAAGAGAAATAAAATATTACACATGGGTGTGGGGCGCAACAGCCACAGTACGGTAATGTGCATGGATGTTAAAACTTTTGGGTTTTTCTGAATAGACATACATATCAGTTTTGCAGTCTCCAGATGGGACCGGAGCTTACTCTTCATTTGGACAAGGGGGTTCAGATCAACTATAATTTTTGTTAATTTTTGTTAATCTACGAAAAGCCAAGGGGGGCGAACGGAGATCACTACGAAAATTGTAACGCGAGGCTATTTTGGCTAATGGCAACGATGAGGATGAATAATGGTTGTTTTTGATGAAATTGAAAAAGTGGGGCACGTCTGCTTCGAAGTGTAGTAGTTGTATTTGTGGTGGGGACAGCGCCACTTACAAGTGTAGAAAAGGCGAGGCTATTTGATTGAACAATCAGATTTGTTTACACTTAAAACAATGCCAAGATGGGGCCTGTACCCCAATTCTTCAGGTGTGATATGCTCTGAGTTTTAGGAAATTCTGAATTTCTAGTGTAGAAAAGGCGAGGGCTCAACAGATAGATTTACTCATACTTAAGACAATGGCAAGAGGGGCTTATACCCTAATTTTTCAGGTGTGGAGGTTCGGGTTTAAGTCCTCATAAAATATGAAGCCTCCCCTGATGGCAAAATGATAATATTGTTGTCTTGTAAACAAAAGGCTCGGGGTTCGAGTCCTGATAGATTGAAATACATGTGGCAAAATAATATGTCCACAAGTGAGATTTTGAATAATTACTGCTAGTTGATAGCCCCCAAATCTGAAACCCCCCTCCCTCCTCTGCTCAGACAGATTCGGCCATGTGTGTAAAAGCTATATCTGTGTGATTGTTGTTTATAAACTTGCCAAAAATATGGCTTTTTTGGCAATATTTCTATGCTCTATAACTTACAGATCTAATTTAATATACAAATTTGAGCTGTTGCCTGCTTTTTTCCAATCTCTGATCAATTCCATTGCTTGGGGTAAACAATTATAGCTCGGAAATGCATGAATTGATATTAATCTATCAAAAGACTAATGTTTTGCCTCCATGCCTTGCCGGCACGCAAGAGATAAAATCTATATAGCTAGAAGGGGGCATTAATGATTTTTCTATTCACTGAAGGGGCCATTAATCTTTCTGTGCGACAGGGGGAAAAAGTGTAACGTGTCTGCAACATGTAAAAGTGTAACAAAGATTATTGAGATAAAAATACATATTTTCACACAGTGGCAATGAACTGACCCCCCTTCATTCTGAAAGCAATTCTGTTCTGATAATATGAGCCTAGGCAAAGACTTAGAAAATATTATGGCAGTTCAAAATCCAATTTTGTCTGCATTAAGGTCTCAGAACCCGGTAAAATGTGGGCATATTCCATATTGAGAAGTGTTAATATTGCTGCATTGTAATCAGGGGCTTTGGGTTCGAGTCCTGATAAAAAATTGAAATATATACAACTGCCCACACATAAGATATTCACTGCTAGCTGATAATACAGTTGAGGTTTCAAAGCTGGTAGAGTGTCTGGGGCCTCTCTGACAGCAAAGTGTTGGTATTATTGCTTTGTAATCAAAGGGCCTCTGTGTTTGAATCGGGCTTCTAGAATTGCTCCGTGACTCTCTCATTTCTTACATCATAAACATATGATTTTTCACCTATGAGAATGACACTGCATATGGTGTCATCGGGTAAAGCCTCGTGAAATTCACAGATAATTTTAATGTTTGTTCTGTCATTCACCACAACTTGTTTTCTTTTTGAAGCATTGATGACAAACATGGGTCTCCGTGTTTTGAATTCATCTGGTGTGTAATACATATCCGTATTGCCTGTAGTGACCCTTTTGAAAGCCGAAAAAGCTTCATATAATTTGAGAAAATCACCCTTGGACATGTCTAAATTATAATTTTCTCTAGGAAAAACCTCATTTCTGCCATTTTTAAGATATATGTTCTTGATGTTGCAGTTATCAAATTTGCTTGAATTTTTTTCCTGATTATTGTGTCTTCCAGTCTGAAACAATACCACCACAAAATCAGGCATGTCAAATTGTATGCTGGAGAATGAATTTGTAGCATCAAATTCATAATATGTGCCAGAGGCAGGCTTCTGTACGCATTGATATGTATAAAATTGCAGAGGAATCTGTGGATTTTTTAGGATATCAGCTTTGTATTTAAGAGCATAGCTGGCCTCATATTCAACAACCGGGATTCTTAACTCCATAGTCTGAATAATGCATTTGCCTGCATCAGGTAGGGTATTAGGCAGAGCTTCCCCTGTAGGGTTTATCGCACTGTACCTCATCAAAGCATTATCATCATTGGCAGCTCTTCTAAATGTAATTCTTAACCCACCCTTCCACATGATATCTTTGTAATCCGAGAAGAATCCTGGCAACAGGCGCATGGGGAACAGCACTGTGTGGTTCTTAGATAATATCTTATCACCAGCCTCAAATCCGCCTATTTTGTAGTAAGAAGCCTCGGTTTTGGATAATTTTAATGTGGCCAAAGCCGTGGAGGTAATGCCGGGATAATCCACTCTGTTTATAACAACACCATGCTTTCTGACCTCAATTTCAGAGAACAGATGCGGCACAAAATTGTCCACCAATCTTATATTCGAATTTGCCGGATAATCTGTACCATCGAGCTTTACGACATCAAATTTGATGTATAGATCTGCTCTGTGGGGGTGTATAAAGCCGTCCCCTACATCAAGATCAACCTCTATTTCTGTGTTGGGTTGATTTAAATTTGCAAATGTCCTCCTGTTTGGGGGGAATGATTGTAGCTCATAACTCTCAATATTTTCCATTGTATGTATTTTTATTTAAATGTTAATCTCTATGATAGCAGTTGTTGTGGCTCCAGCAAAATCAACTAATTCTTCTTTTTCATTAGTGACCATCAATTCAATGTAATCTATTCTGTTGTGACACACGGGAAAATATAATGTTGGGGATGGATTGTAGATGATCGGCTCCATGAATTCGGAATTAGGTTTGAATGTTGCAATGATGCCAGTTTGTTTGTGAGTGCCTATGCCATTTGATTTGGTGATCATACCCTCAGCCACATTACAGTGAATATTCAGAGTCTCTATGGCTAAGAATTTGGGTATATTCATAGCAGTGTGTTTGATGGCCGGTTCAAGTTTTGTGTTGTTCTCGAATCCTAACAGCTCTCCTATAGTACCCAGATGCACTGTTTCTGTAGCAGATACAATTTCTACTCTGTGAGTGACAGAATTTTGACTTAACACTACACCTCTGGGTAATTGAGCATTTAGAGTGGACAGATTATACTGCCCTGGAGTGATGACAATTTTTTGATCCCCTACTGCAATTGTGTTGTTGTGGTGTGTAATATTAGGGATCAGGTACATGCCATAAAATGCTCTGAGAGCTATTGTTTTGGGATACACTATGTCATCATGCAATTTGAGTTTCAATATTGAATTTTGGCTGGTGAGATGGAATACCCCCATGATGTTTCAGATACCACAAGGCCTTTTGAAAATTTTCAATTGATGGTTTATTTATTTGAGACATATATCTGAGAACGGATAAACACAAATGTCCGCAATTAACATCTTTGAAGTTTTGAACACGGGCATTATTGTAATAAAGATTAGCTGATTTTAAATATTTTATTAAATTTTCAGGTGGAACACCTCCAAATGAATCAAACACAAATGCATCATCGTTTAAATATTTAAGATAACAGATCCAGTGAGTGCCCTGATTTTTGTACTCATCCAAATTAACAATGCCACACTCTTTGTTGAGTGGTTGTTCCGGTAAAGAATCAGACATGTACACACCTCTAAAATGTTTGATGCCCAGTGGCTTGATTAAAGCTTCAATATCTTGGTTTGTAAGCGGCTCTTGTTTTTTTTAAACTTATTCATGGCTCTCTTAACACCTTTGCCTTTTTTCTCCATTGCCAGGTTATGGCGCTTCTGCTCATCTAATTCTGCCTTATTCTTCTTGGCATCTATTACTGTTTTTGCTATGGCAGCTGATCCCCCGGCCAAGCTCCCAACAGCCCCGAGAGCAGCTAAGATGGCAGGGATGGTAAATATGAAACCCCCCACATGTGATTTTTTTCTTGATTGCTGTAATTTTTTTAATTGGGGGGTGCTAAGCAACAATTTCATACCATGGCCCTTTGCAAGACAAGAGCTTTTTTTCTTGCGCTGCTTTTTGGTCAAAAGGCTGTCAATAGTTTTAAGAGATTTGAGACCTGCATAAGGTATTTGATACATAACACCCTTGGCCTTCATTGTAGGTTTATTATATACATATTCACAGCCCCCACCCCAGTTTTTGTTTGGTGCTCATAGCTATGGTGGTTCCCAATGCTGCTATTTTTTCACTTAAAGAAGCATCTTTGCTTACAAATCTGCCAAATGCAGCCTCTTCTAATTTCTTGTCTGCAACATGTCTCTTGTCAAGATCAGAATGTGTGTTGTATGCTATGTCATGGTCTCTACAAGCAGCATCTAGGGGATTAACACCAGCATCACCTCTGTTTAATCTATGCTCCAATTTTGTAAAGGGACCACAATACTGATAGCCTGGAATGTGTAGTTCAAATGGCAGCTTGTTTATAATGTCATTAACCAACCCCCGACCCTCAGAAATATTCCAAAATTTAGGTGGTAGAGTATTAATAATTTTTATGAGATATCCAATGCCCTTAGTGTCATTCACTATAAAATTAGACAATTTGGTGCTTATCATGTCCATAATTCCAACCTTTTCATTGTAAAAATTGTGGTTGCCAGCATTTTCCTCCCCAGCTATCACCAGCAACCTATCTACAAGTTTCCTGACATCATCAACCCAGACAAATTCTTTAGGCAGGGTGTTGTATTGTTTGATTCCACTGCCAGTCTTGATCTGTGACCATATGGGCTTGATTAAATTGTTGTATTTTGCTCCACTGCTAGACTTGACTCTTTTTTGTGTGGGATCATTGTTCTGGTATAGAGCATCTGATTTTATTAATATTTCTTTGTAATGCTCATAATCTTGATCTGTATAGCTGCCAGGCCTTTTCCTAGTCATCAGTTCCCACAATCCAGGTGTGCCGGGATACTTAACAAAACCACCTCTTTGTCCAAGATGAGATTCTGAATATACAATTATATCATCCCCCATAAAAGTTACTCTGAAATTGCCAATTCTATGAATGATGCTCCCGTCAAGCTCTGTGTCAGCATATAAGCCAAACACCTCATCTTTGTTGTCTTTAGGTGTGGTTAAATATTTTTGAGCAAGAAGACCCAATTCAATAGGATCCTGTGTAGCTTCAATTCTTCGAGGAGCAACAGGACTAGGTGTATGAATACTGGAAAGTGGGGTGAATGGATAATCTAATATGTTCCTTGCAGCTACAGGTACAAGCTCTGTGATCAAATTTTGATTCTGCTCTGTAACAGTTTTGATATTCTTACCTAAATTATTAATAGCATCAATTACAGGCTGTTCTGTTTGTTTGTGTTTTTCATAAATTCCACGGTTCTCTGATTTCCATCCCTTAAATCTTTTTACAAGATAATCTCTTAACTTAAGAT
Source organism: Lepisma saccharinum (assembly GCF_977018435.1). Lineage (NCBI taxonomy): Eukaryota > Metazoa > Arthropoda > Insecta > Zygentoma > Lepismatidae > Lepisma > Lepisma saccharinum. The sequence goes on along the minus strand of NC_139242.1, from coordinate 20,378,803 downwards.
CATCAATGATTGGTCGTTTCATGGTTGTTTATTTATGTCTCAACGTCTAGAAAATCGTTGATTTTATTTCTGTATTTGCCAGTATTAGGTGTTCTTGTCATATCAATTGTGACAAACCCATAACTGTCCTGGCTCCAGCACTTGCTGCAAAACTTGGAAAAATCATTGTAGCTCAAGTCCCCACCTACATATTCATCATGTATGTGTTTGAGGTTGGTATGGTCTTGATGAAACACACATATAAAATTGCTGTTGTCTCGGATCAGTTGCTTCGGAATTTTAGAAAAAGTCTGTGCCAGGTAGAAGCAGTCAATGTTTTTGTGCCGGCCCTGTGTAAAGAAATTTCTAACCTTGTTTTGATTATCCAGTATAATGTCATCAAACACAACAACAGAATTATCGAGACATTCATCTAATGGCTTAACATCTGGTTCAAAAGTGGCAATATCCAATCCATCATATAGCTTCATTAGCTGCTGATATTTTAATTGTTCCAAGCTCTTAGAGAAAACATACAAGTGCCTGTTTTTCCAGTCTAACCAGTTGGGTGCCAATAAAAAATTATCAACCATTAGTGTAGTTTTACCACAAGCCGATGGCCCAACAATAAGACATCTAATATTATCAGGCAGCAAGTTGCCATTTCTCTTATTCTGTTGTTCAGGTTCTGGCAGCCTCTTTATAACATCCCAGGTGCTCATATTATTATTTTGTCTGCATCGATCCAGCTGTTTTCCGGATGACCCAGCCATTTGACAAATAACTTGTTGCCTTTTCTGCGAATGATTTTTTCTATGAGATATGTGTCAGGCTGTTTAGTTTTGCTGAGCTCTTGTTCATAGAATCGGCCTTTGAGAATTTCTCCTCGGTGATCTTTTATTATATATGTGTTAAGGGTCCCGGGTTTAACTTGAACCACTGTAAATAATTCGGTGCTCCAGTTTCTCGTAAAGCCTCTCTTGAATAAGTGCTTATATTTGCTGATTCTTACTTGGTCACCCACCCTGTATTTGGCCTTTCTTGTTGTTGGCTGGTATCTAGGATAATAAACAGTCCTGATCAATTTTTGCTCATCAGATGAAGTTACTTCAGAGGGTTTCATGTTGATTGTGGAATGGACCGAGTTGTTATATTTATGTAGAAGTTCTGGAAGAATATTAAGCCATTTATAATTACCTTGAAGTGTAAATTGTTTATACATAAGATTTTTTAAGGTTCTGTTGAATCTCTCTACAATTGAGGCTTTGAGATCACTGTAACTCGAGTAATGTTTTATTGCCTGGCTTTTAATAAATTGTTGGAACACTGAATTATAAAATTCTTTGCCATTATCTGTTTGCAAATAGCGCGGTGATCTTCCTGAATGATTGAAGATTGTCCTGAAGGCTTCTGTAACACATTTTCCAGTCTTGGATTTGAGTGGCACAGCCCAGGCAAATTTTGAAAATGTATCTATTACAGTGAGTAGATACTTGTAGCCCTTGTTGATTTTGTCTAAGTTTTTCAACTGCCCACTTGCCATTTCAATCAAGTCGCTCTGCCATAAATCATCTATGCCCTTTGTGACTACTGGGAGTCTCTTATAATTATGTCGGGCTTGTCTGTGTAATTCATCAACAATAATTTGTCTAGACATAATATGTAAACAAGAATATTGCAACTATGGGGTGTTCAGCAGCTGAGACTGCAGGATTTTCTAAATATAATTTGTCCCCTATTTGTATTTTAAATTCCAGAGTGCCATCATCTTCAGTATAGGCTGTTTCTAATGTATTGGGATCTGTAAAATCCTCTAACTCTACACTGGTGATTTTTACTTTGTTATCAGCATTTGTTATTGATAAGGTAGGGTAGTGGTGTGCCTGTGGCTGATGCCAATATTTGATTTTGATTGGTCTCAATGTGCCCCCAACAAAAAACTGGTAATAAAATTGTGCAGGGGACAGCATATATATTTTGCCACCTGGTGTAAATGGTGAATCATATTCTTTGTTGGGGATGCTGTACAATTCAAGAATTACTGAATGTTTTGGATTCTCGATTATGCCTGTTATTTCCTTTTCTGCTGTAAGCAATCTGCTTGTTACAGATTCAAGGTGCTCATTGATGGTCCTAACAACATCATCGTGGCCTGGCTTTATTTTTATGTCCACAACAAGTTTTTTGTATTGTTGCACAATCTCTTGAAGCTGGGTGGCAAAAACAGACAGAGCATTTGCTTGATTGGATTCCATGGTCCCTAGCTGTTGCTTGATATTAGCTACAATTTGTTGCAAATTTTCAACAACTGCCAATTTTGAATTTTGAGCAGTAAGATCATGGACCTGTCTTCTGATATCCTCAAACAGGGCATGCAGTTCATTAATATGTTGATTGGTTGGTAGAGTGGCAACTGTCTGAGTAAGTTGTTTGATCTCTGCTTGGATATTCTTGATATCTTCTGATTTCAATATCCTATTCACTGCCCTCTTAATATTTTTAAGTTCCTGTGATGTGGGAAGATTTGATACTGTATTTTGTAAAAATTCAAGTGCCAATTTCACATTGTTTAATTCAGAAGCATCAGCCACATTTTGCATAGCATTTTGGAGCAGGGCTATATCTGCCTGAGAGGGTGTTGATTGTTGTAAAATTTCAAGTTTTGTTTGGATATCATCGATCAAGTGATGAAAATGAGATAGCTCAGATTCGGTGTTGAGATTTTCAAGCTTTGTGATTTGGTGCTGGACACTGACAAGGGTATCTACAATCCCAGGCAATCGGGATTCTAGTACATTTGCCAAATCACTTTGCACTGCTGCTATTGTACCTTCAAGATGGGTTATGGAACTTTGAATTTTTCCAAAATCTTCATATGTTTCAAGTTGCAGCTTAATATTTGCTACACTCCGAGTTATTGCATTCAAAGCATCAGAAGATGGCAAGTTGTTCATAAAATTTTCAAGTGTCTCAATTTTTTCTTTAACCTCGGCTATGGCATTGTGCAGAGGATCCAGATTAGGTATCTGGAGTGACTGAATCTGTTCTTTTAGAGTGGAAATTACTAGATCAAAATCTTCTTGTGATTTTATGCTTTTGACAATTGTTTGGAGCTGTGTCTGGACATTATTTATTTGCTCTTCCAATTGCTGTTTCAATTGTTCAGAGTTGGTAGCCTGGGTCTTAAATTTGGCTTGAAGAGCTGCTACAGCTTCTTCTAAACTTTGAAAATTATCCAATGTTGCCAAATCAGTATATTTCTGAAGCAGCACTTTGAGTTCAGAATCAATTTTAAGAAGAGGGTCCATGCATTGTGATTGTAAATTTGTAATTTCTAATTGAAGACTGGCATTGAGTGTAGTTTGTAAAGCTTGTAAATCACTTCTTAATTTCTTGACTCTGACATCAAGCATCAGAATCTCGTCACTGTGATCTTCATGCCTTGTATGACCAAATATATCATTAGGCATTTTTGTTTTAGTGGTTATTTATTATAGAGTATCTGATTCTTAATTCTATAAAAAAGGGTATAAGCTTGTCATAAGATCCAGGGACCTCAATATATAAGCAGTCACCAGCAGAAACAGTATATACAGTGCCAGAAATCATGTTTGAGTGCTTAATTCTATAAATATTTCTCCCTACTGAAATTTTAACATCACCCTCAGGGGTTGTAATAAATTGCAATTGACCACCTACAGGTAATTGGTAATGATTTAAATTATTGTTAAATATGTACAATATTTTACCTGTTTCATCATCAACATCTGTAAGTATGCTGTTCAGATGAATAATTAACAAGCCACTCAGTTTAGACAGCATATCAGAAGAGGGTTGTGGTGTTGGTAGCTCCATAATAGCCTGTTTTTTGAACCCAAATAAGTTCATAGGCATGTTTATTTATTTCAAATCATGCTCTGTAATTGGGCATTGATCCCCATTTTTCAAATCACAATGCCCCCAAGGTAAAGTATGTATGTCACATGATAAAATGCATCTCTTATCATCATGTGGGTCCAGAGCCACTTTTCTTACAATATTTGAAGTCAGCAAGTGATCCTCACTCTGAATTCTATTTTCTGATGTTCTGATTGAACTCTGGGATTTGATGCAATTTTTATAATCTTCAAATTGGAGATCTTTTTCCACAGCTACTTTGCCAACGCCCTTGGCCTTTTTGGCAACAGCACCACTACATGTCTCAAAACTGTACATCTTGGCACTTAACCCAGCAAATTTCACAATAACATCACCACATGTCTCATCTTTTAACTTGCCAGGCACCTTTTTGTTGTGGGGTTGAATCCTTGTATGTTCACTGGTATCAAAGTATTGAAACAATTCAGGCTGTGCCATATCTTGATAAACATCTTCTGTTTGAATATCAAGAATAAAACTATCCGTGTCCATGTACAATAATTTTACACGATCACCATAAAAAGGTTTCAACACGTCATAATACAATGTTAACATATGTAATTTGGACAATTCCAATATTGCAGCCCCTACATAAATAGGTTTATCAAACTTAATCTTTGTTTTCATCATGTTGAAAAGTGCCATGTGCTCATCATAAATTCTTCTGTAATTGAAGTTGGGCTTTGCAACCAATTTTTTGCTCAGGCTGGGGTCAGTAATTATTTTAACATCGGTATGTTTTCTGACATTTTCAATTGTTTTGCCATACACTGAATTCACCATCAATTTAAACAAGCCCTTATCAAATTGGCTCTTTGCAGATGTTCGAAGCTCCGTGTTTGTATCAATGTATGGTTTCAACCATTTTGAGTGCCTGAACCTCAAAACTTTGCCAATTTTGGTCACTTGGACACCATGTTTCATCAGGAACTGGAGGTTTTTGTAATATATGACATAACCCTGTTTCGGCTCTAGAGTCATCATGAGTTTCTTCTGTTTAGAGCCAGGTGAGCACTGAACCTCGGGAATTGGGGGCAGATCAGAAAATTTGTTGTGTACATTATCAGGAAATGTCAGATCAACCTCTAAGAAGAGGCCACAGTTACTGTCATCAAAATCCTGAAGATCCTCAATATTGAAATCTTCAACCCATTCAAGCCCTGCATATGGCAGTTTTTGCATCATAGCGTGACCATAGAGGTTGTTTGCATCTACATACAGTATATAATTTGATGGCCGTGCTGGATCATAATCAGGCATATGCTTGTTATTTGCTCTGGCATATCTCTGGGAACATTGCACCATCCCTCCTCTTATACCTTTCTCCATAAACAGATACATATCTTGATCGTGGATCAGATCCAATTGCTTTTTGGTGTTGAAAAACATTGCAGACCATGCTAGGCCCGGGGCACTGTAAAAATACACTGGGTCCAGTCCATAATTTTGCATGGAAGATTTTCTGAATGCCTGCAATATATCAGCTAAGAGGGTGACATCAAGTTTCAAATATGCCATGTGATAATCACCAAATGTCTTGCATTTTAAATTGTTCCACATCAACTGGGCATGGTGATAATCTTCATCACTGATTCCAGATCCTCTGATTTTGCTGTAAAACTCTTCTTGTGGTGGCAGGGAACACTCATCAAATTTAGAAAAATCTGTGACATAGTCATATGGATATACACCCTTTCGCCTAATTAATTTCAGGTCCTGATTTGGAAACAATGCACGTGTGATTTTGAATTGATCATCAGATAATTGAGTGGCCAGTGTATCCAGGCTAGCTGATAAAAATCTGTAAGAATCAAGAAATCTTATGTGAATAGGAACACCATCAACTTTAATTATCTTGCTAATAGATATATATTTCTCATCATTTTCAGCTAAAATATTTAAATTCTGCTTCTCAAACCCCTCGTACCTGATCAGATGATGGAAATCATAATTGGATGCTCCATGGCAAAATATGGGGATAAATCTTGGTCTCTTGATCTTAATATTACAGCTATTACACAGGGCCTGTTTATATCGACCATCTGTATGAGAATGGTGATGAACCTTGATATTTGTATCTGAAAATTCACAATCACATACCGGGCATTTTTCTGCATTGTTGAAATCCTCAATCTGTTCCTCTGTTAAAGGCAACATAGGCTTTGATATTAATAAGATGTTAGATGCTATGTCACGGCACTCATTTTCTATTATATGTGCAAATATTTTGATGGCATTTGGTCCCTTGTATGAATATTCTTTAATAACAACACCATCCTGTACAACCACATAACAAAAGCTGGAAGGTTCATGTAGCTGGTATGGTGTACTTGAAGATTCCTCAGGATCTGGATTGCAGAATGCAAAAGGTTTGAGGTTCGATTCAAAATCACAGGCAATATATACTGGGTGTTCCAACGAGGCTTCAAACTTTTTGAATTTGCAATTCTCACTTGGATTAGGCATCACCATATGAACAGGTTTATGGTTCCCACAGTATTTCAGATGCTCAATTAACTTGTTTTTTGCAATTTCTACACTCTCTTCACAAACACCATTCACCATTTTTCTACCATCAAAAACAGTTAAGCATCTTCTGCACAACTTAAATATTTTTTTATATTTGTCTAGTTGTGTTCTCACTAAAGCTTCAAGATTATGTATCAGAGTGTAATGATATGTGCCATCCCCTTCAATTAAGAGCAGATCAATCGGAATAGCAGATTCATCATCAAGTGTACTGATTCTGAGAGGTGCTATCGGGCAATTGCCAGTGGAACAAATAAATACATTAATAGATAATTGCTTGCCATTGATGTGCCTGGCCCTTTTTTCAAATTTATCAATATTTTGAACAGACATTGGATATTCTAAACCCTCCATTGCCTCGTCAAAATCATGTTCATGCTGTTTGTAATAACTTATTCTCTGAGGATCCCTTGAAACTGGATACAGAGCAGCTAAAATACACCACAAAAAGCATTTCGCGTCATTATTTTTTATATTGACCACGGCTCTTTTGTTTTTGATATTAGCAGGTAATGGCAGATATGTAGAACCTTTTAATGGGCTGAATTCAGAAATATTAACATATAACTTGTGTGATGAACCGCATAGGCTCCATCCTGACTCTTTTGCCGCAAATTCAGAGTGTTTCATATTCAATTGATCTATCAACCTGCTTATTATTCTGTCCGAATTTGTATTTGAATATACAGGTACAGTTTCTGTTATGTGGGGATGTATAAATTTTGTGCCGTTTGGTTTCTTATATTGTGTAAACAATTTGAGGGAGAGCTTATAAGAGCCATTTTGTGCATTGAGAATTGCCTGGAGATCAGAATTTTTACTGTTCAAAAAATTCTTAATTCCACATCTTGGCTCTGATACAAACCGATAATCCCTGAGTTGGGCATTAAAACTGCTACGGATGGGTGCATAGCGTGGCTGCTTTGCAGGTCCAGCATTAACAGGTGCTTCATGTTTCCTTTTCAGACCAGATGTGGATGGTTGTGAGGGCAATGCTGATGACTGTACATAAGAATTACACTTATGCCATTTGTAATATGCCTTGCTTAATATTTTATGGCATCTTGGACACATTTTTGTGGCTTTTCTGCATTTCTTAGAGTTACAAATACGGCAATGCCTAGCCCAATGAGAACTAGATATATTTTTATTACACCGATTGCAATATTTTTGTTTTGGCATTTTTTCTTGTTGTTTATTATATAAGATTTTCTGGGCTTCAATTCAAAACTTTATACTTAATAAAAATATCAGTTGGGTTCAGCAGTTAATGGCTGAGCTGGTGCTTTTATACCCAAACAACATCAGTAACTAGGTTTTGGTGATAGTTTTGCTGATGTGCAACACACTTCACCAGGTTTAAAACCCCATCTCTATATCAACTAAATACAATTCAAAATTGGATTTTGAACTGTACAATAAATATTCTGTAAGTCTCACTTGTGTTTATATTAACAGAACAAGACAAAACCAGAATTGTATTCAGGATTGCATGTTTTCATACAAAAAGCCATATTTTTGACAAGTTTATAAACAACAATCATACAGATATAGCTTTTACACACATGGCCGAATCTGTCTGAGCAGAGGAGAAAGGAGGTTTTCAGATCTGGGGGCTATCAACGAGCAGTAATTATTCAAAATCTCACTTGTAGAGATATTATTTTGCAACATGTATTTCAATCTTATACAGGACTCGAACCCAAAGCCCCTGATTACAATGCCACAATATTAGCACGTCTCCAAATGGATTATGCCCACATTTTACCGGCTTCTGAAGACCTTGATACAGACAAAATTGGATTTTGAACTGCCATAATATTTTCTAAGTCTTTGCCTAGGCTCATATTATCAGAACAGAATTGCTTTCAACATGAAGAGGAGGCAGTTCATTGCCACTGGGTCAGAAAATATGTATCTTTGTCTCAATCTTTGTTACATTTTCCTTGTTACAGACATGTTACACGCACAGAAAGATTAATGGCCCCTTCAGTGAATCGCACAGAAAAATCATTATTATTCCCTTCTAGCGTGTAGATTTTATCTCTTGCGTGCCGGCAGGACATGGAGGCAATTCATTATACCTACCCGCTCTTCTCCTATTGTATGGCTGAGCAGGTGGTTATAAAACATGAAAAAATAAGAAAACTGAGAAATTCAGTTTTTATACAATATATTGTTGTAAAACATTGTTTTACCAGGGTTTCAGATTTGGGGGCTATCAACTAGCAGTAATTATTCAAAATCTCACTTGTGGACATATTATTTTGCCACATGTATTTCAATCTATCAGGACTCGAACCCCGAGCCTTTTGTTTACAAGACAACAATATTATCATTTTGCCATCAGGGGAGGCTTCATATTTTATGAGGACTTAAACCCGAACCTCCACACCTGAAAAATTAGGGTATAAGCCCCTCTTGCCATTGTCTTAAGTATGAGTAAATCTATCTGTTGAGCCCTCGCCTTTTCTACACTAGAAATTCAGAATTTCTTAAAAATCAGAGCATATCACACCTGAAGAATTGGGGTACAGGCCCCATCTTGGCATTGTTTTAAGTGTAAACAAATCTGATTGTTCAATCAAATAGCCTCGCCTTTTCTACACTTGTAAGTGGCGCTGTCCCCACCACAAATACAACTACTAAGTGTATTACACCAACAACTACAATTGTCCCTCTTCCCCACACGAGGCGATTAACAGAGGTGTATTTTTGCCGGTCTACGACTCTGAGGGCTCAAGTTACAATGTTTACCTATAGCTGTACATATTTAAAAATGACCTGAGCAATTAAATGTTACAATACCGATTCTGATTTTTGTCGGATGACGTAGGTTGCAATCCCACCCCCGATGGCGTATAGACTTAAATGTTTCCATAACATGAAATACTGTTAATGGAAATCTGTCGTTTCTAATGTAAAAATCATATAACAAGAAAAAGAAGAAAATAAATGTTGCGAGCAAATACGGAGCCTCAACCCAAACACATAAATAATCAGACAAGATGTCAACGGTGCGTTCATAACTAACAAGTGATTATTCAAAAATTGAAATGGTGCAGGGGGGAAACAACCAACTAACTAACTAGGCTTCTTAAACCCGAGGACAGCAAATACAAGCCTATCCTGATCTGAGAAAGATCTCTATCTATTTTTTTTCCATCCCAACCGATTTTTTAGGTTTATTCAACCCCTCATGGTACACGAGCTCCCACTGCCCTGATGGTGGAGGAAGCGAATCTATTTGGACATGAAAGAGCATTATGTGTGGGAGACTATAATTTATACATGTGGTTGCTTGGATGCTTACAGAGGATGCCATAGCAGTGCGATTGAGGCATTTTATTAAGCACATATTTTGATGAGTGTAAAGAATTAAATAAGTCACAAGGGGCTGAGGCATGGTTCGAATTTCTCGATCTAGGTATGGATGCAGACAGACACGAAGTTTTGTGTGTGGACACAAATGATAATGGAAAAATGCTGTTCACCCCGATAGCATAGTGGTAATGTTGTTCTTGCCTTGTTTCCATCGACAACATAGTGGTTACACTGTCCAATATTAAGAAGTTCTCAAAATTATTCAATCACTCTTTTTTTTTTTTATCATCTCGGTAACCAAAAAAAAAGGTTTTCTCAAATGTTTAGACGACTACGAAAATGTTGAAATGTAAAATATTGTTGCATTGTAATCAAAAAAGAATTTGTTGAATATGCCTAACCTAAAATAAAATTCAAGAATTAATAGAGTTAAACATTTGCCACTCTGAAATGGCGATGGCTATCATAATATTATTTTCAGCAGGATAATAATGACAATATTATATATATTAAGGATTAGGCCCGAGGGATTCTTATTTACTACACTTGTTTCTAACCTGTCCACACTGGAAACCGAAAACACAAGTACGAGACACTAACTTGGGGGAGGACATGCAAAAAAACTCTGCGGGGCTCATCTTAAAAACTTCAGTAGATGTTTGTCATGGAACTCCCTCCTTAAATTCGATTCGAAAGGCACAAATATTCCGGTTCTTGAATAAGAAGCGCGTATGCCTTCGGAAAGAGAGAAGAAGAAATAAATAAATCAACTCATGCATATTCTTCATGTACGTACGCTTGGTGACAAGAAACAGTATTTTTTTTTCTCTTCAAGAAATTGTTTTCAACTTTTTGCTAGGTGACCCAACAGGAGTGGACGAAATAGCTTATTCATTCAAACTGGAAGCTTGTTTTTTTTTTTTCAACAATGGAAAATATATTATTTCCAGTGAAATATCGACTCAACTACCTAGAATGGCTACCACGGGCTTGGTGACTGAATTCTAAAAAACTATCGAGCGACTTACTTCACAGCAGTGTCACTTAGTTTCAACAAGAACAGTTCAAGGCTTCCCGGGTGTCCTGCAAGGTTCGGCATTTATTTTTTTTTAATAGCAAGCAGATGAACTGGCCTTACAATATGAAGACCCCTCTCACTGTGTCGGTTGCAGTTATTTTCTGGTAATTATGTCTTGCCGATGGCGTTGTCGCTTTGTAATCATACTTGGGAGTTATTTTTTTTATTTTGCCTTTCGCGACATGTTCGACTAATTGTGACAATACGTTTCAACCTTTCTGCATAAATGTTGATCATCGTTTATCTTGTCCGCATCGATTAATTTTCTTATGTTTTTTTTTGTTTTTTCGTCGCGTCCATCTCTTCTGTTATCACAATCGAGACTTCTAGATTATTATTTTTTCTCCCTGCAATTTTAGAAATGTAATTTTTCATGATCATCCAGCGAACGCCTGAGACATTTCAGCAAAATGTCGATTATTCAATGGATGTTGTAAGGTTCCATGTTTTTTTTTTTCACTATCTCTTGTTTGGTCGATTTTGAATTTGGGAGTTATTTTTTTTATTTTGCTTTTCGCGACATGTTCGACTAATCGTGACAATACGTTTCAACTTTTCTGCATAAACGTTGAAACGTTTCAACGAACGTTGAAACCGGCGACTCTGGGCCGGCCCTTTGACCTACTTTTGAAATGCCTTACGATATTTTCCTGTAAGGCTGTTTCTCCTTACGATGTTTTTCTGTAAGGCGGCGATTTTACGATTTATGTTATTTTCCTGTAAGGCTGTATTCTCACGCTGTAAGGTGGCCCTCAGTGTAATCTACTACGACCTATTTTTGAAATGCCTTACGATATTTTTTTGTAAGACTGTCTCCTCTTACGATGTTTTTTTGTAAGGCAGTGATTTTACGATTTACGATATTTTCCTGTAAGGCTGTATTCTCACGCTGTAAGGTGCCCCTCAGTGTAATCTACTACGACCTGCTAATAGGCTTCTGCTCTGCTGGACGCATTTTTTGACCCACTTTTGAAATGACTTACGATATTTTTCTATAAGGCTGTCTCCTCTTACGATGTTTTTCTGTAAGGTGGCGATTTTACGATTTACGATGTTTTACGCACTAAACTAACCTACAATGAGAGAAAAATGGAGAGAAAAAGCTCTGGCATTATTTTTTAAGCTATTTTTTTACCTCGTGCAAATTTTGCTCTTATGCTAACTTGTTTTTTGACCTACTTTTGAAATAACTTACGATATTTTCCCATAAGGCTGTCTCCTCACACTGTAAGGTCCCCCTCAGTGTAATCTACTACGACCTGCTAATAAACTTTTGCTCTCAGCGTAATCTGTTTTTACGATGTTTTACGGATTAAAACTAACCTGCAATGAGAGAAAAATGGACAGAAGAAAAGCTCTGGCATCACTTTTTAAGCTATTTTTTATCTTCTGCAAATTTTGCTCTTATGCTAACTCGCTTTTTGACCTACTTTTGAAATGACTTACGATATTTTCCTATAAGGCTGTCTTCTCACACTGTAAGGTCCCGCAGTGTAATCTACTACGACCTCCTAATGGACTTCTGCTCTCAGCGTAATTTGTTTTTACGACGTTTTACGGATTAAAACTAACCTGCAATGAGAGAAAAGTGGACAGAAAAAAGCTCTGAAGTACAGTTAATATTACCTAGGTTAATCTGTGACATACAACTAGCAATCGACACGACCACCTGACACACAGACACAGAGAGAGTGAGCAAATTTAAAATGTGATCTATCGTGAATTAAACTAAGCTCCCTCACCCACCCACATATAGCCTTACAGGTGACTCAAAAGCAGAAATTGGTCATAGCGTGACAGGTCGATCTATTGTGAACTAAACTAACCTCCCCCACTCATACATACACACTATGTCTTACAATAAGTAAGGCTGCTATATCACATGTAAGGGCTGACGGTTGCCAACACACACAAGATTTATTGCAAATTTTATTAACCTACGACATAAGCCATGGACACACACACACCAAGCCTTCCAAATAGGCTATAAGCAACTCACCTCTTGCAATTGTATAACGGGGGAAAATTAACCTACAGCTAGCAACACTGTTTGAGCTGCTTTCGACGAGTAGTGTTACCAAACTTACTTTTTGCAAATAGGCTCTACAGCTAGAGGCTTGAAACATATACCCTACCAGAGTATGCCAACTTACCTCATGTAAAAATATTACCTAGTACGGGTTAAGCTGTGACACACAACTAGCGAACGACACGACCACCTGACACACAGACAGCTTATACGCAGTTTTTCCTACACACGTACTGGGTTTAAAAGGTAACTTGCAACAACCATTTCACTCACCTCTTATCATATAATAAAATTACCACAGGTTTTTGATACTTGCTGCCAGAACATGGTGGTTTTAGACTGGAAATTCAGCCCGATTATTCTATTTGTGCAAGAGAAAAATGATGATGCCTGCATTTGGAATATATAATTCTTCTTACGGTATTTTGCGTGCCCCAGTAACCTTGCTTTCGATTCACGGAAGCTATGACGTGTATTTCCTGTTTCGCGAACATACGAGAACTTTTCACAATGTCGCATCAGATAATATATTGCAAGAGCGAGTTGGTTGTGTATATAAATCTAGTCTTGGGGAATGGACATGAATATAATGTCAAAATTATTGCATAACTTAAAAAGAACATTTATTGCACTGCGCTTTCTAGCAAAGGTAAATGTGGAATGCCCCGGCCCCTCAGAGATTTGAATACTGTTAGTTAAACAGCAAGCATTGTCATATGGACTGACGATTATTTTTTTTTTTAAAAAAACAGACCTCGTAGTAAGTTATAACCTGAGCTGTCTTGCAAGTCTCTCGAGTTTGATATCTGGTGAAGGAATATGATGCCACTATAAACTGTACACAAGATATACCCAGTTCCTGGCATGAGATGGACGAGGACCTATACAGTTGTACAATGGTTGTTTTTTTATTAAAGCATAGCGCTTATTTACATGTCAGCGCAACATGCATGCAAAGAAGGGGGGGGGGAGACCATAACGGATAATTCTTATTTCGATTTCAATATTTTTGCTAGTTACGCTATCTAGACGAACACTGGAAGATGGGCAAAAGCGAGGGAAAGAGAGAAATGTTATTTTTTGCCCCTCTGCCTGTGTGTGATATACTAGTTTTACATGCATACGGCTGTATCGTGAAGCGAGGCCGAAAATAATTTTTGAAAGCAGTCTCGAGCATCTTCGCGTTCAGCCAACAAGAGAAATAAAATATTACACATGGGTGTGGGGCGCAACAGCCACAGTACGGTAATGTGCATGGATGTTAAAACTTTTGGGTTTTTCTGAATAGACATACATATCAGTTTTGCAGTCTCCAGATGGGACCGGAGCTTACTCTTCATTTGGACAAGGGGGTTCAGATCAACTATAATTTTTGTTAATTTTTGTTAATCTACGAAAAGCCAAGGGGGGCGAACGGAGATCACTACGAAAATTGTAACGCGAGGCTATTTTGGCTAATGGCAACGATGAGGATGAATAATGGTTGTTTTTGATGAAATTGAAAAAGTGGGGCACGTCTGCTTCGAAGTGTATTACACCAACAACTACAATTGTCCCTCTTCCCCACACGAGGCGATTAACAGAGGTGTATTTTTGCCGGTCTACGACTCTGAGGGCTCAAGTTACAATGTTTACCTATAGCTGTACATATTTAAAAATGACCTGAGCAATTAAATGTTACAATACCGATCCTGATTTTTGTCGGATGACGTAGGTTGCAATCCCACCCCCGATGGCGTATAGACTTAAATGTTTCCATAACATGAAATACTGTTAATGGAAATCTGTCGTTTCTAATGTAAAAATCATATAACAAGAAAAAGAAGAAAATAAATGTTGCGAGCAAATACGGAGCCTCAACCCAAACACATAAATAATCAGACAAGATGTCAACGGTGCGTTCATAACTAACAAGTGATTATTCAAAAATTGAAATGGTGCAGGGGGGAAACAACCAACTAACTAACTAGGCTTCTTAAACCCGAGGACAGCAAATACAAGCCTATCCTGATCTGAGAAAGATCTCTATCTATTTTTTTTCCATCCCAACCGATTTTTTAGGTTTATTCAACCCCTCATGGTACACGAGCTCCCACTGCCCTGATGGTGGAGGAAGCGAATCTATTTGGACATGAAAGAGCATTATGTGTGGGAGACTATAATTTATACATGTGGTTGCTTGGATGCTTACAGAGGATGCCATAGCAGTGCGATTGAGGCATTTTATTAAGCACATATTTTGATGAGTGTAAAGAATTAAATAAGTCACAAGGGGCTGAGGCATGGTTCGAATTTCTCGATCTAGGTATGGATGCAGACAGACACGAAGTTTTGTGTGTGGACACAAATGATAATGGAAAAATGCTGTTCACCCCGATAGCATAGTGGTAATGTTGTTCTTGCCTTGTTTCCATCGACAACATAGTGGTTACACTGTCCAATATTAAGAAGTTCTCAAAATTATTCAATCACTCTTTTTTTTTTTTTTATCATCTCGGTAACCAAAAAAAAAGGTTTTCTCAAATGTTTAGACGACTACGAAAATGTTGAAATGTAAAATATTGTTGCATTGTAATCAAAAAAGAATTTGTTGAATATGCCTAACCTAAAATAAAATTCAAGAATTAATAGAGTTAAACATTTGCCACTCTGAAATGGCGATGGCTATCATAATATTATTTTCAGCAGGATAATAATGACAATATTATATATATTAAGGATTAGGCCCGAGGGATTCTTATTTACTACACTTGTTTCTAACCTGTCCACACTGGAAACCGAAAACACAAGTACGAGACACTAACTTGGGGGAGGACATGCAAAAAAACTCTGCGGGGCTCATCTTAAAAACTTCAGTAGATGTTTGTCATGGAACTCCCTCCTTAAATTCGATTCGAAAGGCACAAATATTCCGGTTCTTGAATAAGAAGCGCGTATGCCTTCGGAAAGAGAGAAGAAGAAATAAATAAATCAACTCATGCATATTCTTCATGTACGTACGCTTGGTGACAAGAAACAGTATTTTTTTTTCTCTTCAAGAAATTGTTTTCAACTTTTTGCTAGGTGACCCAACAGGAGTGGACGAAATAGCTTATTCATTCAAACTGGAAGCTTGTTTTTTTTTTCAACAATGGAAAATATATTATTTCCAGTGAAATATCGACTCAACTACCTAGAATGGCTACCACGGGCTTGGTGACTGAATTCTAAAAAACTATCGAGCGACTTACTTCACAGCAGTGTCACTTAGTTTCAACAAGAACAGTTCAAGGCTTCCCGGGTGTCCTGCAAGGTTCGGCATTTATTTTTTTTTAATAGCAAGCAGATGAACTGGCCTTACAATATGAAGACCCCTCTCACTGTGTCGGTTGCAGTTATTTTCTGGTAATTATGTCTTGCCGATGGCGTTGTCGCTTTGTAATCATACTTGGGAGTTATTTTTTTTATTTTGCCTTTCGCGACATGTTCGACTAATTGTGACAATACGTTTCAACCTTTCTGCATAAATGTTGATCATCGTTTATCTTGTCCGCATCGATTAATTTTCTTATGTTTTTTTTTGTTTTTTCGTCGCGTCCATCTCTTCTGTTATCACAATCGAGACTTCTAGATTATTATTTTTTCTCCCTGCAATTTTAGAAATGTAATTTTTCATGATCATCCAGCGAACGCCTGAGACATTTCAGCAAAATGTCGATTATTCAATGGATGTTGTAAGGTTCCATGTTTTTTTTTTCACTATCTCTTGTTTGGTCGATTTTGAATTTGGGAGTTATTTTTTTTATTTTGCTTTTCGCGACATGTTCGACTAATCGTGACAATACGTTTCAACTTTTCTGCATAAACGTTGAAACGTTTCAACGAACGTTGAAACCGGCGACTCTGGGCCGGCCCTTTGACCTACTTTTGAAATGCCTTACGATATTTTCCTGTAAGGCTGTTTCTCCTTACGATGTTTTTCTGTAAGGCGGCGATTTTACGATTTATGTTATTTTCCTGTAAGGCTGTATTCTCACGCTGTAAGGTGGCCCTCAGTGTAATCTACTACGACCTATTTTTGAAATGCCTTACGATATTTTTTTGTAAGACTGTCTCCTCTTACGATGTTTTTTTGTAAGGCAGTGATTTTACGATTTACGATATTTTCCTGTAAGGCTGTATTCTCACGCTGTAAGGTGCCCCTCAGTGTAATCTACTACGACCTGCTAATAGGCTTCTGCTCTGCTGGACGCATTTTTTGACCCACTTTTGAAATGACTTACGATATTTTTCTATAAGGCTGTCTCCTCTTACGATGTTTTTCTGTAAGGTGGCAATTTTACGATTTACGATGTTTTACGCACTAAACTAACCTACAATGAGAGAAAAATGGAGAGAAAAAGCTCTGGCATTATTTTTTAAGCTATTTTTTTACCTCGTGCAAATTTTGCTCTTATGCTAACTTGTTTTTTGACCTACTTTTGAAATAACTTACGATATTTTCCCATAAGGCTGTCTCCTCACACTGTAAGGTCCCCCTCAGTGTAATCTACTACGACCTGCTAATAAACTTTTGCTCTCAGCGTAATCTGTTTTTACGATGTTTTACGGATTAAAACTAACCTGCAATGAGAGAAAAATGGACAGAAGAAAAGCTCTGGCATCACTTTTTAAGCTATTTTTTATCTTCTGCAAATTTTGCTCTTATGCTAACTCGCTTTTTGACCTACTTTTGAAATGACTTACGATATTTTCCTATAAGGCTGTCTTCTCACACTGTAAGGTCCCGCAGTGTAATCTACTACGACCTCCTAATGGACTTCTGCTCTCAGCGTAATTTGTTTTTACGACGTTTTACGGATTAAAACTAACCTGCAATGAGAGAAAAGTGGACAGAAAAAAGCTCTGAAGTACAGTTAATATTACCTAGGTTAATCTGTGACATACAACTAGCAATCGACACGACCACCTGACACACAGACACAGAGAGAGTGAGCAAATTTAAAATGTGATCTATCGTGAATTAAACTAAGCTCCCTCACCCACCCACATATAGCCTTACAGGTGACTCAAAAGCAGAAATTGGTCATAGCGTGACAGGTCGATCTATTGTGAACTAAACTAACCTCCCCCACTCATACATACACACTATGTCTTACAATAAGTAAGGCTGCTATATCACATGTAAGGGCTGACGGTTGCCAACACACACAAGATTTATTGCAAATTTTATTAACCTACGACATAAGCCATGGACACACACACACCAAGCCTTCCAAATAGGCTATAAGCAACTCACCTCTTGCAATTGTATAACGGGGGAAAATTAACCTACAGCTAGCAACACTGTTTGAGCTGCTTTCGACGAGTAGTGTTACCAAACTTACTTTTTGCAAATAGGCTCTACAGCTAGAGGCTTGAAACATATACCCTACCAGAGTATGCCAACTTACCTCATGTAAAAATATTACCTAGTACGGGTTAAGCTGTGACATACAACTAGCGAACGACACGACCACCTGACACACAGACAGCTTATACGCAGTTTTTCCTACACACGTACTGGGTTTAAAAGGTAACTTGCAACAACCATTTCACTCACCTCTTATCATATAATAAAATTACCACAGGTTTTTGATACTTGCTGCCAGAACATGGTGGTTTTAGACTGGAAATTCAGCCCGATTATTCTATTTGTGCAAGAGAAAAATGATGATGCCTGCATTTGGAATATATAATTCTTCTTACGGTATTTTGCGTGCCCCAGTAACCTTGCTTTCGATTCACGGAAGCTATGACGTGTATTTCCTGTTTCGCGAACATACGAGAACTTTTCACAATGTCGCATCAGATAATATATTGCAAGAGCGAGTTGGTTGTGTATATAAATCTAGTCTTGGGGAATGGACATGAATATAATGTCAAAATTATTGCATAACTTAAAAAGAACATTTATTGCACTGCGCTTTCTAGCAAAGGTAAATGTGGAATGCCCCGGCCCCTCAGAGATTCGAATACTGTTAGTTAAACAGCAAGCATTGTCATATGGACTGACGATTATTATTTTTTTAAAAAAACAGACCTCGTAGTAAGTTATAACCTGAGCTGTCTTGCAAATCTCTCGAGTTTGATATCTGGTGAAGGAATATGATGCCACTATAAACTGTACACAAGATATACCTAGTCCCTGGCATGAGATGGACGAGGACCTATACAGTTGTATAATGGTTGTTTTTTTTATTAAAGCATAGCGCTTATTTACATGTCAGCGCAACATGCATGCAAAGAAGGGAGGGAGACCATAACGGATAATTCTTATTTCGATTTCAATATTTTTGCTAGTTACGCTATCTAGACGAACACTGGAAGATGGGCAAAAGCGAGGGAAAGAGAGAAATGTTATTTTTTGCCCCTCTGCCTGTGTGTGATATACTAGTTTTACATGCATACGGCTGTATCGTGAAGCGAGGCCGAAAATAATTTTTGAAAGCAGTCTCGAGCATCTTCGCGTTCAGCCAACAAGAGAAATAAAATATTACACATGGGTGTGGGGCGCAACAGCCACAGTACGGTAATGTGCATGGATGTTAAAACTTTTGGGTTTTTCTGAATAGACATACATATCAGTTTTGCAGTCTCCAGATGGGACCGGAGCTTACTCTTCATTTGGACAAGGGGGTTCAGATCAACTATAATTTTTGTTAATTTTTGTTAATCTACGAAAAGCCAAGGGGGGCGAACGGAGATCACTACGAAAATTGTAACGCGAGGCTATTTTGGCTAATGGCAACGATGAGGATGAATAATGGTTGTTTTTGATGAAATTGAAAAAGTGGGGCACGTCTGCTTCGAAGTGTAGTAGTTGTATTTGTGGTGGGGACAGCGCCACTTACAAGTGTAGAAAAGGCGAGGCTATTTGATTGAACAATCAGATTTGTTTACACTTAAAACAATGCCAAGATGGGGCCTGTACCCCAATTCTTCAGGTGTGATATGCTCTGAGTTTTAGGAAATTCTGAATTTCTAGTGTAGAAAAGGCGAGGGCTCAACAGATAGATTTACTCATACTTAAGACAATGGCAAGAGGGGCTTATACCCTAATTTTTCAGGTGTGGAGGTTCGGGTTTAAGTCCTCATAAAATATGAAGCCTCCCCTGATGGCAAAATGATAATATTGTTGTCTTGTAAACAAAAGGCTCGGGGTTCGAGTCCTGATAGATTGAAATACATGTGGCAAAATAATATGTCCACAAGTGAGATTTTGAATAATTACTGCTAGTTGATAGCCCCCAAATCTGAAACCCCCCTCCCTCCTCTGCTCAGACAGATTCGGCCATGTGTGTAAAAGCTATATCTGTGTGATTGTTGTTTATAAACTTGCCAAAAATATGGCTTTTTTGGCAATATTTCTATGCTCTATAACTTACAGATCTAATTTAATATACAAATTTGAGCTGTTGCCTGCTTTTTTCCAATCTCTGATCAATTCCATTGCTTGGGGTAAACAATTATAGCTCGGAAATGCATGAATTGATATTAATCTATCAAAAGACTAATGTTTTGCCTCCATGCCTTGCCGGCACGCAAGAGATAAAATCTATATAGCTAGAAGGGGGCATTAATGATTTTTCTATTCACTGAAGGGGCCATTAATCTTTCTGTGCGACAGGGGGAAAAAGTGTAACGTGTCTGCAACATGTAAAAGTGTAACAAAGATTATTGAGATAAAAATACATATTTTCACACAGTGGCAATGAACTGACCCCCCTTCATTCTGAAAGCAATTCTGTTCTGATAATATGAGCCTAGGCAAAGACTTAGAAAATATTATGGCAGTTCAAAATCCAATTTTGTCTGCATTAAGGTCTCAGAACCCGGTAAAATGTGGGCATATTCCATATTGAGAAGTGTTAATATTGCTGCATTGTAATCAGGGGCTTTGGGTTCGAGTCCTGATAAAAAATTGAAATATATACAACTGCCCACAAATAAGATATTCACTGCTAGCTGATAATACAGTTGAGGTTTCAAAGCTGGTAGAGTGTCTGGGGCCTCTCTGACAGCAAAGTGTTGGTATTATTGCTTTGTAATCAAAGGGCCTCTGTGTTTGAATCGGGCTTCTAGAATTGCTCCGTGACTCTCTCATTTCTTACATCATAAACATATGATTTTTCACCTATGAGAATGACACTGCATATGGTGTCATCGGGTAAAGCCTCGTGAAATTCACAGATAATTTTAATGTTTGTTCTGTCATTCACCACAACTTGTTTTCTTTTTGAAGCATTGATGACAAACATGGGTCTCCGTGTTTTGAATTCATCTGGTGTGTAATACATATCCGTATTGCCTGTAGTGACCCTTTTGAAAGCCGAAAAAGCTTCATATAATTTGAGAAAATCACCCTTGGACATGTCTAAATTATAATTTTCTCTAGGAAAAACCTCATTTCTGCCATTTTTAAGATATATGTTCTTGATGTTGCAGTTATCAAATTTGCTTGAATTTTTTTCCTGATTATTGTGTCTTCCAGTCTGAAACAATACCACCACAAAATCAGGCATGTCAAATTGTATGCTGGAGAATGAATTTGTAGCATCAAATTCATAATATGTGCCAGAGGCAGGCTTCTGTACGCATTGATATGTATAAAATTGCAGAGGAATCTGTGGATTTTTTAGGATATCAGCTTTGTATTTAAGAGCATAGCTGGCCTCATATTCAACAACCGGGATTCTTAACTCCATAGTCTGAATAATGCATTTGCCTGCATCAGGTAGGGTATTAGGCAGAGCTTCCCCTGTAGGGTTTATCGCACTGTACCTCATCAAAGCATTATCATCATTGGCAGCTCTTCTAAATGTAATTCTTAACCCACCCTTCCACATGATATCTTTGTAATCCGAGAAGAATCCTGGCAACAGGCGCATGGGGAACAGCACTGTGTGGTTCTTAGATAATATCTTATCACCAGCCTCAAATCCGCCTATTTTGTAGTAAGAAGCCTCGGTTTTGGATAATTTTAATGTGGCCAAAGCCGTGGAGGTAATGCCGGGATAATCCACTCTGTTTATAACAACACCATGCTTTCTGACCTCAATTTCAGAGAACAGATGCGGCACAAAATTGTCCACCAATCTTATATTCGAATTTGCCGGATAATCTGTACCATCGAGCTTTACGACATCAAATTTGATGTATAGATCTGCTCTGTGGGGGTGTATAAAGCCGTCCCCTACATCAAGATCAACCTCTATTTCTGTGTTGGGTTGATTTAAATTTGCAAATGTCCTCCTGTTTGGGGGGAATGATTGTAGCTCATAACTCTCAATATTTTCCATTGTATGTATTTTTATTTAAATGTTAATCTCTATGATAGCAGTTGTTGTGGCTCCAGCAAAATCAACTAATTCTTCTTTTTCATTAGTGACCATCAATTCAATGTAATCTATTCTGTTGTGACACACGGGAAAATATAATGTTGGGGATGGATTGTAGATGATCGGCTCCATGAATTCGGAATTAGGTTTGAATGTTGCAATGATGCCAGTTTGTTTGTGAGTGCCTATGCCATTTGATTTGGTGATCATACCCTCAGCCACATTACAGTGAATATTCAGAGTCTCTATGGCTAAGAATTTGGGTATATTCATAGCAGTGTGTTTGATGGCCGGTTCAAGTTTTGTGTTGTTCTCGAATCCTAACAGCTCTCCTATAGTACCCAGATGCACTGTTTCTGTAGCAGATACAATTTCTACTCTGTGAGTGACAGAATTTTGACTTAACACTACACCTCTGGGTAATTGAGCATTTAGAGTGGACAGATTATACTGCCCTGGAGTGATGACAATTTTTTGATCCCCTACTGCAATTGTGTTGTTGTGGTGTGTAATATTAGGGATCAGGTACATGCCATAAAATGCTCTGAGAGCTATTGTTTTGGGATACACTATGTCATCATGCAATTTGAGTTTCAATATTGAATTTTGGCTGGTGAGATGGAATACCCCCATGATGTTTCAGATACCACAAGGCCTTTTGAAAATTTTCAATTGATGGTTTATTTATTTGAGACATATATCTGAGAACGGATAAACACAAATGTCCGCAATTAACATCTTTGAAGTTTTGAACACGGGCATTATTGTAATAAAGATTAGCTGATTTTAAATATTTTATTAAATTTTCAGGTGGAACACCTCCAAATGAATCAAACACAAATGCATCATCGTTTAAATATTTAAGATAACAGATCCAGTGAGTGCCCTGATTTTTGTACTCATCCAAATTAACAATGCCACACTCTTTGTTGAGTGGTTGTTCCGGTAAAGAATCAGACATGTACACACCTCTAAAATGTTTGATGCCCAGTGGCTTGATTAAAGCTTCAATATCTTGGTTTGTAAGCGGCTCTTGTTTTTTTTAAACTTATTCATGGCTCTCTTAACACCTTTGCCTTTTTTCTCCATTGCCAGGTTATGGCGCTTCTGCTCATCTAATTCTGCCTTATTCTTCTTGGCATCTATTACTGTTTTTGCTATGGCAGCTGATCCCCCGGCCAAGCTCCCAACAGCCCCGAGAGCAGCTAAGATGGCAGGGATGGTAAATATGAAACCCCCCACATGTGATTTTTTTCTTGATTGCTGTAATTTTTTTAATTGGGGGGTGCTAAGCAACAATTTCATACCATGGCCCTTTGCAAGACAAGAGCTTTTTTTCTTGCGCTGCTTTTTGGTCAAAAGGCTGTCAATAGTTTTAAGAGATTTGAGACCTGCATAAGGTATTTGATACATAACACCCTTGGCCTTCATTGTAGGTTTATTATATACATATTCACAGCCCCCACCCCAGTTTTTGTTTGGTGCTCATAGCTATGGTGGTTCCCAATGCTGCTATTTTTTCACTTAAAGAAGCATCTTTGCTTACAAATCTGCCAAATGCAGCCTCTTCTAATTTCTTGTCTGCAACATGTCTCTTGTCAAGATCAGAATGTGTGTTGTATGCTATGTCATGGTCTCTACAAGCAGCATCTAGGGGATTAACACCAGCATCACCTCTGTTTAATCTATGCTCCAATTTTGTAAAGGGACCACAATACTGATAGCCTGGAATGTGTAGTTCAAATGGCAGCTTGTTTATAATGTCATTAACCAACCCCCGACCCTCAGAAATATTCCAAAATTTAGGTGGTAGAGTATTAATAATTTTTATGAGATATCCAATGCCCTTAGTGTCATTCACTATAAAATTAGACAATTTGGTGCTTATCATGTCCATAATTCCAACCTTTTCATTGTAAAAATTGTGGTTGCCAGCATTTTCCTCCCCAGCTATCACCAGCAACCTATCTACAAGTTTCCTGACATCATCAACCCAGACAAATTCTTTAGGCAGGGTGTTGTATTGTTTGATTCCACTGCCAGTCTTGATCTGTGACCATATGGGCTTGATTAAATTGTTGTATTTTGCTCCACTGCTAGACTTGACTCTTTTTTGTGTGGGATCATTGTTCTGGTATAGAGCATCTGATTTTATTAATATTTCTTTGTAATGCTCATAATCTTGATCTGTATAGCTGCCAGGCCTTTTCCTAGTCATCAGTTCCCACAATCCAGGTGTGCCGGGATACTTAACAAAACCACCTCTTTGTCCAAGATGAGATTCTGAATATACAATTATATCATCCCCCATAAAAGTTACTCTGAAATTGCCAATTCTATGAATGATGCTCCCGTCAAGCTCTGTGTCAGCATATAAGCCAAACACCTCATCTTTGTTGTCTTTAGGTGTGGTTAAATATTTTTGAGCAAGAAGACCCAATTCAATAGGATCCTGTGTAGCTTCAATTCTTCGAGGAGCAACAGGACTAGGTGTATGAATACTGGAAAGTGGGGTGAATGGATAATCTAATATGTTCCTTGCAGCTACAGGTACAAGCTCTGTGATCAAATTTTGATTCTGCTCTGTAACAGTTTTGATATTCTTACCTAAATTATTAATAGCATCAATTACAGGCTGTTCTGTTTGTTTGTGTTTTTCATAAATTCCACGGTTCTCTGATTTCCATCCCTTAAATCTTTTTACAAGATAATCTCTTAACTTAAGATCATCAATGATTGGTCGTTTCATGGTTGTTTATTTATGTCTCAACGTCTAGAAAATCGTTGATTTTATTTCTGTATTTGCCAGTATTAGGTGTTCTTGTCATATCAATTGTGACAAACCCATAACTGTCCTGGCTCCAGCACTTGCTGCAAAACTTGGAAAAATCATTGTAGCTCAAGTCCCCACCTACATATTCATCATGTATGTGTTTGAGGTTGGTATGGTCTTGATGAAACACACATATAAAATTGCTGTTGTCTCGGATCAGTTGCTTCGGAATTTTAGAAAAAGTCTGTGCCAGGTAGAAGCAGTCAATGTTTTTGTGCCGGCCCTGTGTAAAGAAATTTCTAACCTTGTTTTGATTATCCAGTATAATGTCATCAAACACAACAACAGAATTATCGAGACATTCATCTAATGGCTTAACATCTGGTTCAAAAGTGGCAATATCCAATCCATCATATAGCTTCATTAGCTGCTGATATTTTAATTGTTCCAAGCTCTTAGAGAAAACATACAAGTGCCTGTTTTTCCAGTCTAACCAGTTGGGTGCCAATAAAAAATTATCAACCATTAGTGTAGTTTTACCACAAGCCGATGGCCCAACAATAAGACATCTAATATTATCAGGCAGCAAGTTGCCATTTCTCTTATTCTGTTGTTCAGGTTCTGGCAGCCTCTTTATAACATCCCAGGTGCTCATATTATTATTTTGTCTGCATCGATCCAGCTGTTTTCCGGATGACCCAGCCATTTGACAAATAACTTGTTGCCTTTTCTGCGAATGATTTTTTCTATGAGATATGTGTCAGGCTGTTTAGTTTTGCTGAGCTCTTGTTCATAGAATCGGCCTTTGAGAATTTCTCCTCGGTGATCTTTTATTATATATGTGTTAAGGGTCCCGGGTTTAACTTGAACCACTGTAAATAATTCGGTGCTCCAGTTTCTCGTAAAGCCTCTCTTGAATAAGTGCTTATATTTGCTGATTCTTACTTGGTCACCCACCCTGTATTTGGCCTTTCTTGTTGTTGGCTGGTATCTAGGATAATAAACAGTCCTGATCAATTTTTGCTCATCAGATGAAGTTACTTCAGAGGGTTTCATGTTGATTGTGGAATGGACCGAGTTGTTATATTTATGTAGAAGTTCTGGAAGAATATTAAGCCATTTATAATTACCTTGAAGTGTAAATTGTTTATACATAAGATTTTTTAAGGTTCTGTTGAATCTCTCTACAATTGAGGCTTTGAGATCACTGTAACTCGAGTAATGTTTTATTGCCTGGCTTTTAATAAATTGTTGGAACACTGAATTATAAAATTCTTTGCCATTATCTGTTTGCAAATAGCGCGGTGATCTTCCTGAATGATTGAAGATTGTCCTGAAGGCTTCTGTAACACATTTTCCAGTCTTGGATTTGAGTGGCACAGCCCAGGCAAATTTTGAAAATGTATCTATTACAGTGAGTAGATACTTGTAGCCCTTGTTGATTTTGTCTAAGTTTTTCAACTGCCCACTTGCCATTTCAATCAAGTCGCTCTGCCATAAATCATCTATGCCCTTTGTGACTACTGGGAGTCTCTTATAATTATGTCGGGCTTGTCTGTGTAATTCATCAACAATAATTTGTCTAGACATAATATGTAAACAAGAATATTGCAACTATGGGGTGTTCAGCAGCTGAGACTGCAGGATTTTCTAAATATAATTTGTCCCCTATTTGTATTTTAAATTCCAGAGTGCCATCATCTTCAGTATAGGCTGTTTCTAATGTATTGGGATCTGTAAAATCCTCTAACTCTACACTGGTGATTTTTACTTTGTTATCAGCATTTGTTATTGATAAGGTAGGGTAGTGGTGTGCCTGTGGCTGATGCCAATATTTGATTTTGATTGGTCTCAATGTGCCCCCAACAAAAAACTGGTAATAAAATTGTGCAGGGGACAGCATATATATTTTGCCACCTGGTGTAAATGGTGAATCATATTCTTTGTTGGGGATGCTGTACAATTCAAGAATTACTGAATGTTTTGGATTCTCGATTATGCCTGTTATTTCCTTTTCTGCTGTAAGCAATCTGCTTGTTACAGATTCAAGGTGCTCATTGATGGTCCTAACAACATCATCGTGGCCTGGCTTTATTTTTATGTCCACAACAAGTTTTTTGTATTGTTGCACAATCTCTTGAAGCTGGGTGGCAAAAACAGACAGAGCATTTGCTTGATTGGATTCCATGGTCCCTAGCTGTTGCTTGATATTAGCTACAATTTGTTGCAAATTTTCAACAACTGCCAATTTTGAATTTTGAGCAGTAAGATCATGGACCTGTCTTCTGATATCCTCAAACAGGGCATGCAGTTCATTAATATGTTGATTGGTTGGTAGAGTGGCAACTGTCTGAGTAAGTTGTTTGATCTCTGCTTGGATATTCTTGATATCTTCTGATTTCAATATCCTATTCACTGCCCTCTTAATATTTTTAAGTTCCTGTGATGTGGGAAGATTTGATACTGTATTTTGTAAAAATTCAAGTGCCAATTTCACATTGTTTAATTCAGAAGCATCAGCCACATTTTGCATAGCATTTTGGAGCAGGGCTATATCTGCCTGAGAGGGTGTTGATTGTTGTAAAATTTCAAGTTTTGTTTGGATATCATCGATCAAGTGATGAAAATGAGATAGCTCAGATTCGGTGTTGAGATTTTCAAGCTTTGTGATTTGGTGCTGGACACTGACAAGGGTATCTACAATCCCAGGCAATCGGGATTCTAGTACATTTGCCAAATCACTTTGCACTGCTGCTATTGTACCTTCAAGATGGGTTATGGAACTTTGAATTTTTCCAAAATCTTCATATGTTTCAAGTTGCAGCTTAATATTTGCTACACTCCGAGTTATTGCATTCAAAGCATCAGAAGATGGCAAGTTGTTCATAAAATTTTCAAGTGTCTCAATTTTTTCTTTAACCTCGGCTATGGCATTGTGCAGAGGATCCAGATTAGGTATCTGGAGTGACTGAATCTGTTCTTTTAGAGTGGAAATTACTAGATCAAAATCTTCTTGTGATTTTATGCTTTTGACAATTGTTTGGAGCTGTGTCTGGACATTATTTATTTGCTCTTCCAATTGCTGTTTCAATTGTTCAGAGTTGGTAGCCTGGGTCTTAAATTTGGCTTGAAGAGCTGCTACAGCTTCTTCTAAACTTTGAAAATTATCCAATGTTGCCAAATCAGTATATTTCTGAAGCAGCACTTTGAGTTCAGAATCAATTTTAAGAAGAGGGTCCATGCATTGTGATTGTAAATTTGTAATTTCTAATTGAAGACTGGCATTGAGTGTAGTTTGTAAAGCTTGTAAATCACTTCTTAATTTCTTGACTCTGACATCAAGCATCAGAATCTCGTCACTGTGATCTTCATGCCTTGTATGACCAAATATATCATTAGGCATTTTTGTTTTAGTGGTTATTTATTATAGAGTATCTGATTCTTAATTCTATAAAAAAGGGTATAAGCTTGTCATAAGATCCAGGGACCTCAATATATAAGCAGTCACCAGCAGAAACAGTATATACAGTGCCAGAAATCATGTTTGAGTGCTTAATTCTATAAATATTTCTCCCTACTGAAATTTTAACATCACCCTCAGGGGTTGTAATAAATTGCAATTGACCACCTACAGGTAATTGGTAATGATTTAAATTATTGTTAAATATGTACAATATTTTACCTGTTTCATCATCAACATCTGTAAGTATGCTGTTCAGATGAATAATTAACAAGCCACTCAGTTTAGACAGCATATCAGAAGAGGGTTGTGGTGTTGGTAGCTCCATAATAGCCTGTTTTTTGAACCCAAATAAGTTCATAGGCATGTTTATTTATTTCAAATCATGCTCTGTAATTGGGCATTGATCCCCATTTTTCAAATCACAATGCCCCCAAGGTAAAGTATGTATGTCACATGATAAAATGCATCTCTTATCATCATGTGGGTCCAGAGCCACTTTTCTTACAATATTTGAAGTCAGCAAGTGATCCTCACTCTGAATTCTATTTTCTGATGTTCTGATTGAACTCTGGGATTTGATGCAATTTTTATAATCTTCAAATTGGAGATCTTTTTCCACAGCTACTTTGCCAACGCCCTTGGCCTTTTTGGCAACAGCACCACTACATGTCTCAAAACTGTACATCTTGGCACTTAACCCAGCAAATTTCACAATAACATCACCACATGTCTCATCTTTTAACTTGCCAGGCACCTTTTTGTTGTGGGGTTGAATCCTTGTATGTTCACTGGTATCAAAGTATTGAAACAATTCAGGCTGTGCCATATCTTGATAAACATCTTCTGTTTGAATATCAAGAATAAAACTATCCGTGTCCATGTACAATAATTTTACACGATCACCATAAAAAGGTTTCAACACGTCATAATACAATGTTAACATATGTAATTTGGACAATTCCAATATTGCAGCCCCTACATAAATAGGTTTATCAAACTTAATCTTTGTTTTCATCATGTTGAAAAGTGCCATGTGCTCATCATAAATTCTTCTGTAATTGAAGTTGGGCTTTGCAACCAATTTTTTGCTCAGGCTGGGGTCAGTAATTATTTTAACATCGGTATGTTTTCTGACATTTTCAATTGTTTTGCCATACACTGAATTCACCATCAATTTAAACAAGCCCTTATCAAATTGGCTCTTTGCAGATGTTCGAAGCTCCGTGTTTGTATCAATGTATGGTTTCAACCATTTTGAGTGCCTGAACCTCAAAACTTTGCCAATTTTGGTCACTTGGACACCATGTTTCATCAGGAACTGGAGGTTTTTGTAATATATGACATAACCCTGTTTCGGCTCTAGAGTCATCATGAGTTTCTTCTGTTTAGAGCCAGGTGAGCACTGAACCTCGGGAATTGGGGGCAGATCAGAAAATTTGTTGTGTACATTATCAGGAAATGTCAGATCAACCTCTAAGAAGAGGCCACAGTTACTGTCATCAAAATCCTGAAGATCCTCAATATTGAAATCTTCAACCCATTCAAGCCCTGCATATGGCAGTTTTTGCATCATAGCGTGACCATAGAGGTTGTTTGCATCTACATACAGTATATAATTTGATGGCCGTGCTGGATCATAATCAGGCATATGCTTGTTATTTGCTCTGGCATATCTCTGGGAACATTGCACCATCCCTCCTCTTATACCTTTCTCCATAAACAGATACATATCTTGATCGTGGATCAGATCCAATTGCTTTTTGGTGTTGAAAAACATTGCAGACCATGCTAGGCCCGGGGCACTGTAAAAATACACTGGGTCCAGTCCATAATTTTGCATGGAAGATTTTCTGAATGCCTGCAATATATCAGCTAAGAGGGTGACATCAAGTTTCAAATATGCCATGTGATAATCACCAAATGTCTTGCATTTTAAATTGTTCCACATCAACTGGGCATGGTGATAATCTTCATCACTGATTCCAGATCCTCTGATTTTGCTGTAAAACTCTTCTTGTGGTGGCAGGGAACACTCATCAAATTTAGAAAAATCTGTGACATAGTCATATGGATATACACCCTTTCGCCTAATTAATTTCAGGTCCTGATTTGGAAACAATGCACGTGTGATTTTGAATTGATCATCAGATAATTGAGTGGCCAGTGTATCCAGGCTAGCTGATAAAAATCTGTAAGAATCAAGAAATCTTATGTGAATAGGAACACCATCAACTTTAATTATCTTGCTAATAGATATATATTTCTCATCATTTTCAGCTAAAATATTTAAATTCTGCTTCTCAAACCCCTCGTACCTGATCAGATGATGGAAATCATAATTGGATGCTCCATGGCAAAATATGGGGATAAATCTTGGTCTCTTGATCTTAATATTACAGCTATTACACAGGGCCTGTTTATATCGACCATCTGTATGAGAATGGTGATGAACCTTGATATTTGTATCTGAAAATTCACAATCACATACCGGGCATTTTTCTGCATTGTTGAAATCCTCAATCTGTTCCTCTGTTAAAGGCAACATAGGCTTTGATATTAATAAGATGTTAGATGCTATGTCACGGCACTCATTTTCTATTATATGTGCAAATATTTTGATGGCATTTGGTCCCTTGTATGAATATTCTTTAATAACAACACCATCCTGTACAACCACATAACAAAAGCTGGAAGGTTCATGTAGCTGGTATGGTGTACTTGAAGATTCCTCAGGATCTGGATTGCAGAATGCAAAAGGTTTGAGGTTCGATTCAAAATCACAGGCAATATATACTGGGTGTTCCAACGAGGCTTCAAACTTTTTGAATTTGCAATTCTCACTTGGATTAGGCATCACCATATGAACAGGTTTATGGTTCCCACAGTATTTCAGATGCTCAATTAACTTGTTTTTTGCAATTTCTACACTCTCTTCACAAACACCATTCACCATTTTTCTACCATCAAAAACAGTTAAGCATCTTCTGCACAACTTAAATATTTTTTTATATTTGTCTAGTTGTGTTCTCACTAAAGCTTCAAGATTATGTATCAGAGTGTAATGATATGTGCCATCCCCTTCAATTAAGAGCAGATCAATCGGAATAGCAGATTCATCATCAAGTGTACTGATTCTGAGAGGTGCTATCGGGCAATTGCCAGTGGAACAAATAAATACATTAATAGATAATTGCTTGCCATTGATGTGCCTGGCCCTTTTTTCAAATTTATCAATATTTTGAACAGACATTGGATATTCTAAACCCTCCATTGCCTCGTCAAAATCATGTTCATGCTGTTTGTAATAACTTATTCTCTGAGGATCCCTTGAAACTGGATACAGAGCAGCTAAAATACACCACAAAAAGCATTTCGCGTCATTATTTTTTATATTGACCACGGCTCTTTTGTTTTTGATATTAGCAGGTAATGGCAGATATGTAGAACCTTTTAATGGGCTGAATTCAGAAATATTAACATATAACTTGTGTGATGAACCGCATAGGCTCCATCCTGACTCTTTTGCCGCAAATTCAGAGTGTTTCATATTCAATTGATCTATCAACCTGCTTATTATTCTGTCCGAATTTGTATTTGAATATACAGGTACAGTTTCTGTTATGTGGGGATGTATAAATTTTGTGCCGTTTGGTTTCTTATATTGTGTAAACAATTTGAGGGAGAGCTTATAAGAGCCATTTTGTGCATTGAGAATTGCCTGGAGATCAGAATTTTTACTGTTCAAAAAATTCTTAATTCCACATCTTGGCTCTGATACAAACCGATAATCCCTGAGTTGGGCATTAAAACTGCTACGGATGGGTGCATAGCGTGGCTGCTTTGCAGGTCCAGCATTAACAGGTGCTTCATGTTTCCTTTTCAGACCAGATGTGGATGGTTGTGAGGGCAATGCTGATGACTGTACATAAGAATTACACTTATGCCATTTGTAATATGCCTTGCTTAATATTTTATGGCATCTTGGACACATTTTTGTGGCTTTTCTGCATTTCTTAGAGTTACAAATACGGCAATGCCTAGCCCAATGAGAACTAGATATATTTTTATTACACCGATTGCAATATTTTTGTTTTGGCATTTTTTCTTGTTGTTTATTATATAAGATTTTCTGGGCTTCAATTCAAAACTTTATACTTAATAAAAATATCAGTTGGGTTCAGCAGTTAATGGCTGAGCTGGTGCTTTTATACCCAAACAACATCAGTAACTAGGTTTTGGTGATAGTTTTGCTGATGTGCAACACACTTCACCAGGTTTAAAACCCCATCTCTATATCAACTAAATACAATTCAAAATTGGATTTTGAACTGTACAATAAATATTCTGTAAGTCTCACTTGTGTTTATATTAACAGAACAAGACAAAACCAGAATTGTATTCAGGATTGCATGTTTTCATACAAAAAGCCATATTTTTGACAAGTTTATAAACAACAATCATACAGATATAGCTTTTACACACATGGCCGAATCTGTCTGAGCAGAGGAGAAAGGAGGTTTTCAGATCTGGGGGCTATCAACGAGCAGTAATTATTCAAAATCTCACTTGTAGAGATATTATTTTGCAACATGTATTTCAATCTTATACAGGACTCGAACCCAAAGCCCCTGATTACAATGCCACAATATTAGCACGTCTCCAAATGGATTATGCCCACATTTTACCGGCTTCTGAAGACCTTGATACAGACAAAATTGGATTTTGAACTGCCATAATATTTTCTAAGTCTTTGCCTAGGCTCATATTATCAGAACAGAATTGCTTTCAACATGAAGAGGAGGCAGTTCATTGCCACTGGGTCAGAAAATATGTATCTTTGTCTCAATCTTTGTTACATTTTCCTTGTTACAGACATGTTACACGCACAGAAAGATTAATGGCCCCTTCAGTGAATCGCACAGAAAAATCATTATTATTCCCTTCTAGCGTGTAGATTTTATCTCTTGCGTGCCGGCAGGACATGGAGGCAATTCATTATACCTACCCGCTCTTCTCCTATTGTATGGCTGAGCAGGTGGTTATAAAACATGAAAAAATAAGAAAACTGAGAAATTCAGTTTTTATACAATATATTGTTGTAAAACATTGTTTTACCAGGGTTTCAGATTTGGGGGCTATCAACTAGCAGTAATTATTCAAAATCTCACTTGTGGACATATTATTTTGCCACATGTATTTCAATCTATCAGGACTCGAACCCCGAGCCTTTTGTTTACAAGACAACAATATTATCATTTTGCCATCAGGGGAGGCTTCATATTTTATGAGGACTTAAACCCGAACCTCCACACCTGAAAAATTAGGGTATAAGCCCCTCTTGCCATTGTCTTAAGTATGAGTAAATCTATCTGTTGAGCCCTCGCCTTTTCTACACTAGAAATTCAGAATTTCTTAAAAATCAGAGCATATCACACCTGAAGAATTGGGGTACAGGCCCCATCTTGGCATTGTTTTAAGTGTAAACAAATCTGATTGTTCAATCAAATAGCCTCGCCTTTTCTACACTTGTAAGTGGCGCTGTCCCCACCACAAATACAACTACTAAGTGTATTACACCAACAACTACAATTGTCCCTCTTCCCCACACGAGGCGATTAACAGAGGTGTATTTTTGCCGGTCTACGACTCTGAGGGCTCAAGTTACAATGTTTACCTATAGCTGTACATATTTAAAAATGACCTGAGCAATTAAATGTTACAATACCGATCCTGATTTTTGTCGGATGACGTAGGTTGCAATCCCACCCCCGATGGCGTATAGACTTAAATGTTTCCATAACATGAAATACTGTTAATGGAAATCTGTCGTTTCTAATGTAAAAATCATATAACAAGAAAAAGAAGAAAATAAATGTTGCGAGCAAATACGGAGCCTCAACCCAAACACATAAATAATCAGACAAGATGTCAACGGTGCGTTCATAACTAACAAGTGATTATTCAAAAATTGAAATGGTGCAGGGGGGAAACAACCAACTAACTAACTAGGCTTCTTAAACCCGAGGACAGCAAATACAAGCCTATCCTGATCTGAGAAAGATCTCTATCTATTTTTTTTCCATCCCAACCGATTTTTTAGGTTTATTCAACCCCTCATGGTACACGAGCTCCCACTGCCCTGATGGTGGAGGAAGCGAATCTATTTGGACATGAAAGAGCATTATGTGTGGGAGACTATAATTTATACATGTGGTTGCTTGGATGCTTACAGAGGATGCCATAGCAGTGCGATTGAGGCATTTTATTAAGCACATATTTTGATGAGTGTAAAGAATTAAATAAGTCACAAGGGGCTGAGGCATGGTTCGAATTTCTCGATCTAGGTATGGATGCAGACAGACACGAAGTTTTGTGTGTGGACACAAATGATAATGGAAAAATGCTGTTCACCCCGATAGCATAGTGGTAATGTTGTTCTTGCCTTGTTTCCATCGACAACATAGTGGTTACACTGTCCAATATTAAGAAGTTCTCAAAATTATTCAATCACTCTTTTTTTTTTTTTATCATCTCGGTAACCAAAAAAAAAGGTTTTCTCAAATGTTTAGACGACTACGAAAATGTTGAAATGTAAAATATTGTTGCATTGTAATCAAAAAAGAATTTGTTGAATATGCCTAACCTAAAATAAAATTCAAGAATTAATAGAGTTAAACATTTGCCACTCTGAAATGGCGATGGCTATCATAATATTATTTTCAGCAGGATAATAATGACAATATTATATATATTAAGGATTAGGCCCGAGGGATTCTTATTTACTACACTTGTTTCTAACCTGTCCACACTGGAAACCGAAAACACAAGTACGAGACACTAACTTGGGGGAGGACATGCAAAAAAACTCTGCGGGGCTCATCTTAAAAACTTCAGTAGATGTTTGTCATGGAACTCCCTCCTTAAATTCGATTCGAAAGGCACAAATATTCCGGTTCTTGAATAAGAAGCGCGTATGCCTTCGGAAAGAGAGAAGAAGAAATAAATAAATCAACTCATGCATATTCTTCATGTACGTACGCTTGGTGACAAGAAACAGTATTTTTTTTTCTCTTCAAGAAATTGTTTTCAACTTTTTGCTAGGTGACCCAACAGGAGTGGACGAAATAGCTTATTCATTCAAACTGGAAGCTTGTTTTTTTTTTTTCAACAATGGAAAATATATTATTTCCAGTGAAATATCGACTCAACTACCTAGAATGGCTACCACGGGCTTGGTGACTGAATTCTAAAAAACTATCGAGCGACTTACTTCACAGCAGTGTCACTTAGTTTCAACAAGAACAGTTCAAGGCTTCCCGGGTGTCCTGCAAGGTTCGGCATTTATTTTTTTTTAATAGCAAGCAGATGAACTGGCCTTACAATATGAAGACCCCTCTCACTGTGTCGGTTGCAGTTATTTTCTGGTAATTATGTCTTGCCGATGGCGTTGTCGCTTTGTAATCATACTTGGGAGTTATTTTTTTTATTTTGCCTTTCGCGACATGTTCGACTAATTGTGACAATACGTTTCAACCTTTCTGCATAAATGTTGATCATCGTTTATCTTGTCCGCATCGATTAATTTTCTTATGTTTTTTTTTGTTTTTTCGTCGCGTCCATCTCTTCTGTTATCACAATCGAGACTTCTAGATTATTATTTTTTCTCCCTGCAATTTTAGAAATGTAATTTTTCATGATCATCCAGCGAACGCCTGAGACATTTCAGCAAAATGTCGATTATTCAATGGATGTTGTAAGGTTCCATGTTTTTTTTTTTCACTATCTCTTGTTTGGTCGATTTTGAATTTGGGAGTTATTTTTTTTATTTTGCTTTTCGCGACATGTTCGACTAATCGTGACAATACGTTTCAACTTTTCTGCATAAACGTTGAAACGTTTCAACGAACGTTGAAACCGGCGACTCTGGGCCGGCCCTTTGACCTACTTTTGAAATGCCTTACGATATTTTCCTGTAAGGCTGTTTCTCCTTACGATGTTTTTCTGTAAGGCGGCGATTTTACGATTTATGTTATTTTCCTGTAAGGCTGTATTCTCACGCTGTAAGGTGGCCCTCAGTGTAATCTACTACGACCTATTTTTGAAATGCCTTACGATATTTTTTTGTAAGACTGTCTCCTCTTACGATGTTTTTTTGTAAGGCAGTGATTTTACGATTTACGATATTTTCCTGTAAGGCTGTATTCTCACGCTGTAAGGTGCCCCTCAGTGTAATCTACTACGACCTGCTAATAGGCTTCTGCTCTGCTGGACGCATTTTTTGACCCACTTTTGAAATGACTTACGATATTTTTCTATAAGGCTGTCTCCTCTTACGATGTTTTTCTGTAAGGTGGCGATTTTACGATTTACGATGTTTTACGCACTAAACTAACCTACAATGAGAGAAAAATGGAGAGAAAAAGCTCTGGCATTATTTTTTAAGCTATTTTTTTACCTCGTGCAAATTTTGCTCTTATGCTAACTTGTTTTTTGACCTACTTTTGAAATAACTTACGATATTTTCCCATAAGGCTGTCTCCTCACACTGTAAGGTCCCCCTCAGTGTAATCTACTACGACCTGCTAATAAACTTTTGCTCTCAGCGTAATCTGTTTTTACGATGTTTTACGGATTAAAACTAACCTGCAATGAGAGAAAAATGGACAGAAGAAAAGCTCTGGCATCACTTTTTAAGCTATTTTTTATCTTCTGCAAATTTTGCTCTTATGCTAACTCGCTTTTTGACCTACTTTTGAAATGACTTACGATATTTTCCTATAAGGCTGTCTTCTCACACTGTAAGGTCCCGCAGTGTAATCTACTACGACCTCCTAATGGACTTCTGCTCTCAGCGTAATTTGTTTTTACGACGTTTTACGGATTAAAACTAACCTGCAATGAGAGAAAAGTGGACAGAAAAAAGCTCTGAAGTACAGTTAATATTACCTAGGTTAATCTGTGACATACAACTAGCAATCGACACGACCACCTGACACACAGACACAGAGAGAGTGAGCAAATTTAAAATGTGATCTATCGTGAATTAAACTAAGCTCCCTCACCCACCCACATATAGCCTTACAGGTGACTCAAAAGCAGAAATTGGTCATAGCGTGACAGGTCGATCTATTGTGAACTAAACTAACCTCCCCCACTCATACATACACACTATGTCTTACAATAAGTAAGGCTGCTATATCACATGTAAGGGCTGACGGTTGCCAACACACACAAGATTTATTGCAAATTTTATTAACCTACGACATAAGCCATGGACACACACACACCAAGCCTTCCAAATAGGCTATAAGCAACTCACCTCTTGCAATTGTATAACGGGGGAAAATTAACCTACAGCTAGCAACACTGTTTGAGCTGCTTTCGACGAGTAGTGTTACCAAACTTACTTTTTGCAAATAGGCTCTACAGCTAGAGGCTTGAAACATATACCCTACCAGAGTATGCCAACTTACCTCATGTAAAAATATTACCTAGTACGGGTTAAGCTGTGACATACAACTAGCGAACGACACGACCACCTGACACACAGACAGCTTATACGCAGTTTTTCCTACACACGTACTGGGTTTAAAAGGTAACTTGCAACAACCATTTCACTCACCTCTTATCATATAATAAAATTACCACAGGTTTTTGATACTTGCTGCCAGAACATGGTGGTTTTAGACTGGAAATTCAGCCCGATTATTCTATTTGTGCAAGAGAAAAATGATGATGCCTGCATTTGGAATATATAATTCTTCTTACGGTATTTTGCGTGCCCCAGTAACCTTGCTTTCGATTCACGGAAGCTATGACGTGTATTTCCTGTTTCGCGAACATACGAGAACTTTTCACAATGTCGCATCAGATAATATATTGCAAGAGCGAGTTGGTTGTGTATATAAATCTAGTCTTGGGGAATGGACATGAATATAATGTCAAAATTATTGCATAACTTAAAAAGAACATTTATTGCACTGCGCTTTCTAGCAAAGGTAAATGTGGAATGCCCCGGCCCCTCAGAGATTTGAATACTGTTAGTTAAACAGCAAGCATTGTCATATGGACTGACGATTATTATTTTTTTAAAAAAACAGACCTCGTAGTAAGTTATAACCTGAGCTGTCTTGCAAGTCTCTCGAGTTTGATATCTGGTGAAGGAATATGATGCCACTATAAACTGTACACAAGATATACCCAGTTCCTGGCATGAGATGGACGAGGACCTATACAGTTGTACAATGGTTGTTTTTTTATTAAAGCATAGCGCTTATTTACATGTCAGCGCAACATGCATGCAAAGAAGGGGGGGGAGACCATAACGGATAATTCTTATTTCGATTTCAATATTTTTGCTAGTTACGCTATCTAGACGAACACTGGAAGATGGGCAAAAGCGAGGGAAAGAGAGAAATGTTATTTTTTGCCCCTCTGCCTGTGTGTGATATACTAGTTTTACATGCATACGGCTGTATCGTGAAGCGAGGCCGAAAATAATTTTTGAAAGCAGTCTCGAGCATCTTCGCGTTCAGCCAACAAGAGAAATAAAATATTACACATGGGTGTGGGGCGCAACAGCCACAGTACGGTAATGTGCATGGATGTTAAAACTTTTGGGTTTTTCTGAATAGACATACATATCAGTTTTGCAGTCTCCAGATGGGACCGGAGCTTACTCTTCATTTGGACAAGGGGGTTCAGATCAACTATAATTTTTGTTAATTTTTGTTAATCTACGAAAAGCCAAGGGGGGCGAACGGAGATCACTACGAAAATTGTAACGCGAGGCTATTTTGGCTAATGGCAACGATGAGGATGAATAATGGTTGTTTTTGATGAAATTGAAAAAGTGGGGCACGTCTGCTTCGAAGTGTATTACACCAACAACTACAATTGTCCCTCTTCCCCACACGAGGCGATTAACAGAGGTGTATTTTTGCCGGTCTACGACTCTGAGGGCTCAAGTTACAATGTTTACCTATAGCTGTACATATTTAAAAATGACCTGAGCAATTAAATGTTACAATACCGATCCTGATTTTTGTCGGATGACGTAGGTTGCAATCCCACCCCCGATGGCGTATAGACTTAAATGTTTCCATAACATGAAATACTGTTAATGGAAATCTGTCGTTTCTAATGTAAAAATCATATAACAAGAAAAAGAAGAAAATAAATGTTGCGAGCAAATACGGAGCCTCAACCCAAACACATAAATAATCAGACAAGATGTCAACGGTGCGTTCATAACTAACAAGTGATTATTCAAAAATTGAAATGGTGCAGGGGGGAAACAACCAACTAACTAACTAGGCTTCTTAAACCCGAGGACAGCAAATACAAGCCTATCCTGATCTGAGAAAGATCTCTATCTATTTTTTTTCCATCCCAACCGATTTTTTAGGTTTATTCAACCCCTCATGGTACACGAGCTCCCACTGCCCTGATGGTGGAGGAAGCGAATCTATTTGGACATGAAAGAGCATTATGTGTGGGAGACTATAATTTATACATGTGGTTGCTTGGATGCTTACAGAGGATGCCATAGCAGTGCGATTGAGGCATTTTATTAAGCACATATTTTGATGAGTGTAAAGAATTAAATAAGTCACAAGGGGCTGAGGCATGGTTCGAATTTCTCGATCTAGGTATGGATGCAGACAGACACGAAGTTTTGTGTGTGGACACAAATGATAATGGAAAAATGCTGTTCACCCCGATAGCATAGTGGTAATGTTGTTCTTGCCTTGTTTCCATCGACAACATAGTGAGTAGTCCAATTAAGCCGGTTGAACGTCCTCTTGTGGTGAGCTGAAGTGGTGAGCAGTGTTGCCAACTCCTCACTCGAAAAAATCACCAAGGTTTTTGTTTTTGGGTATAACCTAACCTAAAGCAAGGAGCTGGCAACCTTGCTTGAGGTATTTTCTTGCAGTGTTGCCAACTCCTCACTCGAAAAAATCACCAAGGTTTTTTTTTCTTGGTCTAACCTAACCTAAAGCAAGGAGCTGGCAATCTTGCTTGAGGCTTGCCTTACAGTGCATAAAGCAAGGTTGCCAACCCACTGGTACTTTTTCCCATAGCCTTTTACAAGAAAAAAAAAGAGAGAGGGAAAAGTTAAACAACCGACAACTTACTAACAGCTTTTTTTACTCTAACCTAACCTAAAGCAAGGAGCTGGCAACTTTGCTTGTGCAATCAACCCGGTTGACCGCCCTCAAGTGGAGATCAGCGTTGCCAACTCCTCACTCGAAAAAAAAATCACCAAGGTTTTTTTTGGTCTAACCTAGCCTAAAGCAAGGAGCTGACAACTTTGCTTGTGCAATCAACCCGGTTGACCGCCCTTAAGTGGAGATCAGCGTTGCCAACTCCTCACTCGAAAAAAAAATCACCAAGGTTTTTTTTGGTCTAACCTAGCCTAAAGCAAGGAGCTGACAACTTTGCTTGAGGCTTGCCTTACAGCGCATAAAGCAATTTTTGCCAACCTACACACACTAAACAAGGAGAGCCGACAACAAATATGTACT
This sequence comes from Lepisma saccharinum, assembly GCF_977018435.1. NCBI lineage: Eukaryota > Metazoa > Arthropoda > Insecta > Zygentoma > Lepismatidae > Lepisma > Lepisma saccharinum. Next base: position 20,337,824 of record NC_139242.1, on the reverse strand, counting down.
GCCGTAAAAGAGAGAGAGATGGGTGGATGGTAATATAGTATGTGTGTGCGTGTGCGCGTATAATATGTAGCATTATTAACTAGAGTGTGTTGGCAATTTACTTACAACTAAAAAAAAAATAGAGATGCCAACTTTGCTGTAAGATGAAGAGAGAGAGAGAGAGAGAGATTTATGGCTGGCAAGAGTAATGAGCGAATGCGCCATATCGTAATTTTCCAACTCCGTATATCGTGATTTTTGTAAACCTCTCTCGGGGGAACATTGTAACACAAACAAACAAACAAAATAATAATGGTTGTTTTTAGGATGCCTGGCCCCTATAACCTCGCCAGGGTGCGTGGTGCCCAACCAAAAATGTAAAAGTTTTCTAACGGCTGCGGTTATAGATTACCGCACCTCTGTAGAGTTTCACGTGTTTTTTTTCTCAAACTTCTTATATATTTTTTTAAATTTTTTTACAGGGTTTATTAAAATACATATTTGAGGAAAACAACGCCACCCATATATAAATAAACCCCTCAAACTAACACTAATTAGAATTAGCCTGCAAAATTTTTCTCGTAAGATATTTTTTTGTAAACACTCTACCACCAACAGATCACATATAAATAAACATACCCCCCAAAAAAATGCAATCTGAGAAAAGTTGCCCTGTGTGCAAGATAACCATATCAAGCGCACATTTTGCAAGACATTGTCGTACCTGCACACCTGGTAAGCGTGTAACCGCTAAAAAACCATGTCCCAGGTGCGGTATACCTATTACCATTAATAATTTGAAGAGGCATATAACATCATGCAAAGTTGTCGTCGAAGCACCTGTCCCCCAACCGTCGACCAGCTCGACCAAGAGGAAGGCAGAAGCAGCCTCCATCAATGCACCACCTGCCAAACGCGTCAAGCCTGTGGCGAAAGCGAACCAGACTGCTTTCGAGCGGTTGTTAGAGGACTTTGTCATCACTTCGGAGGGCTCATGCGACGTGCGTAGCTTTTTGGAGAACGTGCAAGCCAAAATCATTTCCATCCTCGGCGATGCACTGGCTACGCACTCCACCAAATTCTACGCATCGCTACGTTGCCAGTACAAGAAGCCGTCTGATGAAATTTACAGCTTCTGCCACAACACCAAGGCGAAGACGCTGCATCTGGCGGATATCGACAACCTCGAGGTCATCTACAACCAGTTTACCGATGAGCTGGTGGCGAAACAGGAGGAACATCAAGCTAAAGGCTCGGGGGGTTCGCTGTGTGGCGAGCCTCACGAACTGTGCGTCAAACTTTGCAAGTTCATACCTCTCTCCGCCTCCAGCTACGTCCCCTTACCACCTACCATTGCGGCAAAAAGGGCCGTCCTGAACATTCAGAACACTGACGCCAAGTGCTTTGTATGGTGTGTTCTGGCAGCGTTGCACCCAGTTGAGCCAAAAAATAATCCAAAACGTGTTGGCCACTACCTACCCTATGAGGCAGAGCTGGAAGTTGCCATGGCTGGGATCGACTACCCGGTAGAGGTCCCGGACATTCGAAAGTTCGAGGCTCGTACGCGGTTGGCTATCAACGTTTACGGTCTCACTGACGAAAATGCGGTGTACCCCATCAGGGTGAGCGACGTAAATGTTGATGGTACGCAGGAAATTCACCTTCTGCTCATCAAAGACGAGACCAATCACCACTACACCCTCATCCGTTCCCTCTCCCGGTTGGTGTCGAGCCAAACAAGCAAACACGAACACCACATAGAAGTTTGTCGCAGGTGCTTGTCAACTTTTGACAATCAAAAACAGCAGGATTATCAGCACATCAAAGGTCCCAACATCGCTGCAGAGAAGCTTGCCAGCCACAAGATCTACTGTAATGCCAACGAGCCTGGTGTGGCAGTCTTGCCCAAACCTGGCACCGTGGAGCGTTTCCACATGCACGGTGCCATGGTGGAGCATCCCGCTATCATCATCGCGGATTTCGAGGCCTTCCTCAAACCCCTGTCCACTTGCGATCCAGATCCCGAAGTTTCTTCCACCACCCCGTACCAACTCCACGAGGCTTCGAGTTATGCATACGTTGTGGTGCGACGTGACCAGCACATCGCCCCCGAGCCCTACGTGTACCGTGGTCCCGACGCAGCCAAACACTTCCTCGAAAGGATGGTTGTTGAGGCCAAGGAGATAGGGAAGGTACTGTTGACCCCCAAGTCTATGCTCCCACTGTCTCCCGACGACCAACGTAGACACGACGAGGCCATCGCTTGCCCTGTCTGCGTCAAGGAGTACACCGCCAACAACCGTAAAGTCCAACACCACGATCACTTTAACGGTAGGTATGTTGGTCCATGGTGCAACGGATGCAACCTCATGGCCCGGGACCCGCGCTTCATCCCTGTATTTTTTCACAACGGCTCGGGGTACGACTTCCACCACCTGATCAAGCATCTTGGGTACGACGACATGCGAATCAACGTCCTGGCACAGAACGAGGAGCGTTACATTAGCTTGAGCAAGTGGGTGCGAATTTCAGGATCACACTCTACCGTCGAGCTTCGCTTCCTCGACTCCCTGAGGTTCCTCCCGGCCAGCCTCGATGCTCTCGCAGGGAAGCTTAGCGACGAGCAAATGCTCATTACCTCAGCAAACTTTCCGAACTTGGACGCCGGCCTCTTCAAGCGTAAGGGAGTCTATCCCTATGAATACATCACAGACCCTTCCAAGTTCGCAGAGACGTCGCTACCTCCTCGAGCAAACTTCTACAGTCAGCTGCGAGGCTCGAACATCACCGACGAGGAATATCACCACGCCCAGTCCATGTGGCGCGAGCTGGGCTGTCGAACTCTCGGGGACTACCACGACGCCTACCTCAGACTTGATGTGACGCTCCTCGCCGACGTGTTCCAGACGTTCCGTGCGACCGCAATGAAGATCTACCAGCTGGACCCTGCCTACTTCTACAGTCTCCCCGGACTGGCGTGGTCGGCCATGTTTCTGGTGACGAAGATCAAACTGGAGCTTCTTTCGAACGTGGACATGATGCTGTTTGTGGAACGCGCCGTGCGGGGTGGAATGGTCCAGGTGTCGCAGCGACACTCGCGCGCCAACAATCACCACATGGCCACCGGCTACGACCCCTCACAACCGTCCAGCTACATCATGTACACGGACGTCAATAACCTCTACGGACACTCCATGATGCAGCCACTCCCTTTTAGAGGCTTCGAGTGGGCTGACCCTTCCAACTTCGACGTCGAAAGCTTCGACGATTCGGAACATGGGTTCTTCGCCGAGGTGGATCTTGAGTTCTCCGAGAAGCTGCAGGATTTGTTCTGCAATCTTCCCCCTGCACCCGAGTTCAAGTGTCCACCCGATTCCAACCAGAAGAAGCTCGTCATGGATTTCGAGCCCAAAGAGCGTTATGTCCTGCACTACCAGAATCTCCGGTGGTTGATGCAGCGAGGGGTCACGGTCTGCGCAGTTCACCACATCCTCAAGTTCGAGCATTCTCCATGGTTGAAGCCATATATTGAAGTCAACACCAAACACCGCACTGCAGCCACGTCCGAGCTTGATAAGGATTTCTTCAAGCTTATGAACAATGCGGTGTTTGGCAAAACTATGGAGAATGTACGGAATCGCATGGACATAAAATTGGTAACGAGGAAAGCACAATGTCGCAGGCTCGTAGCAAACCCGTTATTCAAATCGAGGACCATTTATAACGAACAGCTTGCTCTGGTGCATATGAGGAAGAGTGAGGTGAGGCTCGACAAGCCAATTTATGTTGGTGCCTCAGTATTAGACCTGAGCAAGCTGCACATGTTTCAAACATATTATGGGGTACTACGCCAGCACTATAACGACAATATTAACCTACTCTACACGGACACGGACAGCTTGGTGTACCACGTTCGCACGGACGATGCGTACGGGGATATAGCCACAGCTCCATCTTTGGTTAACCTCTTCGACACCTCGGGCTATACCCAGCCGAACCAGTACGGCATCCTGCCCCGAAACAAAAAAGTGCCTGGCAAACTCAAAGACGAGAAGGACGGTGATGTAATTCTCGAGTTTGCAGGTCTTCGCGCCAAGGCCTATGCCATCAAAGCCGAGGGCAGCGTTACCAAGAAGGCCAAGGGTGTCGGCAGACAGGTGGTTCGGGAGCATCTCGCATTCGAGGACTTTGTCGATTGCCTCAAGACCAGGTCGTCGGTTCTAAGAGAAGAACAGCGCATCCAGAGCTTCGACCATATCATCACCACAAACAAAGTTAGAAAAATTGCCCTGGATCCCAACGACGATAAGAGGTGCGTCCTCGAGTGTGGTATTCACACAATGCCGTGGGGGCACTATCGCTTAGCAGAAAGCAAAACCTGCAACATATGTCCATCTTCAACAGAAGATTCATAAAAACAAAACAAAACAAAAAAAAAAAAAACACTTTGACTGTCATTACAAAAAAAAACTATGACCGTATCCTTAAATAACCAGCATGCCTATGAATTTGTTCGGTTTCAAAAAACAGATCATTATGGAAACCATACCAGATCATGAAGTCTTACCTTCCGTGTTACCTAAACTCAACGGTCTGTTGATCATTCACCTCAACAGTATTTGGACGAAACTGAATGACGATGTGGGCAAGATGTTTTATGTTTTTAATAACAATTTACATTTCTACGAAATTCCGATCGACGGGAAACTTCAAATCACCGTGAATCCGGAAAACGCAGGCGAAATCAAAATTTCTACCGGCAAAAACATTTTTCGAATTAAGCACGACAAGATGCTTTCTAACATTACGTACGATGTGTCTGCAGGAGATTATCTTTACATGGAACTCCTCGGAGATTACGACAAACTTATTCCTCTTTTTGTAGAATTACGAATCGTCTATCCTATTATAAATAACCGTTAACAAAATGCCTAACGACATTTTCGGCAACACCAAGCGTGTAGACCACGCAGAAGAGATTCTCATGTTGGACATTCGAGTTAAGAAGTTGAGGACCGATTTGATTGCTTTGCAGGAGACCTTAAACAAAAGTTTAGAGTCGGAAATCGCTACGCTCCAAACGCAATGTCTCGACCCCATTCTGAAAATCGATTCCGAACTGAAGACGCTGATAAAAAATTATATCGACGTACCTTCTTACGACAGCGTTCAAAATATACAGTTGAGCGTGGATTCGCTTCAAAATGATTTGGCCAAATTACAGCAATTTCAATCGAAAAATGAAGATTTGGAAAAATTGAAACTCGAAATCGAAGAACGAACTTCCGCAATAGAAAAGAATTTCTCTGAACTTCAAACCGTCGTGAACGATATAGATGCAGAACGCTTACATGTCGTCGTTTCCAAATTACAAGAAGAATTCACCGGCACGTTGGAAGAAATCAAATCCAAGTTGCAGACTTTGGAAGATACAATGACGAACCTACCATCGTCAGACGAACTGCAGGTCATCGGTAAAAGCGTCGCGAACATAAAAATTCAACTGGAGGCTTATCAAGATTTCGAACACATTCAAACCACCATCGCTACGCTTCAGGCGTCTCTGGAGTTGATCAACGAAGAAATTAAAAATATTCACGCTGAAGCAAGTGTGTTGACGAGTATTCAGGACACGTTAAGCACGGTTCAGCAGAAGATCGAATATTTAGAAAATTTAAACGTCGAAACGAATCTCGCTCATTTTCATCACGTACTCGACAACATACAGGGTGACTTGGAATCGTTACGGACAAGCGTGCCTTCGAGCGAAGATTTGGAAAAATTGAAAACGGCGGTGACGGCACTATCCGAATCGAGCGACATCAAAAGTTCATTGAGAGATCTCGAGAGTAAAGTGGCCAATCTCCCCACCTCCAAAGAATTGCACGTTTTGAAAAGAAACATATCTCGAATGCTGAAACGACTGGAAACGGAAACGGCGAACGTGGAACAGATTCGAGACGAAATTAGTTCGCTGGTGTCGACGCTGCCCACTTCGCAGAGCGTAGCCGACTTTCACACGCAGCTTACAGAGATGCGAAGCATCGTGAACGATCTTACCGAGAAGAGCTCGAAATTGAATCAAGTCGAGAACCTTCAGAACATCGTCGTCAACATCAGAGATCAAGTCGGAGTGCTGGAATCCACGCAGGAATCGACGCTGGCCTCTTTCGGTGCCAAGTTGCAAGAACTCAATGAAAACTACAAGCAGTTGAACGTGGAAGTGAAAATCAAACCGTCGTTTTCTACCGTAACGGATACCATAGTCGAGCATTTGCTGCCCATCGAAAATAAACTCGGACAAGTTCACAGCAACCTCGTTAGCGTCGACACTAAATTCGCTAAACTGCATTTTCTGCAAGCCATCGAAATCAACAGCGTACCCAATCAACAGAGAATCTCCACGTTCGTCGAAGGTAACAAACTGTACATGTTGCATCCTTATCATCCGTACTACAAGTTTCTCCTCGATGGCACGATTCAGATAAACGAATTTTCGTACTGGTCTCACGGTAGAAAAGCTAGCGTTCCCACCATGACTTTGATATCGAATCGTGGTGTCCAGAAAGCAGGAAACATTCCTCTGGCACGTTGGAACGAAACGCGCAACATATATGAAATACACGAAGACGAAGATCTCACCGTTTTCGACGTGAGTGCCGGCGATAAGCTGATCATTCAAAACACGAGCGAAGTGCCACCCTCTTTGAATCCCATCACGCTTGTGTTTCTCTTGAAACGTAATCTCTAAACAAAAAAAAATGTCTAGGCAAGCCATCGTCGAAGAATTGCATAAACCTGCACGCCGTAACTACGAACGTTTGGCTGTGGTAACCAAGGGCATCGACGACCTCTGGCAAAGTGACCTCGTGGAGATGAGTAGCGGCAATTTGAAAAACGTGCATAAATTGAACAAGGGCAACAAGTACCTCCTCACCGTCATAGACACGTTTTCGAAATTCGCATGGGCTCTACCTTTGAAGGCGAAAACGGGAACATGCGTCACGGAAGCATTCAAATTAATTTTTTGCGAAAGCGGTGGCAGACGACCACGGTTTCTGCAAACGGACAACGGTAAAGAATTTTACAACGCCGTATTCCAAAAATTTATTCAAAAACACAAGATTCGACATTATTCGAGCTTCAGTCACATCAAAGCCAGCATCGTGGAAAGATTCAATCGAACCTTGAAAACACACATGTGGAAACGATTCACGCTTCGGGGAAATTACAAATGGGTCGACATCCTGCCGGAACTCGTCGACACCTATAATGATACGGTACACAGAACGATAGGCATGAAGCCAGCCGACGTTACCAAGTCCGACGAGCAGCGTTTAATTTCTACAGTTTACTGTCCAAAGTACACACCCACGACAAAAAAAGCTAAATACAAAATTGGAGACCAGGTGAGGATCAGCAAATTCAAACGCACCTTCGAGAAGGGATTCACAAAAAATTGGAGCACGGAACTCTTTACCGTGGTTCGAGTTTTACCTGGAAACCGACACACGTATATAATAAAAGATAGTGGCGGCGAGATTTTGAAAGGAAGATTTTACGAAGAGGAACTCTCTAAAACGAAACACCCCGACACGTACCTCATCGAGAAAGTATTGCGTAGGAAAGGTGACAAACTGTTTGTCAAATGGCTGGGACTTCCGGAAAAGAGTTGGATCGACGCGAACGAAGTGATCTTGTGAGTACGTGGAACGTGGTGAAGCGTCTACCGGATCCGGAAAGTCAAACGAAGAAAAAGAACGGCGAGTTGCTTCCCGACAGCATCCGCTGTCTGATCGTAGGTCCATCGGGGTGTGGGAAAACGACACTGCTCGTGGACAATTTTCTCCTCGCACCGAATTGGTTAGATTGGAAGAACAGGCACCTGTACGTGTTCTCGAAAAGTTTGGAGCAATCCAAATACCAGCAACTGATGAAACTGTACGATGGTCTGGACATTGCAACGTTCGCCTCGGAAATAAAACCACTCGACGATTGTCGTGAAAATTCAGTTGTTGTGTTCGACGACGCCATCCTGGAAAATCAAAATGAAATTCGCAATTTTTTCACGCAAGGTCGTCACAAGGGAATGGATTGTTTTTACCTAGCTCAAACGTTTTCCAAAATTCCAAAACAGTTAGTACGCGACAACGCTAATTTCATATGTTTGTTTCGTCAAGATCACACCAACCTCAAGCATGCGTACGATGACTACGTAGGCGGAGACATGAACTACAATCAATTTTCGGAAGGCTGCTGCTCTACTTGCTGGAACGGTGACGATTTCGGATTCGCGACGATCGACATGACGAGGAAACCCAACGACGGAAAATACAGAAACAAAATCAACAACTTTCTAAACGTTGCAACGTTGTGAGAAACGACGTATATAAATAACGTCATGACGAAACGAAAAATCGAAGACGAAAATCTCAAGCTTCGCGATTACCTCGCGAAACGCTTCAAAGGTTGGAAATCCGAGAATCGCGGATTCTACGAAGAGAAGAAACGTCAGGATCAACCTGTGATCGATGCCATCAGCAGTCTAGGTAAAGAAATTAAAAGTGTCACGGAACAAAATAAAAATTTGATTAATGAACTCGTACCGCTCGCAGCTAAAAGTTACGCCGTACCCACGCCTATTTCGAGCATTCCTTCGACGCCGTTCGAACTGAAGGATGCACCGGCACGACGTCGAGCCATTGGTAGCACGTCTTCGGATAAAATCGAGTTGGGGCCTTTGGCACGAGACTACCTGAGCACGGGGAAATTCGACAAGGATGAAGTGTTCGGATTGTATCCCAGCATGGAAACCAGCGAAGGCGGCGGTGTGGTGTGGAAGATTGGGAAATCGAAGGTGACCTTCGAAGGCAACGACATTAAAGTCAATTTAGGCGACAAGGATAGTTGGAACAGGTATCCGGGTACGGTGGGACTGTGGGAACTCGTCGCCAAAAAGCAGCCGAAAGATTACACCGACGAAGATTACCAGAGTTACAAGGAAATTCTGATCATGACGGATGCCTTGTACCAGAACAACGACGCCTCGCAGAATAGGGTGAAATCGAGCAGCGGCGAGAAGTACAGGAATCTCATCAAACCGATTTGGAACCAGGTCAAAACGGGCAGCGGCGTCAAACGCTACAACACGTTACCCAAAGAATTCGTTTGGGTGGACGACGTTAGGAAACTCGTGGACCGATTGTTGGTGATAGCCGGCGAAGAGAATGCAGGTAACCGTAATTTCTACAACGAAAAGGTTGGCATCGTGGACATGATCAGCACGAAACTTTCCAACTTCATCGTGAACGACGACAAGGGCATAGGTTACCTCATCAAAATCATCAACACGCTGCCTCCGAAATTTTGGAACGTGGCCGAAGGAAAGGGACTCGTGAACGACATCATCAACAAGTTACCTTTCGAGATGCATCTACCTGGCTACCAGTACTGCGGACCGGGCACCAAACTCGAGAAAAGATTGGAGAGAGGAGACAAGGGTGTGAATCCGTTGGACGCCGCATGCAAAGATCACGACATCGCCTACAACACCACGCAGACGGATCTGGACGCACGTCACGAAGCAGACAGAAAGTTAGAGCATGCAGCTTTCGAAAGGTTCGTGAGCAGAGACGCATCGCTGGGTGAACGGGTCGCCGCACTAGGCACCACCATCGCCATGAACACAAAACAAAAATTGGGGTGGGGTATATAAATAACATACAGTAAAAAAAAACAACATGGCTTGCATAACTGATTTGCCGCACGAGCTACTATCTAAAATATTCAAGAAAGTAGTTAACGGAGATGTTAATAAACTTGTAAGCATGGCAAAAACAATGCCGGAATTTCGCATCCCTTGTGAAATGGTTCTCAAGGACCTTCTTCGGGAGATCAGCGGCCTGAGGTGCGATGATCTCAACATTCTGCTTTCGGCTGCAGGGGAAAAATTAAACGATAGGTCGGACGAACTGTACGAGGCGATGCAGGGAAGAAGACAGTATACTGATGATTGGTACAAGTCTATGCAGGAGAAGGATGATATCACTACGCACATCCTCGCGTTTTCCGAAGCACGAACTTTCTTCCTCTGTTAAAAAAATAATAATATATATACGTGCCAAAAAAAAAACTTGATATATAAATAACACACATCGTGAAAAAAAATAATCTTCGGTATATATAAATAACACACATCGTGAAAAAAAAAAGCAATTAAATTTCTCTCTAACACTCTGAAATTTTTTTTGATATGACGACCGAAAAAATAAGTGATCTCCAAGCATTAAAACAAATGCTAAATTTGTCAGTTGAGTATGTAAAAATTCAGGAATTGGAAGTCGACAAACCTTACACGATAACTTCCGGTTCAATCGTTTCTACCCAGTATGGTCCCAAGGTACGCCTGTTGCTCAACGCACAATACAGTCTATTTTTACCAGATCGATACGCTAACATGTTATCCGACGAAAAGCTATCTATTTTAATCGAGAACAAAACTCGAATCGTGTACAAGGGGACAAAGGAACTTCTTGGCAAGAAAACGAAGCACGTAATAGAATTTGTGTAACGACTGCGAGGCCTTGAAAATATATAAATAACATACCGTAAAAAAACTACACAAGAAAAAATCTCAGAATATATATATAAATAACATACCGTGAAAATAACACATAGAGCATCAACATGAAGCCCAAGGGTGTCGTGTACCAGATACCATACTCCAATCTAAAAAATCTAGGTGCCCTCGATGGGTTACTCACCAAGAAACAACGCGAGAAGAAACGTTCTTGCTTGTCGAAAGGACACGGAATGAAATTGCTGCTCAGCACACCTCAATTGAAAAGATTGCAGCGTTCGCGGAAACAGCAAAAGATCGGAGGCTTCATATTCAGCATCCCGGCCATCCTGGCAGCATTGGGGGCCGTTGGAAGTTTGGCCGGCGGAAGTGCCGCCATCGCGAAAACCGTCATCGACTCGAAGAAGAACAAGGCGGAATTGGAAGAACAGAAACGTCACAACCTGGCCATGGAGAAGAAAGGGAAGGGCGTGATGAAAAAGTTTAAAAAAAAGAAACAGAAGCACTCACCAACCGAGACATTGAATCTCTGATCGAACCGTTACAAATCAAACACTTCAGAGGAGTTTTCATGTCCGACTCGTTACCTTCAAGCGTCAAAAGAAGAGAATGCGGAGTAGTCAACTTGGACGGTCAAGAAAATCCAGGCACGCATTGGATATGTTACCACAAAAACGACAATGATAAAGCATTCGTTTTCGATTCTTTCGGAGGTGTTCCACCTACAAATTTAATTCATTATCTGAAAACGAACAAAACCTCCATATACTACAACGACGAACGCATTCAAAATTTCGGAGACGTGAACTGCGGTCATCTCTGCCTCTCCGTGCTCGCGTTTCTCTCTAAAATAAATAACCCTACGATCGAGGATTTCCAGAAAGCATTGTGGAACCTCAAACAGCATCACTAGGATGGGCGTGTTCCATCTCACGAGCGAATCTTCAATCTTGAAACTCACGCTGCACGACGACATCGTCTATCCTAAATCCGTGGCTCTGCGTGCATTCTACAGCATGTACCTCATACCCAATGTTACGCAGCACAACAACAAAATTAGCGTCGGAAGTGAACACATCGTCGTCACGCCAGGACAATATAATCTTTCCACTTTGCAAGCTCAATTACCCAAAGGCACGTACCTTTCTCAAAATTCGGTCACGCACAGAGTGGAAATCCTATCCGCGACGGAGACCGTGGACCTGGGCACCATGGGAGAACTTTTAGGTTTCGAGAATGACACCAAACTCGAAGCCGGCATCAAGCACGTGGCAGTCAATATTCCTAAATTTCTAGCCATCGAAACTCTGAACGTACACTGCAACGTGGCCGAAGGCATGATCACGAAATCTTCGGACGGATTATTAGGAAGTCACAAGCAGACGGGAATCATAGCCACTTTCAAACCAAGTTCCGAGTTTATGGAACCGATCATCTACACGCCCTCTTCGCCGATCTATTTTCCAGTATGTCGCAACCGCATAGACGACATAGAGTTGGTGGTGACGAACGAGAAAGGAGACGTGGTAGATTTCGCAGGTGCAACGACTACTGCCATCGTGGAGATCAACATATAATAAATAACCATACATGTAAAATGGAGCAAATCGAAAGTTACGAATTGCAATCTTTCCCTCCCAAGCGTCGCACGTTCGCCAATCTGAACGAAGCGAACAGGGAGATCGAATACGACGTGGACGTAGGCGACGGGTTTATTCATCCTCACAGAGCGGACCTCTATCTTCAATTCGACGTGGTGAAGAAAGAAAGCGGAGACGCGTTTCCCGCAGCAGCAAACTTGATACTCGTGGACAACTTCGTGCCTCACCTGTTCTCGCAGGTGGAGGTGAGGAAACACAACACCGTCATCAACAGAATAGATTATCCAGGCATCACGTCGACGGCAGTGGGAACGTTGAAATTATCCAAAACGGACGCAGCGTACTACCAGGCTGGGGGATTCAAAGCCGGGACCAAAATATCGACGAAAAGTCACACGGTGCTCTTTCCCATGCGTCTGCTGCCTGGTTTCTTCTCGGACTACAAGGAGATCATGTGGAAGGGAGGACTGAGGGTTACGTTTCGAAGAGCGGCCAACGACAACGACGCACTGATGCGATACGCTACTTTGGGTCCGGACGGCACCACGCCGATAGCCAACACTTTACCCGAAGCAGCGAAATGCGTCATCCGGAGCATGGAATTGAGAATGCCGGTGGTGGAATACGAAACGAACTACGCCCTCAAGTACAAAGCGGAGATCTTGAAAAGTCCGCAGGTGTTCATTCACTTTCACGCTTACCAGTGCGTGCAGAAGATGGCGTCGGGAAGTCACATGGAATTCGACGTGACGACGCAGTTCAACAACATACAGTTCGACATGCCAGATTTCGTCGTAGTGCTCTTTCAGACCGGGAGGGACAAGAATCAGGAAAAAGATTCCAGCAAGTTCGACGACTGCAAGATCAAGAACGTTTATCTGAAGAACGGTAGGAACGAAGTGTTCCCGCGCGAGAATTACAACCTCGACGTGACCAAAAACGATTACCTCAAACTTTACGAAGCATTTTCGGCTTACAAACGCGTGACCGAGGGAAACGTGGACATGTACTACACGCCCAGCGAGTTCAAAGCACGGAGACCCATGACCGTCATCAACACATCTAAGAGAAAGAAGGTTGTGGTCAACGATCGAACCAACATCAAGGTCGTCTGCGAGTTCCACGATGCCTTGCCCGAGGATACCCTATGCAGTGTCATCCTGATTGCAGAGAAGTCCTTCGCCTACGACGTGAAGAACGAGAGGGTCACAGAGCAGTTTTAACAAGTTTTTAACATCTTTTCTTGCAAAATAAGAAATTTTCTGCACTAGCACAATCAGTTGCAATGGCACAATACGAATTTCACTAGTTCAGATCAGTTACAAATATCAATTTCATTAGCTATCAGCTACAATATCTTTTTTTGCACTATAGCACGAGACAATCAGAAAATTTGCACAAAAAAATTTGTTGTTGTTTTTTACACGTGAAAATTAACAATAAATTTTTTTTTATCGTTTCAGATGCTGTCGAAACATCAAAAACACATACACACACACTAGAAAAAAGCATGCAACTTTATTTGTAACACACACATATTCTCCATCTTCATCAAGAAAATATTATAATAAACATAATTATTTTTATCTATATCTCACAATAAAACTCTATATCCAAAAATATCACAACATCAAATAACACTAGAGTCGTTAGTACACGTTGCATGCATTACGGAGGTCCTCTGTAGGGTTTCATGGAAGTTTGGGGGAAAAAAAAACACGTGAAACCCTACAGAGGTGCGGTAATCTATAACCGCAGCCGTTAGAAAACTTTTACATTTTTGGTTGGGCACCACGCACCCTGGCGAGGTTATAGGGGCCAGGCATCCTAAAAACAACCATTATTATTTTGTTTGTTTGTTTGTGTTACAATGTTCCCCCGAGAGAGGTTTACAAAAATCACGATATACGGAGTTGGAAAATTACGATATGGCGCATTCGCTCATTACTCTTGCCAGCCATAAATCTCTCTCTCTCTCTCTCTCTTCATCTTACAGCAAAGTTGGCATCTCTATTTTTTTTTAGTTGTAAGTAAATTGCCAACACACTCTAGTTAATAATGCTACATATTATACGCGCACACGCACACACATACTATATTACCATCCACCCATCTCTCTCTCTTTTACGGCAGTACATATTTGTTGTCGGCTCTCCTTGTTTAGTGTGTGTAGGTTGGCAAAAATTGCTTTATGCGCTGTAAGGCAAGCCTCAAGCAAAGTTGTCAGCTCCTTGCTTTAGGCTAGGTTAGACCAAAAAAAACCTTGGTGATTTTTTTTTCGAGTGAGGAGTTGGCAACGCTGATCTCCACTTGAGGGCGGTCAACCGGGTTGATTGCACAAGCAAAGTTGCCAGCTCCTTGCTTTAGGTTAGGTTAGAGTAAAAAAAGCTGTTAGTAAGTTGTCGGTTGTTTAACTTTTCCCTCTCTCTTTTTTTTTCTTGTAAAAGGCTATGGGAAAAAGTACCAGTGGGTTGGCAACCTTGCTTTATGCACTGTAAGGCAAGCCTCAAGCAAGATTGCCAGCTCCTTGCTTTAGGTTAGGTTAGACCAAGAAAAAAAAACCTTGGTGATTTTTTCGAGTGAGGAGTTGGCAACACTGCAAGAAAATACCTCAAGCAAGGTTGCCAGCTCCTTGCTTTAGGTTAGGTTATACCCAAAAACAAAAACCTTGGTGATTTTTTCGAGTGAGGAGTTGGCAACACTGCTCACCACTTCAGCTCACCACAAGAGGACGTTCAACCGGCTTAATTGGACTACTATAGTGGTTACACTGTCCAATATTAAGAAGTTCTCAAAATTATTCAATCACTCTTTTTTTTTTTTTATCATCTCGGTAACCAAAAAAAAAGGTTTTCTCAAATGTTTAGACGACTACGAAAATGTTGAAATGTAAAATATTGTTGCATTGTAATCAAAAAAGAATTTGTTGAATATGCCTAACCTAAAATAAAATTCAAGAATTAATAGAGTTAAACATTTGCCACTCTGAAATGGCGATGGCTATCATAATATTATTTTCAGCAGGATAATAATGACAATATTATATATATTAAGGATTAGGCCCGAGGGATTCTTATTTACTACACTTGTTTCTAACCTGTCCACACTGGAAACCGAAAACACAAGTACGAGACACTAACTTGGGGGAGGACATGCAAAAAAACTCTGCGGGGCTCATCTTAAAAACTTCAGTAGATGTTTGTCATGGAACTCCCTCCTTAAATTCGATTCGAAAGGCACAAATATTCCGGTTCTTGAATAAGAAGCGCGTATGCCTTCGGAAAGAGAGAAGAAGAAATAAATAAATCAACTCATGCATATTCTTCATGTACGTACGCTTGGTGACAAGAAACAGTATTTTTTTTTCTCTTCAAGAAATTGTTTTCAACTTTTTGCTAGGTGACCCAACAGGAGTGGACGAAATAGCTTATTCATTCAAACTGGAAGCTTGTTTTTTTTTTTTCAACAATGGAAAATATATTATTTCCAGTGAAATATCGACTCAACTACCTAGAATGGCTACCACGGGCTTGGTGACTGAATTCTAAAAAACTATCGAGCGACTTACTTCACAGCAGTGTCACTTAGTTTCAACAAGAACAGTTCAAGGCTTCCCGGGTGTCCTGCAAGGTTCGGCATTTATTTTTTTTTAATAGCAAGCAGATGAACTGGCCTTACAATATGAAGACCCCTCTCACTGTGTCGGTTGCAGTTATTTTCTGGTAATTATGTCTTGCCGATGGCGTTGTCGCTTTGTAATCATACTTGGGAGTTATTTTTTTTATTTTGCCTTTCGCGACATGTTCGACTAATTGTGACAATACGTTTCAACCTTTCTGCATAAATGTTGATCATCGTTTATCTTGTCCGCATCGATTAATTTTCTTATGTTTTTTTTTGTTTTTTCGTCGCGTCCATCTCTTCTGTTATCACAATCGAGACTTCTAGATTATTATTTTTTCTCCCTGCAATTTTAGAAATGTAATTTTTCATGATCATCCAGCGAACGCCTGAGACATTTCAGCAAAATGTCGATTATTCAATGGATGTTGTAAGGTTCCATGTTTTTTTTTTTCACTATCTCTTGTTTGGTCGATTTTGAATTTGGGAGTTATTTTTTTTATTTTGCTTTTCGCGACATGTTCGACTAATCGTGACAATACGTTTCAACTTTTCTGCATAAACGTTGAAACGTTTCAACGAACGTTGAAACCGGCGACTCTGGGCCGGCCCTTTGACCTACTTTTGAAATGCCTTACGATATTTTCCTGTAAGGCTGTTTCTCCTTACGATGTTTTTCTGTAAGGCGGCGATTTTACGATTTATGTTATTTTCCTGTAAGGCTGTATTCTCACGCTGTAAGGTGGCCCTCAGTGTAATCTACTACGACCTATTTTTGAAATGCCTTACGATATTTTTTTGTAAGACTGTCTCCTCTTACGATGTTTTTTTGTAAGGCAGTGATTTTACGATTTACGATATTTTCCTGTAAGGCTGTATTCTCACGCTGTAAGGTGCCCCTCAGTGTAATCTACTACGACCTGCTAATAGGCTTCTGCTCTGCTGGACGCATTTTTTGACCCACTTTTGAAATGACTTACGATATTTTTCTATAAGGCTGTCTCCTCTTACGATGTTTTTCTGTAAGGTGGCGATTTTACGATTTACGATGTTTTACGCACTAAACTAACCTACAATGAGAGAAAAATGGAGAGAAAAAGCTCTGGCATTATTTTTTAAGCTATTTTTTTACCTCGTGCAAATTTTGCTCTTATGCTAACTTGTTTTTTGACCTACTTTTGAAATAACTTACGATATTTTCCCATAAGGCTGTCTCCTCACACTGTAAGGTCCCCCTCAGTGTAATCTACTACGACCTGCTAATAAACTTTTGCTCTCAGCGTAATCTGTTTTTACGATGTTTTACGGATTAAAACTAACCTGCAATGAGAGAAAAATGGACAGAAGAAAAGCTCTGGCATCACTTTTTAAGCTATTTTTTATCTTCTGCAAATTTTGCTCTTATGCTAACTCGCTTTTTGACCTACTTTTGAAATGACTTACGATATTTTCCTATAAGGCTGTCTTCTCACACTGTAAGGTCCCGCAGTGTAATCTACTACGACCTCCTAATGGACTTCTGCTCTCAGCGTAATTTGTTTTTACGACGTTTTACGGATTAAAACTAACCTGCAATGAGAGAAAAGTGGACAGAAAAAAGCTCTGAAGTACAGTTAATATTACCTAGGTTAATCTGTAACATACAACTAGCAATCGACACGACCACCTGACACACAGACACAGAGAGAGTTAGCAAATTTAAAATGTGATCTATCGTGAATTAAACTAAGCTCCCTCACCCACCCACATATAGCCTTACAGGTGACTCAAAAGCAGAAATTGGTCATAGCGTGACAGGTCGATCTATTGTGAACTAAACTAACCTCCCCCACTCATACATACACACTATGTCTTACAATAAGTAAGGCTGGTATATCACATGTAAGGGCTGACGGTTGCCAACACACACAAGATTTATTGCAAATTTTATTAACCTACGACATAAGCCATGGACACACACACACCAAGCCTTCCAAATAGGCTATAAGCAACTCACCTCTTGCAATTGTATAACGGGGGAAAATTAACCTACAGCTAGCAACACTGTTTGAGCTGCTTTCGACGAGTAGTGTTACCAAACTTACTTTTTGCAAATAGGCTCTACAGCTAGAGGCTTGAAACATATACCCTACCAGAGTATGCCAACTTACCTCATGTAAAAATATTACCTAGTACGGGTTAAGCTGTGACATACAACTAGCGAACGACACGACCACCTGACACACAGACAGCTTATACGCAGTTTTTCCTACACACGTACTGGGTTTAAAAGGTAACTTGCAACAACCATTTCACTCACCTCTTATCATATAATAAAATTACCACAGGTTTTTGATACTTGCTGCCAGAACATGGTGGTTTTAGACTGGAAATTCAGCCCGATTATTCTATTTGTGCAAGAGAAAAATGATGATGCCTGCATTTGGAATATATAATTCTTCTTACGGTATTTTGCGTGCCCCAGTAACCTTGCTTTCGATTCACGGAAGCTATGACGTGTATTTCCTGTTTCGCGAACATACGAGAACTTTTCACAATGTCGCATCAGATAATATATTGCAAGAGCGAGTTGGTTGTGTATATAAATCTAGTCTTGGGGAATGGACATGAATATAATGTCAAAATTATTGCATAACTTAAAAAGAACATTTATTGCACTGCGCTTTCTAGCAAAGGTAAATGTGGAATGCCCCGGCCCCTCAGAGATTTGAATACTGTTAGTTAAACAGCAAGCATTGTCATATGGACTGACGATTATTATTTTTTTAAAAAAACAGACCTCGTAGTAAGTTATAACCTGAGCTGTCTTGCAAGTCTCTCGAGTTTGATATCTGGTGAAGGAATATGATGCCACTATAAACTGTACACAAGATATACCCAGTTCCTGGCATGAGATGGACGAGGACCTATACAGTTGTACAATGGTTGTTTTTTTATTAAAGCATAGCGCTTATTTACATGTCAGCGCAACATGCATGCAAAGAAGGGGGGGGGAGACCATAACGGATAATTCTTATTTCGATTTCAATATTTTTGCTAGTTACGCTATCTAGACGAACACTGGAAGATGGGCAAAAGCGAGGGAAAGAGAGAAATGTTATTTTTTGCCCCTCTGCCTGTGTGTGATATACTAGTTTTACATGCATACGGCTGTATCGTGAAGCGAGGCCGAAAATAATTTTTGAAAGCAGTCTCGAGCATCTTCGCGTTCAGCCAACAAGAGAAATAAAATATTACACATGGGTGTGGGGCGCAACAGCCACAGTACGGTAATGTGCATGGATGTTAAAACTTTTGGGTTTTTCTGAATAGACATACATATCAGTTTTGCAGTCTCCAGATGGGACCGGAGCTTACTCTTCATTTGGACAAGGGGGTTCAGATCAACTATAATTTTTGTTAATTTTTGTTAATCTACGAAAAGCCAAGGGGGGCGAACGGAGATCACTACGAAAATTGTAACGCGAGGCTATTTTGGCTAATGGCAACGATGAGGATGAATAATGGTTGTTTTTGATGAAATTGAAAAAGTGGGGCACGTCTGCTTCGAAGTGTATTACACCAACAACTACAATTGTCCCTCTTCCCCACACGAGGCGATTAACAGAGGTGTATTTTTGCCGGTCTACGACTCTGAGGGCTCAAGTTACAATGTTTACCTATAGCTGTACATATTTAAAAATGACCTGAGCAATTAAATGTTACAATACCGATCCTGATTTTTGTCGGATGACGTAGGTTGCAATCCCACCCCCGATGGCGTATAGACTTAAATGTTTCCATAACATGAAATACTGTTAATGGAAATCTGTCGTTTCTAATGTAAAAATCATATAACAAGAAAAAGAAGAAAATAAATGTTGCGAGCAAATACGGAGCCTCAACCCAAACACATAAATAATCAGACAAGATGTCAACGGTGCGTTCATAACTAACAAGTGATTATTCAAAAATTGAAATGGTGCAGGGGGGAAACAACCAACTAACTAACTAGGCTTCTTAAACCCGAGGACAGCAAATACAAGCCTATCCTGATCTGAGAAAGATCTCTATCTATTTTTTTTCCATCCCAACCGATTTTTTAGGTTTATTCAACCCCTCATGGTACACGAGCTCCCACTGCCCTGATGGTGGAGGAAGCGAATCTATTTGGACATGAAAGAGCATTATGTGTGGGAGACTATAATTTATACATGTGGTTGCTTGGATGCTTACAGAGGATGCCATAGCAGTGCGATTGAGGCATTTTATTAAGCACATATTTTGATGAGTGTAAAGAATTAAATAAGTCACAAGGGGCTGAGGCATGGTTCGAATTTCTCGATCTAGGTATGGATGCAGACAGACACGAAGTTTTGTGTGTGGACACAAATGATAATGGAAAAATGCTGTTCACCCCGATAGCATAGTGGTAATGTTGTTCTTGCCTTGTTTCCATCGACAACATAGTGGTTACACTGTCCAATATTAAGAAGTTCTCAAAATTATTCAATCACTCTTTTTTTTTTTTTTATCATCTCGGTAACCAAAAAAAAAGGTTTTCTCAAATGTTTAGACGACTACGAAAATGTTGAAATGTAAAATATTGTTGCATTGTAATCAAAAAAGAATTTGTTGAATATGCCTAACCTAAAATAAAATTCAAGAATTAATAGAGTTAAACATTTGCCACTCTGAAATGGCGATGGCTATCATAATATTATTTTCAGCAGGATAATAATGACAATATTATATATATTAAGGATTAGGCCCGAGGGATTCTTATTTACTACACTTGTTTCTAACCTGTCCACACTGGAAACCGAAAACACAAGTACGAGACACTAACTTGGGGGAGGACATGCAAAAAAACTCTGCGGGGCTCATCTTAAAAACTTCAGTAGATGTTTGTCATGGAACTCCCTCCTTAAATTCGATTCGAAAGGCACAAATATTCCGGTTCTTGAATAAGAAGCGCGTATGCCTTCGGAAAGAGAGAAGAAGAAATAAATAAATCAACTCATGCATATTCTTCATGTACGTACGCTTGGTGACAAGAAACAGTATTTTTTTTTCTCTTCAAGAAATTGTTTTCAACTTTTTGCTAGGTGACCCAACAGGAGTGGACGAAAAAGCTTATTCATTCAAACTGGAAGCTTGTTTTTTTTTTCAACAATGGAAAATATATTATTTCCAGTGAAATATCGACTCAACTACCTAGAATGGCTACCACGGGCTTGGTGACTGAATTCTAAAAAACTATCGAGCGACTTACTTCACAGCAGTGTCACTTAGTTTCAACAAGAACAGTTCAAGGCTTCCCGGGTGTCCTGCAAGGTTCGGCATTTATTTTTTTTTAATAGCAAGCAGATGAACTGGCCTTACAATATGAAGACCCCTCTCACTGTGTCGGTTGCAGTTATTTTCTGGTAATTATGTCTTGCCGATGGCGTTGTCGCTTTGTAATCATACTTGGGAGTTATTTTTTTTATTTTGCCTTTCGCGACATGTTCGACTAATTGTGACAATACGTTTCAACCTTTCTGCATAAATGTTGATCATCGTTTATCTTGTCCGCATCGATTAATTTTCTTATGTTTTTTTTTGTTTTTTCGTCGCGTCCATCTCTTCTGTTATCACAATCGAGACTTCTAGATTATTATTTTTTCTCCCTGCAATTTTAGAAATGTAATTTTTCATGATCATCCAGCGAACGCCTGAGACATTTCAGCAAAATGTCGATTATTCAATGGATGTTGTAAGGTTCCATGTTTTTTTTTTTCACTATCTCTTGTTTGGTCGATTTTGAATTTGGGAGTTATTTTTTTTATTTTGCTTTTCGCGACATGTTCGACTAATCGTGACAATACGTTTCAACTTTTCTGCATAAACGTTGAAACGTTTCAACGAACGTTGAAACCGGCGACTCTGGGCCGGCCCTTTGACCTACTTTTGAAATGCCTTACGATATTTTCCTGTAAGGCTGTTTCTCCTTACGATGTTTTTCTGTAAGGCGGCGATTTTACGATTTATGTTATTTTCCTGTAAGGCTGTATTCTCACGCTGTAAGGTGGCCCTCAGTGTAATCTACTACGACCTATTTTTGAAATGCCTTACGATATTTTTTTGTAAGACTGTCTCCTCTTACGATGTTTTTTTGTAAGGCAGTGATTTTACGATTTACGATATTTTCCTGTAAGGCTGTATTCTCACGCTGTAAGGTGCCCCTCAGTGTAATCTACTACGACCTGCTAATAGGCTTCTGCTCTGCTGGACGCATTTTTTGACCCACTTTTGAAATGACTTACGATATTTTTCTATAAGGCTGTCTCCTCTTACGATGTTTTTCTGTAAGGTGGCGATTTTACGATTTACGATGTTTTACGCACTAAACTAACCTACAATGAGAGAAAAATGGAGAGAAAAAGCTCTGGCATTATTTTTTAAGCTATTTTTTTACCTCGTGCAAATTTTGCTCTTATGCTAACTTGTTTTTTGACCTACTTTTGAAATAACTTACGATATTTTCCCATAAGGCTGTCTCCTCACACTGTAAGGTCCCCCTCAGTGTAATCTACTACGACCTGCTAATAAACTTTTGCTCTCAGCGTAATCTGTTTTTACGATGTTTTACGGATTAAAACTAACCTGCAATGAGAGAAAAATGGACAGAAGAAAAGCTCTGGCATCACTTTTTAAGCTATTTTTTATCTTCTGCAAATTTTGCTCTTATGCTAACTCGCTTTTTGACCTACTTTTGAAATGACTTACGATATTTTCCTATAAGGCTGTCTTCTCACACTGTAAGGTCCCGCAGTGTAATCTACTACGACCTCCTAATGGACTTCTGCTCTCAGCGTAATTTGTTTTTACGACGTTTTACGGATTAAAACTAACCTGCAATGAGAGAAAAGTGGACAGAAAAAAGCTCTGAAGTACAGTTAATATTACCTAGGTTAATCTGTGACATACAACTAGCAATCGACACGACCACCTGACACACAGACACAGAGAGAGTGAGCAAATTTAAAATGTGATCTATCGTGAATTAAACTAAGCTCCCTCACCCACCCACATATAGCCTTACAGGTGACTCAAAAGCAGAAATTGGTCATAGCGTGACAGGTCGATCTATTGTGAACTAAACTAACCTCCCCCACTCATACATACACACTATGTCTTACAATAAGTAAGGCTGCTATATCACATGTAAGGGCTGACGGTTGCCAACACACACAAGATTTATTGCAAATTTTATTAACCTACGACATAAGCCATGGACACACACACACCAAGCCTTCCAAATAGGCTATAAGCAACTCACCTCTTGCAATTGTATAACGGGGGAAAATTAACCTACAGCTAGCAACACTGTTTGAGCTGCTTTCGACGAGTAGTGTTACCAAACTTACTTTTTGCAAATAGGCTCTACAGCTAGAGGCTTGAAACATATACCCTACCAGAGTATGCCAACTTACCTCATGTAAAAATATTACCTAGTACGGGTTAAGCTGTGACATACAACTAGCGAACGACACGACCACCTGACACACAGACAGCTTATACGCAGTTTTTCCTACACACGTACTGGGTTTAAAAGGTAACTTGCAACAACCATTTCACTCACCTCTTATCATATAATAAAATTACCACAGGTTTTTGATACTTGCTGCCAGAACATGGTGGTTTTAGACTGGAAATTCAGCCCGATTATTCTATTTGTGCAAGAGAAAAATGATGATGCCTGCATTTGGAATATATAATTCTTCTTACGGTATTTTGCGTGCCCCAGTAACCTTGCTTTCGATTCACGGAAGCTATGACGTGTATTTCCTGTTTCGCGAACATACGAGAACTTTTCACAATGTCGCATCAGATAATATATTGCAAGAGCGAGTTGGTTGTGTATATAAATCTAGTCTTGGGGAATGGACATGAATATAATGTCAAAATTATTGCATAACTTAAAAAGAACATTTATTGCACTGCGCTTTCTAGCAAAGGTAAATGTGGAATGCCCCGGCCCCTCAGAGATTTGAATACTGTTAGTTAAACAGCAAGCATTGTCATATGGACTGACGATTATTATTTTTTTAAAAAAACAGACCTCGTAGTAAGTTATAACCTGAGCTGTCTTGCAAGTCTCTCGAGTTTGATATCTGGTGAAGGAATATGATGCCACTATAAACTGTACACAAGATATACCCAGTTCCTGGCATGAGATGGACGAGGACCTATACAGTTGTACAATGGTTGTTTTTTTATTAAAGCATAGCGCTTATTTACATGTCAGCGCAACATGCATGCAAAGAAGGGGGGGGAGACCATAACGGATAATTCTTATTTCGATTTCAATATTTTTGCTAGTTACGCTATCTAGACGAACACTGGAAGATGGGCAAAAGCGAGGGAAAGAGAGAAATGTTATTTTTTGCCCCTCTGCCTGTGTGTGATATACTAGTTTTACATGCATACGGCTGTATCGTGAAGCGAGGCCGAAAATAATTTTTGAAAGCAGTCTCGAGCATCTTCGCGTTCAGCCAACAAGAGAAATAAAATATTACACATGGGTGTGGGGCGCAACAGCCACAGTACGGTAATGTGCATGGATGTTAAAACTTTTGGGTTTTTCTGAATAGACATACATATCAGTTTTGCAGTCTCCAGATGGGACCGGAGCTTACTCTTCATTTGGACAAGGGGGTTCAGATCAACTATAATTTTTGTTAATTTTTGTTAATCTACGAAAAGCCAAGGGGGGCGAACGGAGATCACTACGAAAATTGTAACGCGAGGCTATTTTGGCTAATGGCAACGATGAGGATGAATAATGGTTGTTTTTGATGAAATTGAAAAAGTGGGGCACGTCTGCTTCGAAGTGTATTACACCAACAACTACAATTGTCCCTCTTCCCCACACGAGGCGATTAACAGAGGTGTATTTTTGCCGGTCTACGACTCTGAGGGCTCAAGTTACAATGTTTACCTATAGCTGTACATATTTAAAAATGACCTGAGCAATTAAATGTTACAATACCGATCCTGATTTTTGTCGGATGACGTAGGTTGCAATCCCACCCCCGATGGCGTATAGACTTAAATGTTTCCATAACATGAAATACTGTTAATGGAAATCTGTCGTTTCTAATGTAAAAATCATATAACAAGAAAAAGAAGAAAATAAATGTTGCGAGCAAATACGGAGCCTCAACCCAAACACATAAATAATCAGACAAGATGTCAACGGTGCGTTCATAACTAACAAGTGATTATTCAAAAATTGAAATGGTGCAGGGGGGAAACAACCAACTAACTAACTAGGCTTCTTAAACCCGAGGACAGCAAATACAAGCCTATCCTGATCTGAGAAAGATCTCTATCTATTTTTTTTCCATCCCAACCGATTTTTTAGGTTTATTCAACCCCTCATGGTACACGAGCTCCCACTGCCCTGATGGTGGAGGAAGCGAATCTATTTGGACATGAAAGAGCATTATGTGTGGGAGACTATAATTTATACATGTGGTTGCTTGGATGCTTACAGAGGATGCCATAGCAGTGCGATTGAGGCATTTTATTAAGCACATATTTTGATGAGTGTAAAGAATTAAATAAGTCACAAGGGGCTGAGGCATGGTTCGAATTTCTCGATCTAGGTATGGATGCAGACAGACACGAAGTTTTGTGTGTGGACACAAATGATAATGGAAAAATGCTGTTCACCCCGATAGCATAGTGGTAATGTTGTTCTTGCCTTGTTTCCATCGACAACATAGTGGTTACACTGTCCAATATTAAGAAGTTCTCAAAATTATTCAATCACTCTTTTTTTTTTTTTTATCATCTCGGTAACCAAAAAAAAAGGTTTTCTCAAATGTTTAGACGACTACGAAAATGTTGAAATGTAAAATATTGTTGCATTGTAATCAAAAAAGAATTTGTTGAATATGCCTAACCTAAAATAAAATTCAAGAATTAATAGAGTTAAACATTTGCCACTCTGAAATGGCGATGGCTATCATAATATTATTTTCAGCAGGATAATAATGACAATATTATATATATTAAGGATTAGGCCCGAGGGATTCTTATTTACTACACTTGTTTCTAACCTGTCCACACTGGAAACCGAAAACACAAGTACGAGACACTAACTTGGGGGAGGACATGCAAAAAAACTCTGCGGGGCTCATCTTAAAAACTTCAGTAGATGTTTGTCATGGAACTCCCTCCTTAAATTCGATTCGAAAGGCACAAATATTCCGGTTCTTGAATAAGAAGCGCGTATGCCTTCGGAAAGAGAGAAGAAGAAATAAATAAATCAACTCATGCATATTCTTCATGTACGTACGCTTGGTGACAAGAAACAGTATTTTTTTTTCTCTTCAAGAAATTGTTTTCAACTTTTTGCTAGGTGACCCAACAGGAGTGGACGAAATAGCTTATTCATTCAAACTGGAAGCTTGTTTTTTTTTTTTCAACAATGGAAAATATATTATTTCCAGTGAAATATCGACTCAACTACCTAGAATGGCTACCACGGGCTTGGTGACTGAATTCTAAAAAACTATCGAGCGACTTACTTCACAGCAGTGTCACTTAGTTTCAACAAGAACAGTTCAAGGCTTCCCGGGTGTCCTGCAAGGTTCGGCATTTATTTTTTTTTAATAGCAAGCAGATGAACTGGCCTTACAATATGAAGACCCCTCTCACTGTGTCGGTTGCAGTTATTTTCTGGTAATTATGTCTTGCCGATGGCGTTGTCGCTTTGTAATCATACTTGGGAGTTATTTTTTTTATTTTGCCTTTCGCGACATGTTCGACTAATTGTGACAATACGTTTCAACCTTTCTGCATAAATGTTGATCATCGTTTATCTTGTCCGCATCGATTAATTTTCTTATGTTTTTTTTTGTTTTTTCGTCGCGTCCATCTCTTCTGTTATCACAATCGAGACTTCTAGATTATTATTTTTTCTCCCTGCAATTTTAGAAATGTAATTTTTCATGATCATCCAGCGAACGCCTGAGACATTTCAGCAAAATGTCGATTATTCAATGGATGTTGTAAGGTTCCATGTTTTTTTTTTTCACTATCTCTTGTTTGGTCGATTTTGAATTTGGGAGTTATTTTTTTTATTTTGCTTTTCGCGACATGTTCGACTAATCGTGACAATACGTTTCAACTTTTCTGCATAAACGTTGAAACGTTTCAACGAACGTTGAAACCGGCGACTCTGGGCCGGCCCTTTGACCTACTTTTGAAATGCCTTACGATATTTTCCTGTAAGGCTGTTTCTCCTTACGATGTTTTTCTGTAAGGCGGCGATTTTACGATTTATGTTATTTTCCTGTAAGGCTGTATTCTCACGCTGTAAGGTGGCCCTCAGTGTAATCTACTACGACCTATTTTTGAAATGCCTTACGATATTTTTTTGTAAGACTGTCTCCTCTTACGATGTTTTCTTGTAAGGCAGTGATTTTACGATTTACGATATTTTCCTGTAAGGCTGTATTCTCACGCTGTAAGGTGCCCCTCAGTGTAATCTACTACGACCTGCTAATAGGCTTCTGCTCTGCTGGACGCATTTTTTGACCCACTTTTGAAATGACTTACGATATTTTTCTATAAGGCTGTCTCCTCTTACGATGTTTTTCTGTAAGGTGGCAATTTTACGATTTACGATGTTTTACGCACTAAACTAACCTACAATGAGAGAAAAATGGAGAGAAAAAGCTCTGGCATTATTTTTTAAGCTATTTTTTTACCTCGTGCAAATTTTGCTCTTATGCTAACTTGTTTTTTGACCTACTTTTGAAATAACTTACGATATTTTCCCATAAGGCTGTCTCCTCACACTGTAAGGTCCCCCTCAGTGTAATCTACTACGACCTGCTAATAAACTTTTGCTCTCAGCGTAATCTGTTTTTACGATGTTTTACGGATTAAAACTAACCTGCAATGAGAGAAAAATGGACAGAAGAAAAGCTCTGGCATCACTTTTTAAGCTATTTTTTATCTTCTGCAAATTTTGCTCTTATGCTAACTCGCTTTTTGACCTACTTTTGAAATGACTTACGATATTTTCCTATAAGGCTGTCTTCTCACACTGTAAGGTCCCGCAGTGTAATCTACTACGACCTCCTAATGGACTTCTGCTCTCAGCGTAATTTGTTTTTACGACGTTTTACGGATTAAAACTAACCTGCAATGAGAGAAAAGTGGACAGAAAAAAGCTCTGAAGTACAGTTAATATTACCTAGGTTAATCTGTGACATACAACTAGCAATCGACACGACCACCTGACACACAGACACAGAGAGAGTGAGCAAATTTAAAATGTGATCTATCGTGAATTAAACTAAGCTCCCTCACCCACCCACATATAGCCTTACAGGTGACTCAAAAGCAGAAATTGGTCATAGCGTGACAGGTCGATCTATTGTGAACTAAACTAACCTCCCCCACTCATACATACACACTATGTCTTACAATAAGTAAGGCTGCTATATCACATGTAAGGGCTGACGGTTGCCAACACACACAAGATTTATTGCAAATTTTATTAACCTACGACATAAGCCATGGACACACACACACCAAGCCTTCCAAATAGGCTATAAGCAACTCACCTCTTGCAATTGTATAACGGGGGAAAATTAACCTACAGCTAGCAACACTGTTTGAGCTGCTTTCGACGAGTAGTGTTACCAAACTTACTTTTTGCA